>NC_056054.1:77893900-78196931 GCF_016772045.2 Ovis aries | reverse complement strand
TTATTTAACTTATATGCAGAGTACATCATGAGAAATGCTGGGCTGGATGAAGCACAACTGGAATCAAGATTGCTGGGAGAAATATCAGTAACCTCAGATATGCAGATTACACCACCCTTATGGCAGAAACCAAAGAAGAACTAAAGAGCCTCTTGAAATTGAAAGAGGAAAGTAAAAAAGTTGGCTTAAAACTCAACATTCAGAAAACTAAGATCATGGCATCACTTCATGGAAAATAGATGGGGAAGCAATGGAAACCGTGACAGACTTTATTTATTGGAGGTCCAAAATCACTGCAGATGGTGACTTCAGCCATGAAACTACAAGACGCTTACTCCTTGGAAGAAAAGTTATGACCAACCTAGACAGCATATTAAAAAGCAGAAACATTACTTTGACAGCAAAGGTCCCCATAGTCAGAACTATAGTTTTTCCAGTAGTCATGTATGGATGTGAGGGTTGGACTATAAAGAAAGCTGAGCACCAAAGAATTGATGCTTTTGAACTGTGGTGTTGGAGAAGACTCTTGAGAGTCCCTTGGACTACAAGGAGATCCAACAAGTCTATCCTAAAGGAAATCAGTCCTGAATATTCATTGGAAGGACTGACGCTGAAGCTGAAACTCCAATACTTTGGCCACCTGATGGGAAGAACTGACTCATTGGAAAAGACCCTGATGCTGGGAAAGATTGAAGGCGGGAGGAGAAGGGGATGAGAGAGGATGAGATGGTTGGATGACACCACTGCCTCAAAGGACATGAGTTTGAGTATGCTCTGGGAGTTGGTGGATGGACAGGGAGACCTGGCGTGCTGCAGTCCGTGGGGTGCAAAGAGTTGGACACGACTGAGCGCCTGAACTGAATAGAACTGAAGACATCTGCTGCATAGTTGTGTGACCCCAAATCTGAACAAAGAGCCAGAAGTTTCCATGATTAAGGTTTATTTTTGATTCTATTTTTTTTTGATCCACTTGCCTTTTTCTTTTTTCACATTTGAAGAAATAGGCAGTGGAGCTTCAGTTTCTAGGAAGAAGTTATGAATACATATACATTTGTGAAGACCTACAAAACAATATTACATAATACAGTATGTATTTTCATAATACATGTCTAGTTAGAGAAAATAAACTAAGCACAAATTTTCAAATAATCATATTTGTGTATGTTCAAGCATTTTTGGTTTCAACAAACAATAAACAACTAGTCAAGACAATTTATACAGGAAGGAATCCTGGAATGAGAGAATTAAGAAACATTTTTTTCATATAGCTATGTAATGAATCATGTAAATTTATCTGGGGCTCAGTTTCCACATCTACGAAAGACATGGGTGAATTAAGTGATGAGGAAAGAAAATTCTGCGACCCTGAATCATTGTTGAATTGGTGTGTTTTAAAGGAATCATGTTATACTTCCTGATAAGAAAACAAATCCTCTAAAGTTCAGCTCTGCTGTAGCTTACAACCTTCCCTACACCATAAGCCTATTTTCCTAGGAATTCTTTCTCAAAGCAAAAACTAACTTAGTAAACATCACTACTGTTGTACTGCTTTCGGATCAAAAGACATCATCATGATGATGGGATGAAAAAGAAGTTGATGATGTAATTGTTCAGTGGTAAACACTGACTGGAAGAATTTATGACTTAAAAGATATTTTACTTCATAACTAAGCATCTGTTGCTACGTCCTTTAGGAAGATTCCCTCAAAATTTACAACAGGTTGACAAACCACTTGAATCAAACTGAAGTATGAATCAGATATACAGCCGTTAACTTGTTAAACGCAGAATGCAAATACAAGTTTTTTTTTTTAATTTTACTTTACAATGCTGTATTGGTTTTGCCATACATCGACATGAATCCGCCATGGGTGGACATGAGTTCGCAATCCTGAACCCCCCTCCCACTTCGCTCCCCAAAGACTAAACTATCTGATTCCTTTGAAATTAATGAAACATGATTTTAATGAAATTTTCTGTTTTACCAGCAGATGTCAGTGCAACCTAATTAACTGAGTAACTTTTGGTTTTTTTTTTAGCAGATTAAATACCTGCCAGTAAACTGAGTGAAAACAGTCTTAAAATAGCAGTTTAAAAAAACCTACTGTCAATGTGTTTGATTAAGAATATCTTCCTAGGTGGAGCTATAGAGAAAAAGCCAATCCTTAAAAAGATATGAAGTTAAAATGGTCCCTTGCCTAGGTAAATCTATATTACGTAAGTTATAACACACTGTTATTATCATCATAATTTTTATGTGACATTAACATTTCTCAGTGACATATAAAGACATGATCTTCATTAAGTACAAAATGCTAATCTGTAAAGCATAAGAATGTGTATGTGTTAGTCTCTCAGTCAACTCTTTGTGTTCAACTGTTTGTGACCCCGTGGACAGAAGCTTGCCAGGTTCCTCTGTCCATGGGATTCTCCAAGCAAGAATACTAGGGTGGGTAGCCATTCCTTCCTCCAGGGATTTTTCCCAACTCAGGGGTCAAACCCGAGGTCTCCCACAGTGCAGGCAAACTCTTTACCATCTGAGCCACCAGGGAAGCTCCAAAACATAAGAATAACAGTGTTTTAAAACCCACATGCCACAGACTAGAGCCAAAGGAAACTCATTTGTCTCTGGGTGACATTTTTACAGCTCCTGAAGAAACACATTAATTCCTAATGAAACCTAAAATGTATATTGTGTGATACCATCTGTTTTCTAGAATGTAGCTTGTAGCAAAAGTTGTTAATCTAATGGCAGTAACAGCAATGTCTATGATGCATGTATGCATCTTTGTAACAGCCTGCAACTTAAATACCTGTGTCACTCACCTTTCAGGGTTCAATAGCTGTTGTTCCAGGAGGTTAGCTAATTTGCCTAATAAAGAAGTTATGCGGAAAGTCAAAGTGACAGACCTCAGATGATTCCCAGGCGATATCCTTTCCTTTGTGCAATTCTCCACTCTTCTAAAAATGCTATTTTGTGACACTGTGTAAAAAGAAGCTTCTTGGTGCATTTTTGTCACACATGGAACTCAAGCTATATTTTGTACAAACGATTCTACAACAAAGTCGTGTCATTTGGGACACGACTAAAATA
This sequence comes from Ovis aries, assembly GCF_016772045.2. Lineage (NCBI taxonomy): Eukaryota > Metazoa > Chordata > Mammalia > Artiodactyla > Bovidae > Ovis > Ovis aries. Next base: position 78,193,837 of record NC_056054.1, on the reverse strand, counting down.
AAGCTAAAATAAGGATAAAGTAAAGAAATACATGTAAAACCACTTTTATAAAGCAAAAGTCAGGTTTTTTTTAAATAAAATAAATGTGCAGTTACCATGTAATCTAGCAATTCCATGCCTGAGTATTTACCCAATAAATATGAAAATATGTATTTACACAAAGACATGCATAAAACTTTATCACAATTTAATCATAATCATTGAAAGCAGGAAACAACTCAAATTTCCATCAGTTAGTTAAGGGATAAATATACTGTGGTTTACCCATGATATAGAATTCTTAGTAATAAATAGGAACCAAAGACTGATACATGCAACAACATGGTAGAATATCAAACCGCTAAGCCCAGTGAAGGAAGACCGACACAAAGCTACATACTCTATGATTTCGTGTATACGAAAACGCAAAGACCTTCTGGAAGAGGCAAAACTGCAGAGACAGAAAACAGATCACTGGGTGCCAGAGCCTGGGAGTAGCGAAGAGGTTGACTATAAAAGAGCATGAGGACAATTTGGGGGGATGATAAAAATATTCTAGATCTTTGATGGTGACAGTGTTAATGGTACTATGTACACTAATCAAAACTCACAAAACTACAAACTTAAAATTGGTGAATTTTATGTAAATTTTACCTCAATAAGCCAGACTTTTTAAAAAATTTAAAGGCATTGGGCACATACAATGTCTTAATAATCTCACAAATGGTAAACTTTCTGAAGAGTTGAGTCAAATAACAAGAGACAGAGAAGTTATCGACCTGAACCTCGCCTTGGAATAGTCTGCCTAGTCTGGGAATGTAGGAGAACAGAAACCAGGGTGCTAGTGTTAGCTGGCCAAACCATTTGTGTGTGATCTCAAGTGCCGACTGCTGCTGCTTGGTCGCTGAGTCCTGTCTGACTCTTTGTGACCCCATGGCCTGTAGTCTGCCAGGCTCCTCTGTCCATGAGATTTCCCAGGCAAGAATTCTGGAGTGGGTTGCCATTTGCTCCTCCAGGGGATCTTCCTGACCCCGGGATCAAACTTATGTCTCCTGCTTGGAAGGAGGATTCTTTACCTCTGAGCCACCTGGAAAGCCCTGAGTAGGATTACTTTTCTCCAAATTTCATTTAACTTACAGTGAAAAACATTGAATTAAATAAAAATTTTAAACCTTTCTTGAGCTCAAGACAAAAACAAAACAAAACAAAAAAAGGACTAGATTCACCATTCCAAAAAAATCTTCCACTTGCTGATTAAGGATGATTAGAGGAAATTTAATATATGAACCCTAAGCAGGGAGGCAGTGTAAATCAACTTTATTACTCTCCATTCCCTTGGAGAGGGAAATTATATAATTTGGCCAGCAGGTGTCATGCACTCATCTATGAAAAACTGACAATTCTTCATATCAAAATTCTTTCTTAATATTTTCCTGCTGCCTTCATTTGTAATGGGTATAAACATTTTTTCCTCTCTCTATATATATATATATACACATATCCTTAAAAGGAGGAGGATGTTTGAAATATTCAATCTTTTCCTCCTTTATTTCTCAGCTCTAATCAAGTATGATAATTAAATGTACATATTAAAATAGGAAAGAAATCACTCTTATTTCATTATGTTTAATGTTTCGAAGATTTTTTTTAAATGGAGTAACAGCTTCACAAACATTATTTGCATAGTTTTGGCAAACTCAGTCTTTTAATGGCATTCTCTTTATTGTCAAGGCCATCTCTTGCGTGAAGCCTTCCTCTGGGATCTCATATACCATAAAATGTTCCATGATCTACATAAAGCAATTGCCATGTTGTCTTGTAACTGTTTATGTAAAAGGTCTATCTATCTTCTCTTTTGACCACTCCCCAACCTAGGAGTGTACAAGCGCTGCTTCTCCAGGTATGTAACACAGTACCTGTACTCAAAAATGCTTGTTGGTGGTAAGCAAGTAAGTGATTAAACCCTTGAATCAATTTTGCCACTTCCAAGACAGTGGTTTTTCAATAACCAGGTGAAAAGTTAAAGGACCAATAGTTAGTTGAATCAATAGGAAAGTGCATAGAGGCAAATGGCTATTTTCCCTGGAGGAACATTTAGGACAATCGTGGCTTGCTGAAAAAAGGGCAGCAGCTTATAGAATCCAAAAACAGGATAATGGAGCAGTAGATGGCTTCTGTGATGGACTAGCAGGAAGGCTTAACTTTTTTTAAAAAATTGAAGATATTTTTATTGCCTCTTTAAAATACCACAATGGAGTCCATAGAACCATCTGGCATCTTGCTGTTTCTGTAGCCGGACCACTCAGATCTTATTAGTCAGCCTGCTGAATTGTTCCTTTTTAAGAAACATAGATGCCATCCAAAAATTTTCTGAAATCATTGTTTTTAACTTTCGGTGGTGGCTTGCTGATTCAAAGCACCTGAATTTGACACAAGTTCAATGACATTTCTCCCAAGAATCAACTCATCTTCCTGGACTTGAGATACTGAACAAGCAACCCCTGGCCTCATCCGAAGCCTACGGATGTATTTTTCATCCCCCAAATAGCATCTCAACAAGAGAACCATTCTCCTAAATAGCAAAGTTAATGGGGAATTGGGCATACAGAGACCTCATCTTGTAATGGAAACCCAGTGTAACACCCTTGATCATGCTCTGTACATGACTGCAGATCGTGTGAACAGTTGCCAGTTCCTGTCTGTTTCCCCACCATTTGTCAACCCGGAGCCTCTGTTTTTTCTTTCCAAGAGACTCAGTTCTACATTGATGTGATTAAAGTCCCTCTACAGGGTGCCTCTGGGGTCCTTCACAATAACTGTCCATCCCTTCAGAGTAACATCGACATTTTTCTGGAACATTGACAATCTGATTGCTGAGAAAAGTCTTCATTCTCACAGTAGATGTGACAAAGAGCAGTCTTAACTTTTTAGTACCAAAAATTCTTTGACACCTGGGGAAGACTACAGATCCCTTCTTGGAAAAAATGTTTTTAAAGAACATAAAACAAAACAGGCAAGATTACAAAGGAAACTAATTACATACAAATACAGTTTTCAAAATAGGCTTAAACAATTTATTAATAAGATTTAGCAGTAGGCTTGATGACTACCATAATTTCTTAAAAGTAGTGAGTATAAATGATATTTTAAGAAATTTGTGACAACTGTAATATGATATGAAAATATATTTTTGACAGTCACAGGAACTGCTAATCTTTTGTAGTTTTTGCCTACATTCATAGTTGATGAAAATGCTAAATTTCAGGCTAGTAAAAGTAAAGTCATAATTTTTTTCTCCTTTTCAAATACATAGGCCCCTTAAATTCTATTCATAAACCGCCTGAGGGGGTCTATGGACCCGAGGTTAAAACCTCTGGACAGGGCTTCCCTGGTGGCTCAGTGATAAAGAACCCACCTGCCAATGCAGGAGACATGGGTTCAACCCCTGATCCGGGAAGACCCCCCATGCTGTGGAGAAACTAAGCCTGTGCGCCACAACTATTGAGCCTGTGCCGTGCCCAGCACAGACAAAACAAAATAAATAAATAAAATTATATTAAGTAAGAATCTCTGGATGAAAGGGAAGTTTGGGTGATGGAAAATAGGGAATTATGAGGGAAGAGGAAGCAAAAGGAGTTTCCTTCTGCAGGTAGCCTTCTCTCTTTTCCTTCAGAAAGCTCACAGTATTCACTTCCTAGCCTCTCATTTGCTCTCTGCCCCGTTACAGTGAGGTTTGTACCCCCGTCCTTCCACAAAACCATCCTTCCCCAAGTCATGTCTGGTGTCGAGGCGGGACGCTGACCAGAGTGCCCCTCGGTCCTTACTTCATTTGGTTTCTCTTTAGCTGTTGTACTGTTGACTACTCTCTTTCCAAAGCTTCTCTTCTCCTTTGGCCTCTTTCTTTTCCTCATGTCTTTCTGGATCCTTTCCAGCCTCCCATCCTACCTCATCTCATGTCTATGGATGGGTCCCTGGAGTTCTAACTGCCCTATATATCTGCTCTCCTGCGTTCTTTCTCTGGATAGTTTTGCCAATCTAATCGACATCTTTAGCTAAAGGCTCTTTCCTGACCCTAAGTCCCTATGTTCAGCTATCCACAATTCTTCTTAAATATACTAGGGATCCCTCAGACTCAATATATCCCCCAATTAAATTTATTCTCTTCCCCTCTCTGCTTTTTCTCTTATGTTCCCCATTTGGGTGAACGACACCACAATCCAAATCTCCCCAAATTAAAGCTCCCAAACATAAAAATAACTGCCAAACTTTCCAGAGTAACTATCCTGAAGACTGCTCAAGTTTGTCCCTTTTTTTCCATTTTACTATGATTGCCTTAGACATTTAATAACTAGTAACAATTCATGTTTACACTTGGTACCCTGTCAAGTGTTTTGTAGAAACTGTTTATTTAATCCTCATATCACCCCACCAGATAAAAATGATTATGCCTTAAATTACACATGAGGAAATAGAAGAAAAGGGAGAGAAGGAATTTCCCAAGTTTACAAGGTTTTTAAATGGCAGAGCCAGGATCGGAACATTGGTCTGTTGGATTCCAGAGCCATATGCCCAGCTGTTGCTCGTAGGGTCTCAGGGATTGCTCCAGTAAATTTTATTTATTATGGCACCACCTAAGTTTTGCCTCTTAGAGGCAAATCTTATTTGGCTGCCTAGGCTTTTCCATGTTCCCAAGACCCTCCCCCATGCAGCTCAATTCCTCAGCTAGGCTCCGAGAACTCACCCGCTTATATCTCTAGCCTCTTCTCTTGCAGCCACCTAGCTTCCATTCCACACCCAGATGCTTTTCTTCCCAGGGGCTTTTCTTCCTGAGCCCCACAAGACCAGTTTACTAAGGTAGTCATAATAATGTACCACGGACTGGGTGACTTGAACAATGGGAATACATTTTGTCACAGTTTCAGAGGCTGAAAGGCAGAGATCACAGTGTCGGCAGCGCTGTTTCTTTTGAAGTCTCCCTCCTTGACTTGCAGCTGGCCGTCTTCTCACTGTGTTCTCATATCACCTTCCCTCTGTGCTCATGCATCCCTGGTGTCTTTCTGAGTGTCCACATTTTCTCTTCTTTCTTAGAAGGACATCAGTAAGATTGGACTAATGGCTCTACCTAATGGCCTCATTTTGACTTAATTACCCTGTTAAAGGTCCAGGGGGTATGGCATTACCAAATAAAATCCTCGTCCACAACACCCACTCACATAGCTCATTTTGACTCATCCTTTTCAACTCATTCTTTCATGCCACCCTCTCTGGGAAGTCTTCTCTGGCTGCCTCAGGTCTGAGTTAAATGCTTTTGACATTAATTCTGTTACAATCCTTCAACTTCTTCCTGTTATATTCTGTATTGCAATTATTTTATTTCTCTGACACCCCCACTGAACCAAGCTCCTTGAAGCCAGGAACTCTGACTCATTTTTCATTTTTCTAGCCAAAGCCCAAAACCCAGTACCTGGATCATATGTGTATTTAATCAGTCAATTAGTTAACAATTTGATAGTTAATATTTTCCAAAAGCTTATTTTAGTCAGATACTTTTCAAGAAATTAAGGACACAGTGGTGAGAAAGACCAAAGAAACTTCCTCCTCTCATGGAGTTGACATTTAGCTAGCAGTCAATAAATAGGTGAAAATAAATGAACAGTATAATTCTGGTACTGAAAAAGAAAATAAAATGGAGTAATTTGGTAGAGAGAAGCTTTTGTTGTTGTTTAGTTGCTAAGTTATGTCCAACTTTTTACAACTCCCGTGGACTGTAGCCACCTCTGCTGACAAAGGTCTGTATAGTCAAAGCTACAGTTTTTCCAGTAGTCGTGTATGGATTGTGAGAGTTGGACCATAAAGAAAGCTGAGCACTGAAGAACTGATGCTTTTGAACTGTAGTGTTGGAGAAAACTCTTGAGAGTCCTTTGCACTGCAAGGAGATCAAACCAGTCAATCCTAAAGGAAACCAGTCAATCCTAAAGGAAACCAGTCCTGAATATTCATTAGAAGACTGATGCTGAAGCTGAAACTCCAATACTTTGGCCACGTGATGTGAAGAACTGACTCACTGGCAAAGACCCTGATGCTGGGAAAGATTGAAGGCAGGAGGAGAAGGGGATGATAGAGGATGAGGTGGTTGCATGGGATCGGCTACTCGATGGACATGAGTTTGAGCAAGCTCTGGGAGTTGGTGATGGACAGGGAAGCCTGGAGTGCTACAGTCCATGGGGTTGCAAAGAGTTGAAAATGACTGAGCGACTGAACTGACTGACTGGACTGTAACTCACCCAGCTCCTCTGTCCATGGAATTTCCCAGGCAAGAATACCGGAGTGGGTTGCCATTTCCTTCTCCAGGGGATCTTCCTGACCCAGGGATCAAACTTGCATCTCCGGCACCGCGGGTAGATCCTTTACCTCTGAGCCACCAGGGAAGCCCTAAAAGGTAGTGTTAGGGGACTTCTTTCATCAGGGGTCCAGGGAAAGCTGGAGAAGACATCTGAGACATTGCTTGAATGATGAGATGTAACCATGTATGATCTATAAGAAGAGAGTTTCGAGCAGGAAACATCACAGGCAAAGACCCTGAGATGGGAATTAACTTGGCAAGTTTGAGGGACAATAAGAAGTCCAGAGTGACTTTAGATCAGTGACTGATAGTGAGAGCAGAAGATGATGTCAGAAGCTCGAGCTGATTTCTAAGTACAGAGGAAGACGCTGAACTGTGTTGAACCAGGGCTGGATATGATATGATTTGTGACCTTAATAACATTCCTCTGGCTGCTGTGTGCGGTGTATATTTTAGAAGGACAATGGTGGAGCTGGGAGTCTAGTGAAGAGAGTGCCGTCAATAATAGAACAATGGTCTCAGTTGGGAGTGAACTTGTACCCCCAAGCTCTCAAAGGGCATTTGGCAATGCTGGAGGGATTTTTGGTTTTCATAGCTGCAGGGCTGGAGTGCTACCACAGTATAGTAGGTAGAGGCCAAGAATGTCGCTAAACAGCCTCGAATGCACAGGACAGCCCCCAAGGCAAAGAATTATTTGCTCAAAATGTTAGTAGTGCTGAGACTGAAAAACTCTGATTTAGAGAGAAATGACGGTGGTTTGACCCCAGTGGTACCAGTGGAGGTTGTAGGAAGTTCTTAGACTTAAGATATATTTGGAGGTAGCTGGTAAACTATACAGGACTTGTAGACAGATCAGATGTAGGCTCTTAGGTTTGGGGCCTGAGAAACGAGGTGGGTGTTGGTCATGCTTACTGAGAAGAGGAACACTGGGGGTTAGTCATTAGAGCATAGATGATACATAAACCATGAGACTGCATGAACTCATTCAGGTAGATAATGTAGAGAAGGAAAGAGGCCTCAGACACTTCAGCACTGGAAATCCTCTTAGAGGAAGCATAGCCAACGCAGGAGACAAGAATGAGGTCCTCAGAAGGCCAGAGAGGATGGGCTCCAAACGCAGGGAGGGTCACCCGAGAAGCAGGAACACTTCTTCCACTAAAAATGGGAGGAAGGCAAAGTTCATGAATGGCTTCTCAGATGTCTCAGTGATAAAGAACTGCCTGCCAACACAGGAAACACAGGAGATGTGAGCTTAATCTCTGGGTCAGGAAGATCCCCTGGAAGAGGAAGCGGCAGCCCACTCCAGTATTCTTGCCTGGGAAATCCCATGGACAGTGGAGTCTGGCTGGCTATAGTCCATGGGGTCACAAAGAGTCTGACATGACCTAATGACTAAGCATGCACAAAGTTCATGAATAGGTGTATAGGCAGGTGAGTGGATTTGGTAACAATAAGGAGGGTGGCTGTAATTGCATTTATTGCTTTTCTTAGACTGAGCGACTAAGCATGTACATATTGTCTTATGAACTAAGGTCTGAGTGTGAGTATCAGTTGAGTGTGAGTGTAAATGTGTGTGTAGCGGGGGGGAGATATTTGAGATTTGAGAAGGGAGAATGTTATTTGATAGCAAAATTGGAGAGAAGGGAGAATGAAATAACCATGGAAATGAGATAGAATTCTCAGAGTTCTGAGCCATTTGAGCTTTGTAGTCAAAATTTAAAATAAGTCCAGTCAGTATAATTTCTGAATTAATAGTTAATTAATGACTTGTATTGAATAAATAAAATGTCATAGTAACAATAATATCAACACCTACCATTTCTTGACCATTTGTAATGTAGCATGCTTCAATCTTTACAGAATACTCTTATTTAATACTCTCAAATAACCCCCATGAGATAGGCAACATTATACCGAACTAACTTCTAAGGAAACTAGAGCTCAGAGATATTAAGTGATTTGTTCAAGCCCACACAGTAAAGAAGAGAATCCAAAACTGCTTCCGTCAAACCAGAGCTCATATCCTTCACTAGCATTTTATATCCTCCTTAGGCTGTGGTTGTTATTGCTGTTCAGTGGCTAAGTTGTGTGCAACTCTCTGTGACCCCATAGACTGTAGCCCGCCAGGCTCCTATGTTCATGGAATTTTCCAGGTACGAATACTGGAATGGGTAGCCATTCCCTTTTCAAGGGGATCTTCCCAACCCAGGGATCAAACCCATGTCTCCTGCATTGCAGGCAGATTCTTTATCATCTGAGCCACCAGGGAAGCCCTCCTCAGGCTATGCTTAATGACAATCACTGCCCTGAGCAAAGCTTTGTCCTTTCCCTACCTTTTAAAGGCCAAAAATGCTAATAACTCCAAGAGAAGGGGTGGGAATAAAGGGAGGCAGTGCTGAAAAAAATCACCAGTTTCCTTAAAAATGCATATAACTGATATTATGATAAACTTTGTTGTGATGTGTCTTTCTCAAGATTCTTCTTGAGACTTAAGGTAAACCCACGTGTCCTGTTTATCCGCATGGTTTCAGGAAGGCCTGTGGAGAAGGAACAAGACACCAGAGAGGGAACAACAGGCACAGGATGTGATTTGCCATCAGTCTCCAACCTCCCACGGGACAGTCTTGAGTACCGAAGAGCCACTAAGATGACTTCTACCAAGGAAACATTCCGCTTTCCCCCATGCCTCCACCTTCAGTTGGAAGATGTGAGGGTTGAGAAAGAGGTTATCTAAAACCTCCAGAGATTCTCTGAAGAGAATGGAGATTTTCCTTTGTAATTTGACTTCTACTGCACACCCAGCTCACCCCACATTCTTGACAATGATGTGGTTCACTTAGAGATTTAATGCAAAATATGACAGGTCCTTTCATTCAAAACCACAAAAGCAAAATGATGCATTGAGTTTCCCTCATTTTAAATCGCTGTCAGCCATACTGTTTATTTCCCTCCCTTCAACAATTAAAATGTTTTAGCGCTCTTTTATTTTTAGGGCTCTTTTCTGCCAGAGGAGATAAGGATAGAAGTGGACAATTGCTAAATCTGATGAATTTCCATATAGCATTATTGATATAAATGTATATCCCATTAAATTTGGATTTATTCTCTCTGTAGCTGTCATATTTACCTACCACTTGCCATTAACTATGCCAATGTGGCCGTATTATTAAAAAGTTGTTTCTAAAAGACCAACTTTTTTGATGCCTTTGTTTAAATACTTATGAAAGATCAGTTAGAACTCAACATTTGTTTATAGAGCTATTTATTTTTTTTCTCTGAGCCTTGTTTCAACAATTTATTTATTTTGACTACATACTTTCTCACCTTGTCAGTCATGATGAAACATATTGACTAAGATGGGGCACCCTACTTGACACTGGAAGAGTTAACATCTCTCACATGTGTATTAGGTTAAGCCCTGATGTAGCTGGTTCTTCCTCTCCAGGAAAAAATTTAAGCAATCTTTTAGCATTCCACAAATATTGATTATACACCTACTGCCTAGCACCCTGTTAGGTGCTTGAGATACAAAGAAAGGTAAGACCCAGTCATTGTTTTCAAGGAACAGAAAGACACAAGTACATCCAGTGTTACTGAGAGTATAATAGCTTCATCTGAAGGGCAGCGTGGGAGAAAAGAAAGAAACACACAACCTGCAGAATGCTCTGGCATTTCTATCCTAAGATGAAGCCATTGACCGTCTTTCACTCTCCAGCTCCCTCATGGTTAAGAGAGCTCTGTGAAGTGAAATGAAGCGAAAGTCGCTCAGTCGCGTCTGACTTTTTGTGACCCCATGGACTATACAGTCCATGGAATTCTCCAGGCCAGAATATTGGAGTGAGTAGCCAGGGATTGAACCCAGCTCTTCCACATTGCAGGCGGATTCTTTAGCAACAGAGCCACAAGGGAAGCCCAAGAGAGCTCTGGAGAGAGATTATCAGCTGGTACCACCCACCACCAGAAGACTGGGCTTAGGAGTCAGATAGACCTTGTTCAAATTACATATCCATCCATCACTTAAGAAGATGGGAATCTGGCAACTTTTTCAACCTCATTGAGCCCAAATTTCTTTATCCACAAAGTCAGGCTTATTGTAAGGTATGCAATGTTGTGAAGTACCTAAGAGGTAAAGGTTTGCAGCCAGGCTGCCCTGATTGAGCCAGGGGACCTCGGGCAATTAATTGAATCTCTCAGATTTACAAGGAAATGATTATCCTAACCTTTTGCAAACCGTTTGTTGCTTTTATTTGTAAAATGGGGACAATAATGCCATGTATCTCTTTGGTTTGGGGGTGGATTAAATAATTAAAGTGCATAGAATAGTGAATAGTACATTGTAACTGGTCAATAAATGTTAACTATCATTGTTATTAGATCTGCCTTACAAAGCAGTTGAAAATGAAATGAAACAGTGTGTCACAATAGCTAGCACAGTTCCTAACCCTAATACTCCCTTACTAAATTCAACAGATGAAACTAAGTGAACTAAATGTGGCTTTCTCACTTTTCTTTCCTCAAGTCTCTGACCATGACTTCAACAGAGGGAGCTTTTAAAAAGTTAAATCAGTCCTATCACAGTTCTCGCAGTTCTCCAGGGGTTTCCTGGCTCACTCAAAATAAAAGGCAAAGTCCTTAGCTGCTGCTGCTGCTAAGTCGCTTCAGTCGAGTCCGACTCTGTGCGGCCCCATAGATGGCAGCCCGCCAGGCTCCCCTGTCCCTGGGATTCTCCAGGCAAGAACGCTGGAGTGGGTTGCCATCTCCTTCTCCAATGCATGAAAGTGAAAAGTGAAAGTGAAGTTGCTCACTTGTGTCCAACTCTTAGCGACCCCATGGACTGCAGCCTACCAGTCTTCTCCATCCATGGGATTTCCAGGCAAGAATACTGGAGTGGGGTGCCATTGCCTTCTCCAAAGTCCTTAGAGCAACCTACAGATCCAAAAACAACCTGGTCCCACCCTGCCTCCCTGACCTCCCAGCCTCCCCCTCCAGGCCTCACTCACGCTGCCTTAGGCACAGGGGATCTGGGTTGTTCTTTGTACATGCCAAGCAGATTCTTATCTCCCACCCTGGCTGTTTCCTCTCCCTGAAAGGACCTTCTTCCCTCAGAAACTGGCACAGCTGGCATCCTCTCATTCCTCAGGTTGTCTCCCGAGTGAGGCTATCCTTTACCCTGCTATTCCCTTGCGTGTGTGCACGCTCAGTCACTTCTGTCGAGTCTGACTTTCCACAACCCTGTGGACTGTAGCCTGCCAGGCTGCTCTGTCCGTGGAGTTCTCCAGGCAAGAACACTGGAGTGGGTTGCCATTTCCTTCTCTAGGGGATCTTCGGGACCCAGGGATGGAAACTTTCTTTGTCTCTTATGTCTGCTGCCCTGGCAGGCAGGTTCTTTACCACTAATGCCGCCTGGTAAGACTTCTCAGCTTTGTATTTCTGCTTAGGACACTGTTATCTGCTGTACCATATATCTTACCTGTCTATTTATCTAGTTCTGTCTTCCTTCACTAGAAGATAAAGTATTCTTAACTTTGATATAAAAAGTCTAAATTTGCTAGACATATTTGTTCAAATACTTATCAGTGCTTATTTACAAAAACTGACTACAATCTGGGTCTTGTGGCAAAGCTTCACAAATTTCAAATTGTTCTCATACAAAGCATGTTCTCTAAACATAACTTAAAATAAAAAATAGACAATGAAAGACATGCAGAAAAATTTCATATACTTGGAAAGAAGAAAAATTGTATATTACAAACATTTATAACTAAAAATATTAAAATTATTATATATTAAAATATGAGCAAACCAGCAAAAGTAGTTTTTAGAAAAAAAAATATGTAGCCTTAAATGTTTATATTAGGAAAGAATAAATGAGCTGTACTTGCAAGCTTAGAAAAAAATATTTAAGGAGGAATAAAAGTTAAAAACAAATTAATGCTTTAGAAAATAGAAAATATACGATTTACAAAGTCTTTTGGTTCTTTGAAAAGACTACTAAAATGCATAAACTGCTAGCAAGGTTGATAAAGAACATTAAAGATGGCGCAAATAAACAATGTTATCAGTGGAAAAATAAAATTATTTCATATTCAGGAAAATTTATAAAACATAATTTTGATTAATTTTATGCCAATAAGTTTGGACATTTAGAGAAAAATATACAAACTTTAGAAGTAGTTCAGCAACCTATTAAGAACACTGACGAAGAAATTGAACGTTTTCCCGTAAAGGAAACATCGAATCTCAGATAGTTTTATTGATGCATTCTACAAAATTTGCAAAGAAAAGTTTATTCTAATCTTTTGAAATCTCTTTCATAAAATAGAAAAAAGAGGGAATATCCCTTACCATACTCTGTGGGTTTAATATAATCATGATGGAAACCAGACAAGGATTGTATAAGAAAAAAAATTGCAGGCCAACTTTACTTATGAGTATAAATTTAAGAATTCTAAATAAATATTAGATACATCACGATCAAGTTGGATTATCTCAAGAATTCAAGACTGATAAACTTTAGAAAATTCTAGAATGCTATTCATCAGAAGAATAGATTAAAGGAGGTATAACCTATACATTTTTTCTCGAATATTTGGTGTTATTCCAAGGAATATTTGAAAAAACAAAAAACAGTGAGTCGTTTGGATTTAAAACTGAAGTTTCTAAGTTTCTCTGGCTCTGACTAAACTGTTCTTTCATCAGCTTGCAGAATGAAGGAGTTAAAGAAAGAAAGAAAATTAGACTTTCATATCTGAGTTTTGTCCTTAAAATATCCTACTTAATAAGTCTGCCACTAGAATGGCTTTACAAGAAAAATCTTATGAGGAACTATCTTATTACTAAGTTTGGTGAGCAGCATCTCCTCCATTCTTTTATCTTGTAATTCATAATTTTAAAATTAAAAAATTGTTAATTGTGTAGCATGACTTGTGACTGATTTTTTAATGACTAGAATAGTTTGTAATCAAATTTCTTTTGCCAGATTAAAATAGGAATAAAGTAAAGTAACATATTTACTGAGCTTAACATGCTCTATAGACATTGACTTGTAAACTCCTATGAGGTTACTGATGCTTGAAGAAGTGAAGAAACTGGCCAACATTCCTTGTTTCTGGCATAGAGTGTTATTGGAACTTAAGCAGAGTTTATTTGACTTTAGAGATTGGCCTCCATCTGCCAGACTTGGGAGGAAAAATGACATACTGAGACAGTTTTCTTGATAATTAGAGAAAATTTTCACTTTCTTTCACAGTTTTTTGTTTTGTTTTGTTTTCTTTTTTACTTTGGTGCTTTTGGTATGGGAACCTTAACCAAATCATTTCTGCAATTTTGCTGGATTCTCTATTTATATATCAAAGTTTTTATTGAGTTTTATATAGATTCCCATTTTGATAAGCTCATTACAAACTGTAGTAAAGGTAGTAGGAATTTAGTTTGATATCCAAAGGCACTGGTAAGTTTTTTCTACTAGAGGAAATGTATTGGACTTCTATGTTTGATCTGGGAAAAGACTAAAAGGTAAGAGAATTTTTGTTTGACTTCATCGCGTCTTCCAGGTTTCTATGGCTCCCCTCATTGTATTGCATTCTACTCTTTTTCTCTTCATTTTTCACACTCAATCTATCATTAATCATTTAAAAAAGACTCAATAGCTCATGTAACTCTTCTGCCTTTTTACCATGAACCCACCCTACCTGAGGATGGACAAGGAAATGGCAGCCCATCCAGAATTCTTGCCTGGAAAATTCAGGGGACAGAGGAGCCTGGAGGGCCGCACGGCATGGGGTAGTAAGGAGTCAGACAGAATTGAGCACAATACCACCGGACTTCTGCCCCAAGCCTGGAAACCCTAAAAAAATCCTGCTGCTGCTATTCTGTTCTGGCAGCTAAATTCTAAAGAAGTTTCCCAATCATACAGGCATTCTCACTGTAAATTTATGTTCTGTAAATTTGCTGAGCACTCAATACTGCTTACCAAATTATTTCTTACTGAAGCTATAGTTAGCTATCTTAGTCTTCTTGCACAAGGCCTGGTAGCTTCATTTTTCTATTCAAGACTTCAGTGTGTTTCCCTTTCTCTTTTTTTTTTTGGAAAATATTGAGGCCATTAGGTTATCATTAGACTGTTTTTAAAGATCTAGTTTGTTCATGCTTCCATCCTGGTTAGCTGCTTATATTTACTTTTGTTTTCAAAGACATTGCCCAAATACAATACCATCCATGGAAGAATGTAACTTAGTTACTACCAAAGATGTTTTCTTTTTTTTTTTTCTGGAAGCAGCGCTATTGTTTCTAATAATTTGCATTAATTCCTCTTCTCAGTGATTCTTCAAAACTCATTTTAAATGAATTAGTTAATATGTATACAAAGCCCTTAAGTATATTAAAATTACAAGCAGGTAGATTGGTGGATCTGGCTATATCCTCATTGTTTTATTTACTATTGTTTTATACTGTTTAGAAAATATTATTTTTTAAGTGCTTATTCACTAATATGTTTGCTTGTAAGTACAGGCAAATGTTTAACCATTTATTATAATTGACATGATTCTTTTTAAAAAATCATTTTGAATAGGTCCAATATAAATAATTCAGTGAATCTCAGTTGCTGTAACTGTTCTATTCAGCTTTATATTGGGACCTACATGAGTTTTATCTCATGAACATCATTAAAATGGCCTCAGGTAATCACAACAATGGAAATTTCAGACATCAGAATGATTACATGCATACACACACACACATCTTTTAAAGGTAAACTAAATCTATAATGTAGTTTAAATTGTGAGCTGGACTAGGGAATATATCTTGTGTTTCACTGTATGATTAGAGGGCCTAATGCAGGCCTGTGAACAGAGTACATACTCAGTACTTGGATGAATGAGTAAAAGGACCTGTGGTCATCAGTAATACATCTAGACACTGAAGCCAGTTGCTTACACATATAGCCTAGCTCCATTGCTCCACAACTGTGTGATGTTAAGCAAATGATATGCATTCTCTGAATCCCAGTTTCTCAGTCATTAACTGTGGATAATCAATATATTCACCTCAAAAAATTTTCTTGAGCATTAAACGAATTAATAATACCCTACAGATAATAAGCATTCAGTTAGTATTAACTATTACTGTTTGGTATACTAAAATGGAGCCTTGTCTTTAATATGTTGTATGTAGATATGCTTTTTTTAATTCATAGAACTTAAAAAAATTTTTTTATTTTATATCTGGGTATAACCGACTAACAATGTTGTGATAGTTTTGGGTGAACAGCAAAGGGACTCAGCTATACAAATGCTTCATATGTAGATATTTTCTAAAACTATTACCCCAACAAGATCTGGACAGAATAATTGTTCAGTGAGGTTCTTGCTGCTGTGTGGGTTCAGTTCAGTTCAGTAGCTCAGTCATGTCTGACCCTTTGCCTCTCCATGGATTGTAGCACGCCAGGCCTCCCTGTCCATCACTAACTCCCAGTGTTTACTCAAACTCATGTTCATTGAGTCAGTGATGCCATCCAACCACCTCATCCTTTGTCATCCCCTTCTCCTCCTACCTTCTCTCTCTCTTTCCCAGCCTCAGGGTCCTTTCAAATGAGTCAGTTCTTTCCATCAAGTGGCCAAAGTATTGGAGTTTCAGCTTCAACATCAATCCTTCCAGTGAATATTCAGGACTGATTTCCTTTAGGATGGACTGGTTGGATCTCCTTACAGTCCGACGGACTCTCAAGAGTCTTCTCCAACACCGCAGTTCAAAAGCATCAATTCTTCAGCGCTCAGCTTTCTTCACCGTCCAACTCTCACGTCCATACAAGTCTATGGGAAAAACCACAGCCTTGACTAGATGGATCTTTGTTGACAAAGTAATGTCTCTGCTTTTTAACATGTTGTCTAGTTGGTCATAACTTTCCTTCCAAGGAGTAAGCGTCTTAATTTCATGGCTATAGTCACCATCTGCAGTGATTTTGGAGCCCCCCAAAATAAAGTCTGCCACTGTTTCCACTGTTTTCCCATCTATTTGCCATGAAGTGATGGGACCGGATGCCATGATCTTAGTTTTCTGAATGTTGAGCTTTAAACAGACTTTTTCACTCTCCTCTTTCACTTTCATCAAGAGGGTTTTTAGCTCCTCTTCACTTTCTGCCATAAGGGTGGTGTCATCTGCATATCTGAGGTTATTGATATTTCTCCCAGCAATCTTGATTCCAGTTGTGCTTCATCCAGCCCAGCACTTTGCATGATTTATTCTACATATAAGTTAAATAAGCAGGGAGACAATATATAACCTTGACATACTCCTTTTCCTATTTGGAACCAGTCTGTTGTTCTATGTCCAGTTCTAACTGTTGCTTCCTGACCTGCATACAGATTTCCCAGGAGGCAGGTCAGGTGATCTGGTACTCCCACCTCTTGAAGAATTTTCCACAGTTTATTGTGATCCACACAGTAAAAGGCTTTGGCATAGTCAATCAAGCAGAAGCAGACGCTTTTCTGGAACTCTCTTGCTTTTTCGATGATCCAGCAGATGTTGGCAATTTGATCTCTGTTTACTCTGACTTTTCTAAGTCCAGTTTGAATACCTGGAAGTTCACGGTTCATGTACCATAGAAGCCTGGTTTGGAGAATTTTGAGCATTACTCTGCTAGCATGTGAGATGAGTGCAATTGTGCAGTAGTTTGAGCATTCTTTGGCATTGCCTTTCTTTGGGATTGGAATGAAAACTGACCTTTTCCAGTCCTGTGGCCACTGGTGAGTTTTCCAAATGTGCTGGCATATTGAGTGCAGCACTTTCACAACATCATCTTTCAGGATTTGAAATAGCTCAACTGGAATTCCATCACCTCCACTAGCTTTGTTTGTAGTGATGCTTCCTAAGGCCCACTTGACTTTACATTCCAGGATGTCTGGCTCTAGGTGAGTGGTCACACCATCATGATTATCTGGGTTGTGAAGATCCTTTTGTACAGTTCTTCTGTGTAGTCTTGCCACCTCTACTTAATATCTTTTGCTTCTGTTAGGTCCCTACCATTTCTGTCCTTTATGGAGCCCATCTTTGCATGAAACATTCCTTTGGTATCGCTAATTTTCTTGAAGAGATCTCTAGTCTTTCCCACTCTATTATTTTCTTCTTTTTTTTTGCACTGATCACTGAGGAAGGCTTACTTATCTCTCCTTGCTAGTCTTTGCAACTCTGCATTCAGATGGGTGTATCTTTCCTTTTCTCCTTTGCTTTTTGCTTCTCTTCTTTTCACAGCTATTTGTAAGTCCTCCTCAGACAGCCATTTTGATTTTTTGCAATTCTTTTTTGTGGGAATGGTCTTGATCCCTGTCTTCTGTACAATGTTATGAACCTCGTTCATAGTTCTTCAGGCACTCTATCAGATCTAGTCCCTTAAATGGGTTAAATAAATATTAAATGGGTTAAATGAATGTTAAAGCTTAGTTTAGCTCCTGACACATGGTAGACATCAAGAATACTAGTTTTTGTCCTCCCTTTTTCTCCCTTGACTTACCATGTCCTTAACCTCATATTTCTTTCTGACCACTGCTATTCTTATGACTGTATTATAAATAACTTTTTGCATTGCTAATCCCACAACTTTGATCTCCAGACATCTATTATTCTCTGGGTTTTTTATGTTCATTTACAAGAAAACCTTGATTCTATAATCAGGGAAATCAGAATTTAAACCTTGATGTTACCACTTGATCTCCTCAGGCTTTATACACTCATCTGCAAAAAGGTCCTTAATCTACTTTACAGAGTTGCTGAAAGGATTAGGACAGTCATATGCTCTGTTCCCATTATAATGCCTGGCACACAGTAAATTATCAAAATATATTACTCTAGTTCCTTCTCTCCTTGAACTGATGCTGCTGCTAAGTCGCTTCAGTCGTGTCTGACTCTGTGCGACCCCATAGACGGTAGCCCACCAGGCTCCCTGTCCCTGGGATTCTCCAGGCAAGAACACTGGAGTGGGTTGCCATTTCCTTCTCCAGTGCATGAAAGTGAAAATTGAAAGAGAAGTCGCTCAGTTGTGTCCAACTCAGCGACCCCATGGACTGCAGCCTACCAGGCTCCTCCATCCATGGGATTTCCAGTCAAGAGTACTGGAGTGGGGTGCCGTTGCCTTCTCCACTCCTTGAATTGACTTCCCTCATTTTGCATTTTTCTGCTGTATTTTATTTCTCTAAAGGATTCAAAGGAAACTATTGGCTCTGACCCATCTGTTTCCTGGCTTCCCTGGTGGCTCAAGTGGTAAAGAATCTCCCTGCAATGCAGGAGACCCTGGTTTGACTCCTGGGTCAGAAAGATCCCCTGGAGAAGGGAATGACAACCCACTCTAGTACTATTGCCTGGAGAATTCCATGGACTAGAGGAACCTGGCGTCATACAGTTCATGGGGTAACAAAGAGTCAGACATGACTGAGCGACTAATACTTTCATCTTTTCTCACAGCATTTTGCATTTTGTTTTCCAAAAGAACTTGAACAGTTTTAGATTCGCCTGCCTCCTTTAAGGACTGTGCTAGGGCCTATCAGTTCAGTTCAGTTCAGTTGCTCAGTCGTGTCCCACCCTTTGCGACCCCATGAATTGCAGCACGCCAGGGCTCCCTGTCCATCACCATCTCCCGGAGTTCACTCAGACTCACATCCATGGAGTCAGTGATGCCATCCAGCCATCTCATCCTCTGTCGTCCCTTTTTCCTCCTGCCCCCAATCCCTCCCAGCATCAGTGTCTTTTCCAATGAGTCAACTCTTCGCATGAGGTGGCCAAAGTACTGGAGTTTCAGCTTTAGCATCATCCTTTCCAAAGAACACCCAAGACTGATCTCCTTCAGAATGGACTGGTTGGATCTCCTTGCAGTCCAAGGGACTCTCAAGAGTCTTCTCCAACACCACAGTTCAAAAGCATCAGTTCTTCGGTGCTCAGCTTTCTTCACAGTCCAGCTCTCACATCCATACATGACTACTGGAAAAACCATAGCCTTGACTAAACAGATCTTTGTTGGCAAAGTAATGCCTCTGCTTTTGAAGATGCTACCTAGTTTGGTCATAACTTTTCTTCCAAGGAGTAAGCATCTTTCAATTTCATGGCTACAGTCACCATCTGCAGTGATTTTGGAGCCCCCCAAAATAAAGTCTGACACTGTTTCCACTGTTTCCCTATCTATTTGCCATGAAGTGGTGGGACCAGATGCCATGATATTTGCTTTCTGAATGTTGAGCTTTAAGCCAACTTTTTCACTCTCTTCTTTCACTTTCATCAAGAGGCTTTTTAGTTCCTTATAGAGAATACAAAAAAATTTCCCAGTGGAAAATTTCCCTGGTGGCTCCATGGTAAAGAATCTGCCTGCAATGCAAAAGACACAGGTTCCATCCTTGGGTTGGAAAGATTCCCTGGAGTAGGAAATGGCAACCCACTCCAGTATTCTTGCCTGGAAAATCCCACGAACTGTAGCCTGCCAGCTGCTACACATCACGAAAGTGTCGGACACGACTTAGTGACTAAATAACAAGAGGAAGTGGGATCTGGGAAAGTTTCCTAGCGATTTTGAACAATATCTTAATAATCTTGTTTCCCATCTCCATTCAAACACTTTCATTAACCCAGAAAAATTTTAAACTGTCTTCTCCGGGGAGAGAAAATGCCTAGAAAATAATTAACCCTTGTATATTATAACTGGTCATTTGCAGTTGAAAAGCCAAGAACTTGATATCTTTAATTTTTGGTTTGCGCTGCAACTATGTCCCCTGCCCTTTCATTCTCATCCTGCTTCTTGGGAGAATGGAACAATCCCGTCTAGTGGCCGGGATAGGAAAGGTTCAGGTGGAGGAAATACTTCACTGTCTCCATGACACAGGGATTTTATTTATAGTTTAAAATACTTCAGTCTTAATCAGATTTGGGTTTTCTGGAAACCCAAAGTACATTTCTGAGACAGCATTTCATGCTGTCATATTGAAATTTGTTCCTCTAGGCTTTATTTTCTGACAATAGGCTTTACAGTAGAATTATTGTGTTTAAACAGTGAATACTGGGCAAGTAGGTGGCATTAGTAGTAAAGAACCTGTCTGTCAACTCAGGAGACATAAGAGATGTGGATTTGATCTCTGGGTTGGGAAGATCCCCTGGAGAAGGGAATGGCAACCCACTTCAGTATTCTTGCCTGGCAAATCCCATGGACAGAGGAGCCTGGTGGGCTACAGTCCATGGGGTGGCAGAGTCAGACTCGACTGAAGCAACTTAGCATGCAGACTCATGGAAGTACCTTAAACCTCTTCTGTCTTCAGTAATCTGGCTTGATATAATATGTGATGTTTCAAATAATATGTTCTTTACTCCACAAAGTCTTCTTTGATCTCTGAGAATTTGTTCTGTATTTCCAGAATTCCGGGTATTTCCTTCTATGATAACCTTTAGCACTCTGTTCACTATACCTCTTATTAGACTATTAGACTACAAGCTTACCGAGGTCAGGGCCAGTGTCTATTTCACTGTTGCATCCCCAGTGCCGGGCACAGCACCTGGCTCATAGGAAAACTACAAAAACTGCTTGGAATATAAATGAACAGATTCACTGATATTATCCAAACCATTCCTCACCTACCCTCAATATATTAGAAGAAGAAAATAAGTAATAAAGTGTTGTGAATGTTTTTTAGTCCAATCACTGACTCAAAGTAAAAATCCTTTACATAAAATCGCTACAGAGTCAAGCATTTGCTAAAATATTTCCCGAAGACAGAATATATTTAGCATTTTTCCATATATGGGTAGTTTATATTTTTAGAAAGTGCTTTTAATAATTGAATCAAAATCTGCCTCCTTGGTTCTGTCTGACCTTTGGAGTTTTATATATTTGCATTTTATATACTAGAATTTTCCAAATTTGTTAAAAAGACATAAAATCAAAAAGAATTAAAAAGTGGTAAGGACTATTATTTTGCACAGAAATCACCAACCAGAATGTCTGCTTTTTCCTCCAATAAAATACACAGGTCTTGCTTTCAAACTAAGGTACTCACAGACATGTCAGGGCATGTAATAGGGCAGGAATACTGAAAGATTTGGCTACTACATTCCAAGAGGGGAAACTGCCATGACTTTAAGCCTTGTCTTTGTTGTGAGAGAAACATTATTTAGGTACTTTATAATATATGTCATACAACACATGATGAGGATTCATTTCTGCTCATCAATATTTCTCTATGTGCTTTTGCTCTGTCCCCATTTTGCTACGGAGAAGGAAATGTCAACCCACTCCAGTACTCTTGCCTAGAGAATCCCGTGGACAGAGGAGCCTGGTGGGCTGATGTCCATGGGGTCACACAGAGTCAGACACGATTGAAGCAACTTAGCATGCATGCATGCATTGGAGAAGGAAATGGCAACCCACTCCAGTGTTCTTGCCTGGAGAATCCCAGGGACAGAGGAGCCTGGTGGGCTGCCGTCTATGGGGTCACACAGAGTCGGACACTACTGAAGCGACTTAGCAGCAGCAACAGCATATTGCTACTGCCTAATTGTCATTGTCACCTCAATTCCTACATCTAAAAGGCCCATATTGCCTTCTTGTCTTAGTCAATTTCTTCAGCCGGTTCTATCATTGACATCATTTTTCCGACAGGCTTATAAAATATTGGATTAATATGTCCTGCTCATTCCCCTATCCTGTCAGTTACCCAGTCATTCACATTTTTCCTCTGTAGTATTTCTCATATCTACTTCTTTCTCTCCAGTGAGGCTGACAAATGGCCTTCATCAGGAACATGATTTGATTTCTGCTGCCCTTTCTCATTCCAGCTTCTATCCCATTTTAATGCAAAAGGCATACCACAGCCATACCAATTTTCCTTAAAATCCTTTGTTATCAGTATGTCACCTAGTTTAAAACCTGTAATGTACTGATGTTCTACTGCATCCGATGCCAAACTTCTCTACCTCCATTTCAAGGTCCTTCTTCAATCCCCTAACCCCTCAAACTGTCCAGGTTTATTTTAGCTACCGCACCTCCCCATCTACCCACCCTCCCTTCACACTCCAGGTCCCCTCCTGTCGCCCACTTTTCTCACTGCAACCCACCTGCTCCCCCATCCTCTCATACCCTGCTACATCCAATTTGTATCATCTGCGATCTCCTCTGGGCCAGTTCTGAAGCCCACCTTTAGTCCTATTTTCTCCACAGTTTTTTGTCTCAGT
Source organism: Ovis aries (assembly GCF_016772045.2). Lineage (NCBI taxonomy): Eukaryota > Metazoa > Chordata > Mammalia > Artiodactyla > Bovidae > Ovis > Ovis aries. The sequence continues at coordinate 78,171,315 of NC_056054.1, read as the reverse complement.
TTTTCCAGGATTTATCCAGCTCTTTTCTTCTCTCTCCTCTATTATTTTTATTGTGAATTATAAACAGAAGTAAATAAGACTTATGTGTACAGTTTAACAAGTAGTTGTCAAAAGAACACCATTCAGATGGGAAATACAACATGCTGGAACTCTGGGGGCCCATCCCATCTCCCTTCCCAATTAATGTAGCCCTTCCCAATTAATGTTACAATACTAACAGTCTGTACCTCATCGTTTAACACTTATAGTAATTAAGTACCAACTTGCTTTGCCTCGTGGCTTAACTGTGTTAATTTTATTCCTCCTCCTTGACTGTAGGCTCTGAAAGGGTAGGGTCTGTATAGATTATTCTTTAGAAACCCTGCAATATCCCAGGCAGTGCTAAGCATATATGGGTATTCAATAGATACTTGCCCATTGATTATAGACTAAGAAAAAGCAACTCTGAGGACACACAATGGTGTTTGTGTCCCATCTGTATTTTTGTGTCCAAGAGTGAATGCCGTGATCTCTCTCCAACGCATGCTAATGTTTAGAAACTGGCACAGTTCTACTTCATTGAGTACTTGCCCCATGTATTATGCTCTGTGGTTTCAGTTTTCTTTTCCTTTATATCGCATTCAGCTTCCTTGGAAATTCCTCAGGGAATTTCCAGTTTTGTCAGACAGAATGTAGAGGAATGCCTTGTTAATGAATGTTGTCCATGGCAACATTGCAGAAATGCTAGCAATTTTCTATTTCAAAGACTTGCGGTAATCACAAAACAACCTTCTCTCTTCCACTGCACAGCTCTTCTTCTCATGAAAGAACTTTGCATCACATCTAAATGTCTTTAGGACTAAATGTTTTAAGGAATGTTAGTAACATTCCCTATCTTGGAGGTTTAATCACACAGGACTTCTAAAGAAGATTCCACGACAGGAATATAGAAGAAAAGAAAAATGTATAATAAACAAATAAGGTAATAATAAACAAACAAAACACACATAATCAAAAAATAAATAAGTAATTTCTGAAGAAGCTCTCTGTGTAAGTAAAATATTTGATTCAAGGAAATGATACAGTGTAAACATAAAAATACATACAGTATGCCAATGATGGTACTGAGAAAAATGGCATATATATCACAAAACCATAACAATTCTAGTAACTAGTGAGAAAATAATGCAAAATAAGCACTCTTGCAAGAAGAATCTGGGATTTAGCAGCAAAAGGAAGGAAATCCACCTTTTTGTCTTATCCTAGAACTTTTATGACTGGGGAAAAATTCATTGTATTGCAGAATTATTTCTGTCTTGGGATAATTATAATGAGGCAGTGGAGATAAGCAGGAAGGAAACCACCACTTATTGAAATTGGTTTTTTGTTTTTTTTTTACAATAGCTTAGCTCCTGCCTCAGCCAGTGAAATATCTGTCAGGCAGGATAGAAAGCTACAAAGAATGACACCTGACAAACACCACTCTATCCGTTAAGCAGCTACACTGAACTGCCAAACTTCAGATGTGAGGAGGACAAGCACTATCGAGAAGTCTCAGATTTTCATTCACTCAGTTTACTAGTGAAGGAGCTCCTCCCATGTGCCAGATCCGATTGTAGTCACTTTGGATACATCATGGAACAAACAGCTGAAAGTCCTTGCTCTTGTGGCGCCCACATTCTAGCAAAGTTATGCTGATCGTGATTCATACAGTGTGATAAGAATCTGTGAATAAGAATTAACTTTTATGAATTTCATTGTTTATTTGTGGGGAAACCATAGAAAGCTTATAAGTAAACAGAAGCCTCAAGATAGTGGTTGACTAGATAAGGATGAGTGAAAGCAGTAGGATCAGAGAGAAACAAAAGGTAACTTCAGTGACATCTGTGATGTTAAAGTTCTGAGCTTGGGTAATGGAATGATAGGTGCGTGTTTTATTATTTTGCTTTACAAGCTAAGTAAGAGTTACATAATATCCTTTGTACATGTAGGATATTACATCATAAAGTTTTGTTTGTTTGTTTGTATGTTTTTAATGAAAGGGGAGAGAAGATGGCAGTGATTTTTTTTACAAAGGAGCAAGAGGGTAGGGCATGAAATTTATTTTCTCACACTTTTGCAGTCTGGAAGTCCAAGATCAGGGTGACGGTATGTCGGCTTCTGGTGAGAGCTCTCTTCCTGGCTTGTAGATGGCCATCTTCTAACCATGACTTTGCATGATAGAGAGAGAGAGCAAGCTCTCTAGTGCCTCCTCTTAAAAGGACACTAATACCATCATGAGGGCCCTACCTTCATGAACTTACCTAAATCGAATTATCTCCCAAAGTCCCTATCTGCAAATACTACCTCATTGGGGGTAATGGTTTCAACATATGAATTTTTAGGACAAACATTCTATCTATAACAGACTCTGCAGAGGGTTTCCTGAGGAGTGTTTTCAGTAGACATAAGAAAGTGAAAAGTCAGAACTGGACAGAAGTAGAAATGACCAGGAATGAGATTGCAACTGAAGCCTCAATCTATTTTATGAGGAGTTGTGGATCTGGGACAGACCTTCAGAAATATAGTGAATTAAAGGTAAGGGGATAGTCATTGGCTGTTGGTTGCTCCCTAAATACTGAGGTTGCTCCCTAGATACTGAGTATCTAGGGAGAGATGCAGTTTTGAGCCATCAATGGCTGATGGTTCCAGCAGCTAGAAGACTGGTGGTTAAGCCGTGAAGAAGTGATCTGGGAAAAACATGACTGTAATCACCAGAGTTTAAAGAGCTAGAATATCATGGTGATTAAAACAGACTTAACCTAAAATCAGAACTCTGTGTGGTCTATGAAATTTCACTGAAATCTATTAAAATTTTTTTCTCATCTGTGAAAAATGGTTATGCTGCTGCTGCTGTTAAGTCGCTTCAGTCATGTCTGACTCTGTGCGACCCCATAGACGGCAGCCCACCAGGCTCCCTCATCCTTAGGATTCTCCAGGCAAGAACACTGGAGTGGGTTGCCATGTCCTTCTCCAATGCATGAAAGTGAAAAGTGAAAGTAAAGTCGCTCAGTAGTGTCCAACTCATAGCAACTCCATGGACTGCAGCCTACCAGGCTCCTCCATCCATGGGATTTTCCAGGCAAGAGTACTGAAGTGGGTTGCCATTGCCTTCTCTGAAAAAATGGTTATAATAATACTATAATCATATAAAATAGCATAATATATTTTACATTATAGTTATTATATATGCATTATTCTAACAATTGTTATAAGGATTACATAAACTTAAAATATACAAAGAAATTTATTGTAGTACCTGATTGTACATTTGATAAATGGTAACAATTATTACTGTATTAATACCATATACTTTCTGAAACAAGATTGAGTATATACAAATAAACAGTTAGATGCCTCAATTAGTTCATAGGATAAAAATTTTATTTCAGAAATTTTCAGTACTTATTGATATCAGTGCCTTGGGATGTTCTGAATTATAGTGTCAAATTTCACACAGGGGTCTGAGATGACAAATGGATTTAATCCCAAATTCCGGCTAAGAGTAATCTGTAGTAGCTGCTGGGAGGGTAGTGTTAGGAAACTTTCTAAGGAGATTTCCACTTCCAGTTAGATTGTAGTTAGATGGGAAAGAACTTTGAACCTAGTAACAACTAGGAAAAACACCCAAGTAAAATTTTTAAAAATCAGTTTTTTGCAGAGTTAGACATGAGTTTGAGCAAACTCAGGGATATAGTGAAAGACAGGTGCTGGGAGCCAGCACAAGGAGTCCCGCCTGTGGCAAAGGTCATGAGGTTAAGGGGTCTGACAGGCAAAGGCAAGTCCGGCCTTAAGGGAGCCTCACTGAATCTGCTCGTGCATCTGCCCCAAAACCAGAGTCTGCCTGCCTTACTGCATTGTGCTTTTCGCCTACTTTTCTGACATTAACAGGGGGCTGTCCCCCCACCACCTTTTTCTGGAAAAAGTTAATTTAGAGCTTTTAAATAATAAGTCTCCTGGGCATAATAAGAGTGTTTCAATCCAAAAACCCCTCTGATGGCTTTCTAGCCTGCCTACAGGACTCTTACAGCTGTGCATGTGATTGTTTGCGGCCTCCTGACTACGAGAGGCACAGGAAGCTTAGGGGCTTCTGAGGAGTCAAAATCATTAGAATAGGACTGATTAAGGGTTTCATTTGTTGAACCAATACTTGCTGTCAAATTTTCATATCTTTTATTTGTTGATATAGTTGGTATATAGAGAAAAAACAAGTAGCAACATAGATCTTTGAGTTAAGTACCTTCTTTGTTATAACCCACTGCACCATTGTTCTATAGGGATGTAACTTTAGTGCTTTGAGGGTGATGCAGATTAAAGAAAAACACTTCAGGGGAAATGAGATTAACATTCATTAAGGAAGAGAGCCATAAAGTGTTAATAGGCCTCTTGGCCAGAAGATAATGTAAATCACCTGAGACCTTTTGTATACAAAAAGATATACAGAAAGGGTCAGGACTGCTGTCCCTGCATGACTCTGTATCTTCCATTATGTAAAACTTAGGGTATATAAACACCTTTTAAAAATAAAGTTATGGGGTGTTTGCACAAGCTTGGCCTCCCTCGTGTCAACTCTTTCTCCCTATCCCTCCCTCTCCTTTTCAGGCTGATCCCTTGGAACGCGAAGGCTCACCCAGTCTACTTATTTGCCCTGGCTTCTAAGACCCATGCGAGAGGGAGCGCAAGGCAGGGCACCCTCTGCTATTCAAGCGGGTGCCGGTGGCCTACGAACACAGTGCAAGTTCCTTGTCTTGGAACTTTATTAGCTTTCTGTGTAAACCAAGGAATATCAGCCTCTTTTTTCCACTCAGTTTTCTACTACACTATTTCTTTCTAATCTCCCTCCATATCTTTAATTAAGCAATTAATTCCTAGGACGCCGACTCCATCCCCCCTTCGAATTCCCTGGATCCGCCAGGGCTGGACCCCAGCAGACAGGGAAGCCTTGCGTGTTGCAGTTCATGGGGTCAAGGAGAGTCAGACATGACTTGGCGACTAAACAACAACAAGCAAGAGAGAGGGACATAAGGAAGCCTGTAAGAACTAAATTACAGGGACTTCCTTGGTGGAAGTGGTTAAGACTTTATCTTCCAGTGCAGGGGGTATGGGTTTGATCACCAGTTGGGGAGCTAAGATCCCACAGGCTTCTCAGCCAAAAAACAAAACAACATAAAACAGAAACAATAGTGCAACAAATTCAATAAAGACTTTAAAAATGGCCCACATTGAAAAAAAATCTTTAAAAACAGAACTAAATTACAGAGCAATATGTGACATCTATTCGATCTGGGAGCTGTGGTTGCCTATAAACCTGGGTGGAGAGGAGGTGCCTATTCTATGTCCAGATGGATGGAGGAACTGGCCTGCCATGGCTAGAGAAACAGAGCAAATGAGGATAAATCAGCTAAGCGTTTTCTTTAAATAACAGAATGCATTAATGAAACAGGATGACATCTAGAAAAGTCCCATATACAGAGCAAATTGCTAGGTCTGATAATTCTCTATAACCTTACTCTGAATTTGTGCTGAGAACACAGTGGGTGTTGCGGGGGTGAAAGTGTAGTCCTTCGCATTCTTGAGCATTCCTGTGATAATTAGAGTTCAGGGATTTGCCCAATTAAGTCCAAAAAGTGAGCCAAGTATATCTTAAAATTCAGCACAATTGACTGCCAGCTCAATTATCAGTGGAAAAAAAAAGAAGACAGAGAGGCATATAAGTTGGGCTAATCACAAATGAACTTTAAAACAAAACCAAGAACAATTTCTAGAATTGTTAGAATTTCTAGAACTGAAAAGTGTAATGTTTGAAGTTAAAATTTCATTGGACGTGTTTAACAGCAGATAAATCACTGCAGAAAAAACTAGTAAATCTTTTAAAAGTTAATAAAAATTATCTAAAAAAGAGATAAAGTGACTTTAGGAAACAAAGTATCAGGAATTGTGGGATAATGTCAGATGGTCTTACATACATGTAATTGGGGTCCTGGAAATGGAGGAGAGAGACAAGGGGACACAAAAGATATGTGATGAAAGAGAAGCCTAAAATTTTCCAAATTCACTGGGAAGGGTGACATATAGGTATTTGCTTTATCAATAGATATATATTTTACTTTAATTTCTTAAACTTTTAATATTAGAAAAGATAAATATTTAAGTAAAGAAGTTTTGAAATTAGACTGTTTGTGTTTGAATCTCTGATCCATAATTATTAGTGTGTCACCTTAGAAAACTTTCTTTAGCATTCCAGGCTCTTGATCCCTCATCTGTAAACTGAGTATAATAGCACATTAACCTCATAGAGAACATTATGAAATAATACATGTCAAGCTTTTAGCATGGTTCCTTGCACCTAGAAAGAACTTAATAGAAGTAGAATTTCTCCTCTTTCATATTCTCTTTCTCTTCTTTATCATCTAGGAAACCTTCAGCTTTGGCCATGTCTGTGCCCAAAGGCCAAGTTCATATCAGATACAGCAAGCTATAAGACTCTTTCCTGATGACCCCAATTCAAGGTAAAGTTGCTTCAAATTCATCATAAATAAGGCATTATATATGATCCTCATCCAGAGACGGTGAGCCAGCATATTGATGGGAGAGACTGGAATAATCAGGTCTGTCCATATCTGAAGACTCTGGCCAAGCACACCTCTCTGCTGAATGTACCACAAGGCCTGGAAAATGGTACCTAGAAACCTGCTACTCAGTGACTAAGCTTTTGTTTTGGAGAGAAAGCAGAACAATTCAAGCAACCTATCAACGACACCATGGTTTTCTACTTCCTTCCTAACCAAGTTTAGCTTTCATTTTGCCTTTCTGGCAGAAAAATACACTAGAATGACGTCTGTTTGGGCGGTTTGGACCAACACTGTGTCCCTCCCCAATGGTCAGTAATCCTTTGTGTTTGGACTAGTTTTCTCTTTTGCACCATCTGGCATCTGTCCATGTGGGAAAACAGGGCTGATTTTCTAGCAGACACAGCCTTACATTTTTTAAGCTGTTTATTTTGGTTGGTTTTAAATTTCTTTTATTAGGAAGAACTATATGTCTTCTAAAAATCCAAAAATTTTACTAGGTTCTCTTTCTTTTTTCAGATAATTTCTTAAAATATCAAGGGAGAGCATTTCCAGCTTTTATCGTTGGGAAAACCACTTGTTTATACATTTGTTAAGGCAATGTTTATTTCTACCCTAAATTGTGATCTTTAGACCAGTTTATCTATTCAAGCATTTTAATATATGTAACAACTATTCATTTACCAGATACCTTCTTGGTGGGGGGATGCACTAATGAATATATCAAACACATGGTGAAGATCTTGCCTTTGTTGATCTTACAGCATCGTGAGGAAGAAAGAGAACAGTAGAACAATACCGCTGACTTGAGGGCGACAGTCTTACAATGACAGAAAACCAGCATCTACCATTGTATAAAGTCAAATCCTTGGAACAAATATTGTTGTGCTGTGTTGTCGCTGTTGTTCAGCCACTTGGTAGTGTCCAACTCTTTGTGATCCTATGGACTGCAGTGCACCAGGATTCTCTGTCCTTCACTATCTCCCTGAGTTTGTGCAAACTCACATCCATTGAGTTGATGATACTGTCCAACCATCTCATGCTCTGTTGCCCTCTTCTCCTGTCCTCAGTCTTTCTCAGCATCAAGGTCTTTCCCAATGAGTTGACTCTGCATCAGCTGGCCAAAGTAGTGGGACTTCAGCATCAGTCCTTCCAATTAATATTCAAGGTTGATTTCTTTTAGGATTGACTGGTTTGATCTCCTTGCAGTCCAAGGGACTCTCAAGAGTCTTTTCCAGCCCCACAGTTGGAAAGCATTAATTCTTCAGTGCTCAGTCTTCTTTATGGTCCAACTCTTACATCTTTACATGACTACTGGAAAAACCATAGCTTTAACTATACAGACCTTTGTTGGCCAATTGATGTCTCTACTTTTATAAATATCTGTAGAACCTCCTAATGGCTCTGTTTCCCTGATTGAATCCAGACTGATATAAATATTAAGCAGATTTCCATAGGTGTTGCTCATCTGAGAAGCTCCAGGCAAAGCAGTTAAGTAAGAGACAACACAGGGAAAAGTATCAGTTTGCTCCTGTGCAAAATTGGCTAGAGCAAGATATTGGAAAGGTAGCTACAGCAGTGGTAGGAATAAGAGGTGAGACTGGAAGCGTTTGAAGTGGCACACAAGAGGTGTCTGATACAGCATTCTGTAATTTAAAAAATATATGCGTTGGATGCTAAGAACTACTCAGTTCATTTGGAGAAGGGCATAACAAGAGAAGGATTCATAGATCTCTATCCCTGGAAAACAATGTACTCATATAAACATCATCATACTTGTTATAATCATTGTAACATTCCAGTTTTATCAGTAAAGCTTGTTCCTTACCTTAGTCTTGGATCCTTCCAGGTTTTAACTGAATATCCATATTTGGTAAGAAGATCAATGTTTCTGCTGCTGTAAAAAGTGCAACTTGTTGACAACATGAAGAAATGAACTCAAATGCTCTTTGTTTGATAGTGCGAAACACCAAAGCTATCAAATCAACAGCACAAGACCTTATGGAGTCCCTACAAAGAGGATGTCTTTTTTACTTCCTGGACAGATTCCCAGCACTTCTCTCATAAATGCAGGTTTTAATACTATATTTTTCACTTTTCTTTTCCTTTCTTATCTGTGGCAACAGAAGAAGATTTTGGAGCTGTAACAAAATGGTGAAAAAAGTAGACTGGGCTTAGTATGGATTGATTGACATGTGCAATGTTTGTAAAACTTTTGCTTATATTTTGCCTGGACACAAATATTTACAACATAAACCAAGGCCTGTTGTAAACAGCCATTTTTATACCGTTAAAAAGAAACTATGAAATCAAGTCTTTCATTAACCAGCTTTGTATCTTTGGGTAATATAAAATCTCTGGGCTTCTGCTTCTTCTTTTATATATAATAGATGTTTTGGTTAAAGATATTTTCTTCTATCTCAAAAATTTTATTATTAAGGCTTTTGTTTTGCAATAAAATTTCGAATCACCAAAGAAACCCAGAAAAATACCAGGAAAATAACATTATTTCATTTTTCTTACTGGGTTTCAGATTTCACTGGTGTTACTAGTTTAATTTATCAACACCTTGTTAATGGAGTTGTTTGCTCTCTCAACAGGGGAAAAAGTAACTTCAAATCCTTACTATACTAGACATATTGTTTTTAGATTTTTATCACTTGAAAGCATCAGAAAAAGTTCCTTTTCATAATATTTAAAAGAAATTAAACAATTCACTTCTAGTAGCAGTAAATTAGTTAAGTTCTACACAAAGATCAAAACCCTTGCAAACTTTTTGTAGCCCTAAAAATCCCATTGTTTTTAGAAGTTCCCTTGATTCCTGAAATTCAAAAAGTCTGAAGAGTTGGATCTGATGAAAACTGAAAGTAAATCCCCTAACAATTGTATTTAGGAATATTTTAAAAGAACAAAGTTTAAAATCTTGGTGAATTGAACCGGATGTGAGACATTCTGAGATCATCTTCTTTGACGTATGTGCTATCAGATGTAAAAATAAATCCAACCCAGTAGCCAGGAAAGGCTGCAGTTCTCTGCATAAGAATAAAAGCTATTCAAACTCTCTGACAGCAATGAAACAAAAGAATACAATAAAGGTAAAGAGGAGGAAAAAAAGCCTCTAAAACTTAGAAACAAGAAAATGAAATTACCACGCAGGTGATGGCTCAGCAGTAAAGAATCCTCCTGCAATGCAGGAGACTTGCAGGAGACAGAGATTCAATCCCTGGGCCAGGAAGATTCCCTTGGAGAAGGAAATGGAGATCCACTCCAGTATCATTGCCTGGAAAATCCCCATGAACAGAGGAGCTTGGCAGGCTATAGTCCATGGCATTGCAGAGTCGGACATGACTGAGTGACTAAGCAGAAATAATTGCTTTTGACTCTCTCTGACACGAGCGATACCACCCTTTATTAAATTTCTGTTTCCCAATACTCCGTTAAATACTTTACATACATGACGCTCTGTGTGCATGAATGGATACTCAAGTTTGAGGCTAAGTACTTCCACTTAAGCAGTTCAGCTGTGGTGATAGATTTGGGCTAATCTATTTTCATGAAGGTGCTCAGTATCCGCCCAGGAAAGAGCTAACCAAAGAAGGAACTAGATCATGTGCCTAACCCATATCAAAGCCTTTGTCGTCAGAAAAGAGGAGAGAAGAGTTTGCTCACTCTTTGGGAGACTTAGATTTATGTCTTGCTCATGGACTCTCGGGAAAGACGATGGCACCCCACTCCAGTACTCTTGCCTGGAAAATCCCATGGACGGAGGAGCCTGGTGGGCTGCTGTCTATGGGGTCACACAGAGTCAGACACGACTGAAGCGACTTAGCAGCAGCAGCAGCATGGACTCTTGTTGCAGCTTCTCCTTTGTCCTTGGATGTGGGGGTGTCTTTTTCTGGTGGGTTCCAACATTCTTTGATAGTTGTTCAGCAGCAAGTTGTGATTTTGGTATTCTAGCAGGAGAAGAGTGTGCCTCCTACTCTGCCATCTTAGAGATTTGGACTCTGTCTGAGTCAGGGAGAGAGAGTGAGTCAGGTGAAAGTAAGAGAGAGTATGCCCTAAAAGAGCATTTCCACTAAAACCAGAAAGTATTGCTATTCCTCTAATGCAGTGTAACATAAATGAGGGAGAGAGATACATCTCCTATTTATCACAATCGGACAAATAGTTTTAGTACATTGAGTGATAAATGTGTGAAGTGAGTGAAAGTGTTAGTCGCTCAGTTGTGTAGACTCTTTGCAACCCCATGGGCTACTCTGTCCATGGAATTCTCCAGGCAAGAATACTGGAGTGGATAGTCATTTGCTTCTCGAGGGGATCTTCCCCACCCAGGGATTGAACTGGGGTCTCCCGTGATGCAGACAGATTCTTTACCATCTGAGCCACCAGGGGAGCCCGAGAAGTATGCCAGTTCAGTTCAGCTCAGTCACTCAGTCATGTCCGACTCTGTGACCCCATGGACTGCAGCACACCAGCTCTCCCTGTCGGCCACCAACTCCTGGAGTTTACCCAAACTCATGTCCATTGAGTCGGTGATGCCATCCAACCATCTCATCCTCTGTTGTCCCCTTCTCTTCCTGTCTTCAAACTTTCCCAGCATCAGGGTCTTTTCCAATGAGTCAGTTCTTCCCATCAGGTAGCCAAAGAATTGGAGTTTCAGCTTCAACATCAGTCCTTCCAATGAATATTCAGGACTGATTTCCTATAGGATGGACTGGTTGGATCTCCTTGCAGTCCAAGGGACTCTCAAGAGTCTTCTGCAACACCACAGTTCAAAAGCATTAATTCTTTGGTGTTCAGCTTTCTTTATAGTCCAACCGTCACATCCATATACGACTACTGGAAAAACCGTAGCTTTGACTATGTGGACCTTTGTTGGCAAAGTAATGTCTCTGCTTTTTAATATCCTGTCTAGGTTGGTCCAAATTTTTCTTCCAATCAGCAAGTGGTTTTTAGTTTCATGGCTGCAACACTATATGAAGTGATTTTGGAGCCCCCCAAAATAAAGTCTGTCACTATTTCCCCACCTATTTGCCATGAAGTAATGGGACTGGATGCCATGATCTTAGTTTTCTGAATGTGGAGCTTTAAGCCAACTTTTTCACTCTCCTCTTTCACTTTCATCAAGAGGCTCTTTAGTTCTTCATTTTCTGCCATAAGGGTGGTGTCATCTGCATATCTGAGGTTATTGATATTTCTCCTGGCAATCTTGATTCCAGCTTGTGCTTCATCCAGCCCAGCATTTCTCATGATGTACTCTGCACATAAATTAAATAAGCAGGGTGACAATATATAGCAGAAGTGTGTTGCAGGTAACTATAGAGACCTTTGGTGGGAGGTAGCAGATGCTTAAGAAGTGGCAGTGGGATCTGCTGGATGCCCCTTGATAAGTGGATATATTTGATAGTGCTTCTAGAAATTCACTTTTACTTCCAGAAAGCTTGTAGGCAAAAAAAAAAAAAAAAAAGATGGGTGTATTCATCAGGAGAAGCTAAGCGGTTGTAACAAACACGTCACTTCTGTTTACAACCCAGTGATGAGAAGTCCTATAGCCTTGCCTAATAGTAAGTGGGAAAAATGGGGGAGTAGGTAGTGTCTCTGCTACCATAAAGGGTGGATCTATAAGAAACAAGTAGGTGAAGGCATTAGCTTGTGAAATATGCTCTTAGTTTGACCTCACTAATTCCCATACATACCTGAGACCAAGGATAATGGTAATGGTCTGTGTTGTTGTTGTTTAGTCACTAGGAATTGTCCAACTCTTTGCGACCCCATGGACTGTAGCCTGCCAGGCTCCTCTGTCCATGGGATTTCCCAGGCAAGAATACTGGAGTGGATTATCATTTCCTTTTCCAGGGGATGTTCCTGACCCAGGTATGGAAATTGAGTTTCCTGCATTTGCAGGCAGGTTACTTACCACTGAGCCAGTAGGGAAGTTCCTTAGGTATATAGAACACCTTGTATTTATCCTCATGACAGATTCAGAGAAGTTAGGTAACTGACTAGAAGTTATACAGCTGTCCAGTTCTCCGTGACTCCAAAACTGTTTTTTTTTAAAATTATCCTGCATTTGCCACAAAGCTATATGCTTTAAAATAACCCCAAACATTTACTAAATTCCTACTCCCTCTTTATTTTTTCCTTTATTTTTTCACAACAACCTAGTGAGGTAAGATTGGTATTATCCTCAGTAGGCTCAGAGAGGTTAAGTAACTTGATCTAAGTCAAAAAGCCTGCAAGAAGAGACATGGCTTGAGCCCAGATCTTTTGCCTTCACTTGGAGGACTATTTCCATTCACTCTTTCAAGCAAGTGCACCCAGAAAGGTTAAATTTGCCCAAAGTCACAAAACTAGCAAGCAACAGACTAGAATTCAAATTCAAATCACACAACTCCCAGACCCTTGGTTTTTGCCTCACAACACTTCTCCTTAGGGGGATGATTCATTCACACTCTATTTACACGTATTATCAACGTTATCAATCTCAGACTATAAACTTAGTTCACTGCAAACTACTAGTTCATTTGGTGACTGCTACTGTAGAGAACAATAGCTTCTTTCTAGTTTAAAACTTTATTTTTCATTTGAACAAATCATTGAACATCTCTAAAGCATAGATTCCTTTGTTCTTCACAAATTGAACAAAAACACATTTTCCGTTAATTGTATTAGACATCAAATATGCAAGACGAATGATTAACCTGTGGGATGTTTTTGAGGCAGAATCTATAAAGAAAAGCTCAAACAACGTCCGTTGACATAAGCTGAGAAGGAAAACAGATGAAGCACTAACAGGAAAACTAATTTAAGGGAAATAGATACTAAATACTAAGGATTGAGCACAATTAATTTTTCTAAATGCGTGACATGAAAAATGGTAGAAAACAGATCCTAGTAAGAATATACTATAGTGTTGTTTAGTCACTAAGTCACGTCTGACTCTTTGCAACCCCAAAGACTGTAGCCTGCCAGGCTCCTTTGTTCACTCCAGAATACTGGAGTGTATTACTATTTCCTCCTCCAGGAGATCTTTCCTACTCAGGGATCAAACCAGTGTCTCCTGAATCTCCTGCACTGGGGGCAGATTCTTTACCACTGAGGGCTTTCCTGGTGGTTCAGGAAAATCTGAGCGTCTGCCTGCAGGAAAATCCCATGGATGGAGGAGCCTGGTAGGCTGCAGTCCATGGGGTCGTGAAGAGTCGGACACGACTGAGCAACTTCACTTTCACTTTTCACCTTCATGCATTGGAGAAGGAAATGGCAACCCACTCCAGTGTTCTTGCCTGAAGAGTCCCAGGGACGGGGGAGCCTGGTGGGCTGCCGTCTATGGGGTCGCACAGAGTCAGACATGACTGAAGCGACTTAGCAGCAGCAGCAGCAAAGTTAGAGACCTGGGTTCAATCCCTGGGTCAGGAAGATCCCCTGGAGAAGGAAATGGCAACCCACTCCAGTACTCTAGCCTGGATAATTCTATGGATGGAGGAGTCTGGTGGGCTACAGTCCATGGGGTCCCAAAGAGTTGAGCAACTTCCCTTTCACTTTTCACTTTCCTTTACCACTGAGCCACCAGGGAGGCCTATACTAGAATAGAATAGAATAGAATAGATAGAATCAAAGAAGGAGGGAGAAAACTAGAGAGAGTCAAGAGTTGTTTGCATACCAACTAATTCGTAGGTCATTTCCAACTGCAAAATCTAGCCCTATGCAGATAGGGTTTGAGACTTGTCTGAAGTAGATTAACTTTGTTTATCTACAAATAGACTGATTTCTTCATACAGGCTCTCAACTACCCTCTTTATTTAAAAGCAGCCTTTATAACAGGACATAGTTCTAAGATGGCAATTGAACAAAAACACCTTTTCCATTAATTGTATTAAACATCAAATGTGCAAGACGAATAATTAACCCATGGGATGTTTTTGAGGCAGAATCTATAAAGAAAAGCTCAAACAACGTCAGTTGACATAGCTGAGAAGGAAAGCAGATGAAGCACTAACAATAATCTATCATCTTCAAATTATTGCAAAAGCAAGGAATGTTTAGATTTAGCTTTCGCCATTTTTCCTGTCACTGGTGAAGAATCTGTCTGCAGTGCAGGAGACACAGAAGACAGAGGGTTCGATCCAGGGAAAATCCCCTGGAGCAGGAAATAGCAACCCACTCCAGTATCCTTGCCTGGGAAATTCCAAGGACAGAGGAGCCTGTCAGGTCACAGTCCCTGGACTCACAAAGAGTTTCTGACATGACTTAGCAAATAGACAACACCAACAATTTTCTCTAAAGGGCAAACAACTGACTCCAATCAGAGACACCGTTAAAATGACTGCCTTCAAATCCAAAGCTGATGCAGAGGGTCTGCAGTAGGGTCTCAATTCTAACTACTCCTTTCTTTTTTTTTTTTTTTCTTTTCTTTAAGCTATGTGCAGTTTTAACTTTAAAAATTCCATTTATTACCATTTAAAATATTTGCTTGGGACTTCCCTGATGGTCCAGTGGTTGAGAATCTGCTTGCCAATGAAGGGCACAGAGGTTCGATCGATCCCTAATCCGAGAAGATTCTACATGTCTCAGAGCAATTAACCCTGTGGAACACAGCTACTGAGCCTGTGCTCTAGAGCCTGGGAGCAACAACTATTAAAGCTTGAATGCCTAGAGCCTATGTTCCTCAACAAGCGAAGCCACTGCAATGAGAAGCTTGTGCACAACATGGAAGAGTAGCCCTGGCTCACACAACTAGAGCAGCGCAGCCAAAAATAAACAATAAAAGAAAATTTCCTGGCAGCTATGTCATCACAAGTATGAAAACAACAACAACAACAACAACAAAACAGAAAGATAGCTCCTTTGTTAATAAATTTGCTGAATAGTGAGGCTATGCTATTTTTGGAGACATTCATGTTTACATTTAGTTGAAAATCCTTGTAATTCACTATAATTATTTCTGAATTAACATCATTTAGACTACAGGCTAATTTCTGCTACTGTCATAGTTAATTACAATCGTTTCTTTCTAAAATGCATGTATTTATTATTTTTAATTTTTATTTTATATTGGAGAATAGTTGATTAACAATGTTGTATTAATTTTAGGTGTACAGCAAAGAGCAGTGTAAGTCAGACAGAAAAAGACAAATATATAATGTCACGTATCTGTGAATCTAAAAAATGTGACAAATGAACTTATTTATAAAACAGAAGTAGACTCACAGATTTACAGAATGGATTTATGGTTATCGGGGAGAAGGTAGGAGAGAGGGACAGATTGGGACTGACATGTACACGCTGCTAAATTTAAAACAGATAACATACATTACCGTGTGTAAAGTAGATAGCTGGTGGGAAGCTGCTGTATCACACAGGGAGATCTGTGATGATCTAGTCGGGTGGGGAGTGGGGTGAGGTGGAAGGAAAGTCCCCGGGGGAGGGGACATATATATGCACATTTCTGATTCACTTGGTTGTACAGCAGAAACTAACACAATATTGTAAAGCAGTTAGACTCCAATAAAGTTTTTCTAAATAAAATAGATAATCAACAAGGACCTACTGTGCTATAGTACAGGGACCACTACTCAATATTCTGTAATAACCTAAATGGGAAAAGACCTTAAAAAAGAATAAATACATGTATGTCAATAACTGGCTGCTCTTTAGAATTGCCTAAGGCATTGTCAATAAACATAGCCACATAGGCCCCACCTGTAGTGGTTCTAGTTTAATTGGAGTATGGGGTCCCAAGCATCTAGGTATACTTAAAAAGTTACTCCCGGGTAATCTGACACCTGATCTATAGCTGTCTGGTACTGGTTCTTTATGAGTCTATGCTTTCTTGATAAATTAGCCAGCCCACCCAAACAAACACACCAGAAGCCCTAACACGTGGAAGATTAGCCATGTCATGCTATGACTGGTTTGAGTTATTATTTTTTTTAGTTTAACAATTTAGTTATTAGTGTATTCTTCACAAATGCATATCATGACTGGTGATGAATCACATTTTTAATATGAGAAATCATAATAAGGTGGTGTTAAATCTTTTACCTTAATGAATATGATAAAAAACCTTTCCCACATCTTATTATTAAATTTAAATCTTTATCTTTAGCAATTCTTTCTGTATAACTCTGCGGCCTTCCTTGCACACGATTTGATGCTGTTCAGCATGTCTGCTGTCTTTGTTCTTATATTCATCTATTCCCTTGCAATGTGGTAATTAGTTTTAAGATTAAAAGCCAATCCTGACTAGGAGAGCACTGAGCTGTTATTACTGCTGGCTAATGTACCACTGGAAGGCCATGCGCAATAAGTCAGAAAAAAGGTTTTTCTTGTGTTCTCTCATTGGTTTATTATTACAGTTAGGGAAACATCCTGCGCAATTTATTTCTTAAGCAGAGTAGGGATGGAAGAAAGCAAAGAATATAAAAATGAGAAACAGTGAGTTTCTAGGGAGCAATGACTAAATCTAAGACATTTTATGTCCCGGAAGAGCAGGGATTCAGCATCCAAACCCTGATCTACTGGAGGAGAGGGAATCTCCAGATTTCTGTAAGTCTTCTGAAATGACAAGCAAAAAAAAGTGTGTGTGTGTGTGTGTGTGTGTGTGTGCATGAGTGTGTGTGTGTGTTTGCAGTTTTGGGAAGGTAGATGCGCTTGACATCTACCAAAGGCTTAGCAGTAAGGTATCTACAAATTGATCTGAAGGAACAGTCTCTTCTCAAATCTTCTCCTTCTTACCAGTAACCAATTCTGGCTCATATGACTACTTTTCTTTTAGGATCCCTCTGCTGGGATAAGCCATAAGTACTTGATACATTTGTCCAGTGTGTCCTTTCAGGATTTCCTGGTTAATGAATACTGGAATCAGGCTTGCCTCTTATGTACAAGGACCACTGTGGCCAGGAACAACAATTGCTACAACTTCTCTTCCATTTCTGCCAACACTACCTCTATTTATACTGTCTTCATCTTCTTCTTCCAGACTTCTGCATGTCTGCTTGGTTGGTAGGTGGACCCACTAGCTAGGTGCCATTGAGGCTTAGTGTCTACCTAGCTCTAGGCTCTTCTCCCTTGCTCTGTGGAGGAGCAGGTTGACATCTTCTATGACAGGGCAGGACCTCAGCTCTCCTGAGTGAGTGGGAAGGTAGAGAACAGGGTCCTCATTTCTTTATTTCTTAACACTGCATCAAGGTCCGTCCATGTATTCATCCATGGTTCTATTATTTTGCATGGAGAATTCTGTTTCTTATTTCATTTCTGTTGGAATGTGTGTGTGTGTGTGTGTGTGTGTGTATGTGTAATTGCATGGAGGGTGTAGTCTGAGCACTTAGGCTGTAGGAATGGGCCTATAATGCTGTTTCCTGATAATCAAGGCTCAAGGCCAGATGGTTTACAAAAAGATCTCTGATATTTAAAGCAAGCTGTAGCCTTAACTCTATACATCAGGAGCCTGATGCCACGAATCATGTCAATCACAATTGTTCTATTTATTGAGATTTGCTGCATATAAAGCATGTGTGTGTTCATCACTCTGTGTCCAACTCTTTGTGACCCCATGGACTATAGCCTTCCAGGCTCCTCTGTCTGTGGAATTCTCCAGGTAAGAATACCGGAGTGGGTTGCCATTATGTTCTTCAAGGGATCTTCCCTACCCATAGATCAAACCCAGGCATCCTGCATTGCAGACAGATTCTTTACCATTTGAGCCACCAAGGAAACCCATAAAGCATGTAATTTGTGTTATCTCATTTAATCTCTGCAATAATCCTCTTAGGTAGGTCCAGTTATTATTCCCAAGTAATTTGGGTGTCATACAACTAGAAACTGTTTGAGTTGGGAGGTCTGTCTGACTCCAGAGCATCATTCTCATCAGCATTAACTCCATGTCATCTGGAAGGATCCAGAATCTCTAGGGTAGGTAGAGTCACAGTCACAGAGGATAGTCATTGTGAGCTGGATGCCCAGGGCATAAATACAGCATTGGTTACATATTTCTTACAGATTTTTAAGAGGTATTTTCTTGTATAAAGAATATTGAAAGTAGCAAGTTTTAATATGACCTTAGACATCATTAAATCAACAACAGCAAACAATGTATTTAATCACTATAGACCTTGAAAACATCTAACCAGCCCCTTCAGAATACCCACAATTATTTATCTGCTCATCATAATTTATAGTGACATTTCCTCAGTGTCCTTCTTCAAGGAACAGCAATGTAAAATTAAATCTAATAACACTTTAATTATCAGAAAATATCAGTATACCACTACTTACCTATATTTAAATAATTCTATTTTAGCACTGATGATTATGCATCCAGCTATGTTAGAAATTATTTTATCTTAGGATATGATGTAAAAATGATGGAATGTCTCTTTACTTTGTTATCCATAAACTATACATCATGTCTGCCACAAGATTACAAACTTGATCTTCTGCAGTCAGTAACAAGGAGCTACCAAGTGCTAAAATAACTTTTGTAGTGACTTTATTTATTTATTTTTGCTTGCTGTGCTGGGTCTCCATTACTGTGCAGGTTTTTCTATAATTGGGGTGAACAGAGGCTGCTCTCCAGCTGCAGTGTGCAGCCCACTGTCTAGTTTCAGGGTGCAGGCATCTCATCGCGGTGGCTTTTCTTGCTGCTGTGCAACATGGGCTCTAGAACTCTTGGGCTTAGGTAGTCTCTGCTCCTGGGGTCTAGGGCACAAGTGGAACAGTTGTGTCAAAAGTTGTGGTACATGGACCCAGCTGCTCTGCGGCAGGTGGAATCATCCCAGACCAAGGATCGAACCCATGTCCCCTTCCCTAGAAGGCGGATTCTTTACCACTGAACCACCAGGGAAGTCCAGTGGTGACTTCAATATCACGATAATAACTCACAATTTGAGTTGATCATTCATAAATTTTTTGTTTTGTGTGTGTGTGTGTGTGTGTTTGGTGTGTGCAGCCACTATAGAAGGTAAAGACTTCATAATTTTCTATAGGAAGTCAATGACAGAATTTTGATGCCCTTGGAATATTTCCCAGGGACACTGATCACCTAGTAAAATTTACTTTAAGAACCATAATACTACTGATCAAAATAAGATATCTAATTACCATACACACTTTACAATATCTAGTAAATGCACACTTTTATTATTAGTAATTGATGGAAAAAGGGAGAAATGAATGTGAAGTCTAAGTGACATGAAAAGGACATAAAGTAGTTTTTTGAGAAATCAAGTGGCCTGCCTTATAAATGAGCAGTCTTGCTGATACGTTAGGGCCCAAACGCATTTATTTCTATGGAGAAATCATGTTTTCTTCAAATTATACACATCTTTTCATATTCTAACTGAGGCTTGTGGAAATCAGCCCAGAATATAATCTCAGAGTCATCATAAAATAAGAAACTCTCTTTCTGCTGTGTTTTTTAGATATTCTTTCCTGTATTCCTACTTCACTAGAAGAATTATCTTTTTTTGAAACCTACTTACAATAAAATTCTTCTTCTCTTTTCATAGTGTTAGAATCCTCAAAGAGCACTTAGGGAGATCCTGATACATGAAAAAGGATCAATCAGTAGTGAATCACTGGAATTTCATCAAATTGTACAAAATAACTCTGAAATCATAAGCCTAGAATAGAGCTAAGGGTATTCAGCCTGTCATGACAGACTGATTACTGCCTTCATATATATGGAATATAGTCTTGGCTTGCTGAGTCACTTCAGTCGTGTCTGACTCTGTATGACCCCATAGATGGCAGCCCACCAGGCTCCCCCGTCCCTGGGGATTCTCCAGGCAAGAACACTGGAGTGGGTTGCCATTTCCTTCTCCAATGCATGAAAGTGAAAACTGAAAGGGAAGTCGCTCAGTCGTGTCCGACGCTTCAGGACCCCACGGACTGCAGCCTACCAGGCTCCTCTGTCCATGGGATTTGCCAGGCAAGAGTATTGGAGTGGGATGCCATCGCCTTCTCCGAGTCTTGGCCTATATTCCTACAAATACCCAGCGATTTAAATAATCAAACCTATGAGCTCTTCCTAAAAGTTTTCCCCACAAGTCCTTTTTCATAAGCACAAGCAATCTGTTAAGAATTCATGGTTTCTGCTCCTTGTTCTGCTATCATAGCAACCTTCATACCATAGACATATGCAAAGAAACGATCACCTAACCAGTAACATCAAATTGTCGTGACAATTGCTATGGTAAATACAAAATGACAAACCAGTTTCTAATTGCTGAAGCATAAAATCAAGGTACAACCATACTTTCAGATCTCTTTTAGCAAATACGTATAATAGTGATAGTGGTGGTGTTGGTAATAAGTGATGGGACTAGAAAGGGGAGTTTGGAAGAGATAAACACATTAGACACCTGTGTAAGATGAGTTTGTGCAAATATTAAAATTCAGTGCTAATTGAGACTACCCATTGAAAGACAACCAATTATAAAGTGGCCAGCTCCCATGCAAATATAAAATATGAAATCTGTTTTATCCATCTATTAATAATAATAATACTAAAAGCTCACCTCTTTTGTACATCTTTCAGTTTGAAAAAGATAGTTGTAAAATATGCCTTATGGTCTGAGAGTCTGAACAGTTATTCCACTAAAGCTAGGAGAATCTTAATGAGCCTTCCTAGGGGCTTCCCAGGTGGCACTAGTGGTAAAGACTCCACCTGCCATTGCAACAGACACAGGAGATGAATGTTCAATCCTTGGATTGGGAAGATCCCCTGGAGTAGATGGCAACCCACTCCAGTATTCTTGCTCACCCTCAGCAAGTACTTCAGCTGGTTCTGGTTCTTCACCTGGTTGGATATTCCTAATCTTTTGGGGCTTTCCAGGTAGCTTAGTGGTAAAGAATTCACTTGCCAATGCAGGAGATTCAGGAGATGCTGGATCGATCATTGTGTTAGGAAGATACCGTGGAGGAGGAAATGGCAATCCCTGCCAATATTCTTTCCTGGAAAATCCCCAAATCCCATGTACAGAGGAGTCTGGTGAAATGTAGACTATGGGGTCACAAAGAGTCGAACACAACTGAGTGACTGAGGACACAGGGTTCTAGAGCAAAATCATGCCTTGAGCAGGGGAGAATTACACATTCAGACAGCAGCTCTTGGCAAGCTACCAGGCACATGGAAAAGGAAACCTTTGATCATGAGGCAATAAGCAACTATCTGGCTAGAGTTGCTCCTCGTAAGTTGACTTTTGTCAGACCTACAAAGTCATAAGATCAAGTATGAAAGTATTAATTGTTCAGCTGTGTCTGACTCTTTGCAACCCCATGAACTGTAGGCCAAAGCTCCTCTGTCCATGGAATTCTCTAGGCAAGAATACTGGAGTGGGTTGCCATTCCCTTCTTCAGGGGATCTTTCTGACCCAGGGATAGAACGTGGGTCTCCTGCATTGCAGGCAGATTATTTACCATTTGAGCCACCAATAAAGCCCAAGATCAAGTATGCCCAGCAACAACTCACTGTCGGATAGAAATGGAATACCTGGAAGCAGGCACAGAACTGGCTGGAAGGCACAAGTAAGCTAGAGACGTAAGTATCCCAGACCCACCTCTCACTGAGCGCTTTCCTGGGCCCTCGCCCTCACCTTACATCTATAGCCATGGAAGTGGAGGGGCAGGGCATCCCTTTATAACAAGCTGCTGGAGGACAAAAAAGACCAGGCTTAGTTTATGGATAGGTTGACTCAATGCGTAAGTGCAAGCTAAAAAAAAAAAAAAAAAAGACTGCTGAATACTACAATCCTATTGAGGACTGGCTCCAAAATTCAGTCGTGAGGATAGGTCCTCCCAACAAGCAGAGCTTTATAGAGTGCATACTCTTCTTTCTTAAAAGTGGCCTAAAATGAGAATTTACATAGGCTCATGGGTAGTGGTAAATGGATTAGCTGCATATTTAAAGAGCCTGTGAAAATAAATACTTGAGATCAGGGATAAGAAAGTCTGGAGAAGAGACATGTGGATGACCTAACGAAGTGGACATAAAATATGAAGCTCTTTGTATCACGTATCAATGCCCAACAGAAATCACCTCTCATGGAAGAGACACTAAATTGCCAGTGAGACAGAATGACTCAGCCAGTTGACGTCATCCTGTTGTCTCCAATCATTCTTGTGCTAGCACAATGGACTCTTGTAGTAGACATGTTGATACTGATGAAGGCTGATGTGCAGGGCTTATGTGGGCTCCCATTGACCATGATTAATCTAGTTACTGCTGCTGTCAAATGCTCAACCTGCCAGCACCTGAGCTCCATATATATAGCCTTATCCCTAGAAGAGACCAATCGGCCTGCTGGAATGAGCTTCAAAGCAACAGGCTCAACTGGAAGATCACAGAGGGCCGTTTAGAAACCCATCACAGTATCAAGCTATTATGCTGGGTTTATACTTGGAAGTTTTGACTTCCATTTGATTAGTCAGACGTTAGAGATATTTACTTTAATCTGCCTTATTAGCAATTAATATTTAATTTGATGTGTGTTTGTTAGTCTCTCAGCCGTGTCTGACTCTTTGTGACCCCATGGACTCTAGGCTCTTTAGACTCTAGACCCACTAAGCTATTCTGTCATGAAATTCTCCAGGCAAGAGTGCTTGAATGCATAGCCATTCTCTTCTTGAGGGGTTCTTCCGAACCCAGGGATCAAACAGAGGTCTCCTGCATTGCAGGCAGATTCTTTACTGTCTGAACCACCAGGGAGCTCTTGTTTAGCTTAATAGTTTTCACCAAATAAAGTGCTTCTGAGTCTTGCTCACTAAGATGGAAAATGTCCAAATTGAAATCAGTCATCAATCAGTCCAACATATGACTAACTCATTTTGATTAGATCTGGGTATTAATGAGACAAAAGTGGAAGTCACTGGCCTTTTTAACATTTTTATTTTAAGAAGGCATGTTTTATTTTTAGAATTTGTGTGCAGCAGAAGCTATCTGGTGCAAGCCTATCCATCTTCTGCTTGCCACACTAATTCTCAGTCAAACTGGTATAATAAAATTACTTCCTTCTCCTTCTGGACCTAGGTTATGAAACTCCTTAATGTTATTCCTTGGTGACCCATATTTCTGATGTTGAACTCAAATTAAGTCAGTGGCGCTACCCTTAAGTTTAACAAATACCACTGTACTATGATAGAACTATCCTTAGACACAGCAAGTACTCAAAATAAGTTCGTTAAATTAATATGAACAATTTCACAGAGCACCAGTATTTGTAGGAGTTTCAGAAAATATTTTAAAATCATCTCTATCCCTTATCTTCCACACCCAATTTTTTTAATCTCCTAAATACATCCATCTGTAACCCATTTACTTCTCCTCAGTTTTACAGCCACCATGTAGTGTCTACCTCTATCATCTTTTACTTTCAGTACCGCTAATTGGTCTTAGGTCTCCTTCAGTGTCCCTTGGACAGCAAGGAGATCAAACCAGTCCATCCTAAAGGAAATCAACCCTGACTATTCATTGGAAGGACTCATGATGAAGCTGAAGCTCCAATACTTTGGCCACATGATGCAAAGGGCTGATTCATTGGAAAAGATCCTGATGCTGGAAAAGATTGAGAGCAGGAGCAGAAGGGGCGACAGAAGATGAGATGGTTGGATGGCATCATTAACTCAATGGACATGAGTTTGAGAAACCTCCGGGAGATAGTGAAGGATAGGGGAGCCTGGCAAGCTGCAGTCGTGGGGTTGCAAAGAGCTGGACATGACTTAGTGAGTGAACAACTCCTTCAACCTAGGCTTTACAGGGCAGTTAATTGATTTTAAAGTGAAAACCTGATCACTTTATACTCCTGTTTAAAATACTTTAATACTGCTCATTGCTCTTAGGATAAAGACTGCAATACTTTGAGAGCCTCCAGACCTGTCCTCTGCCCACCTCTCTGGCAATGGTGTTTCTAGAGTTCAGTTAGGGCCAATGACCTGAAAAGTGAGGGTTGAAGACTTCCCCAGAAGATACAGCTAAACAGTAAACATCCTGCTTTTCCTATTGATGTGGGGTGGCTTCTAGGACTAATGGTCCCTAGGATGCAGCTGTGTCCCAGCTTCACTCCCTTGCACTCCTCCTCAGTCTCACTCTGCTCCCTCTTTGCTAGCTTTCTTTCAGTTCTCAGAACATCGCAAGTGCCTTTCATCTCAGAGCCTTTTTGTTTATTGCGCTTTCTACCTAGAGCCATTTTATTGCTCTAAATATCACTCAACCCACGGTTCTCAGATTAAACGTCATTTTCTCGGGGAAAACTTCCCTGGACTAAGGTGGTTCCCCAAATCATGGGCTCTGCTCTTCACACAGGTAGCCTAGTCTCCCCCATCAGATCAAAAGTTTTCGAGAGACGGGGCGATTTTTGTCTTGTTTACTGCTGTCTTCATATTGCCTGACTTGCTCCATCCACATTTGTTGAATGAATGAACTGCTTTCCAGTTTGCACTGCAATTGGAAGGGACTTTACTGATAATGAAATTGGGATTTGGGATGGTTCCTGGTATTGCTCATGGTCATATAGCTAATTAGCAGCAATATCAGAAGTGAAATGTTGTAGAGAATATTGATTCTGGACCCAGGAAGTTTTCCAAGTATGAACTCACTGAATCCCCAACCCAGGGATGGGGGATTCAGGATGGGGGTGCATACTGAGGCTAAGGCAGTTGGGAAAATAGTAGTGCTTCAGGTTTGATGACGACATGCTTTGTGAGAGCTGCTGACATGTGAATCCTCCTTCTGTAGGAGAAGTGCCCCCACCCCCAGGAATGAAGCTTATTGCTGTGACAGGAGTGGGGCTAGTAGACCACCTGCTGCATGTCAACCTCTTTAAAAGACACTCATCCTCAAAACCAAATGGGAGAAAACATTAGTGTTTCAGAGAAAAGGGTGAAGAAGCAGGGAGAGAGGAGAATAGAACAAGGAGTGAAAGAGGAGAGAGAGAGCTGAGGAGAGACAAGGAAAGACAGGATGAACAGTAGAATATAGGACAAGGCAGCCTTTCTGCACGATAGGATTTAATGATTGTCGAAAGAACTAAGAGATTTCATTTATTTAGAATGTGAGTGGCAGGATTAGTGGTTTTGCCTTTATTAATTGTTCCACTGCTGTTTCTAATCCACACCACTTTTAAAATAGTAATGGCATCTTTAGGATCATTGTCAGTCTCAGTCTGTCTCCTTTACATATATCATTTAAATGCAATATTTATGGAATTGTCCTCTTGGATTAACCCGTCACTTCTCTTTGAGTCCCTGCAAGCTTCCTTCTAGAAGCTCAATATTTGTGTTGTATCCCAGACCTCAGGACTCTTGGATATCTAGGTCTCTGATACTCTGTGAATTGGTAAACGATTAAGACAGAATCAGAATTACCTCATCACAATTTCTACTAATAGAAAAACCAGGAATTATCTCCTTATGGGCTTCCCTGGTGGGTCACGTTGTAAAGAATCTGTCTTCAATGCAGGAGACCCAAGTTCGATCCCTGGGTTGGGAAGATCCCCTTAAGGAGGAAATGGCAACCCACTCCAGTATTCTTGCCTGGAAAATCCCATGGACAGAGGACTCTGGTGGGCTACAGTGCATGGGATCGCAGTGAGTCAGACACAACTGAGTGACTGACATTTTGATGAACTGGTGAGACCTTTAGATAACTCAGTTTGTATAGAACAACTCCAGAGAGGGTGGGATTCTGATTCCAAGAGGGAGAATGTAGTCTGACATTCAATCAGATGTGAGGGGGAAAAAGCAAAGCTCGCAATAGGAGGGTTGGTTCATGTGTCATATATAAATTGGGCGTTGTATTGTCTTTTCCCAAATTCCCTCTAATAACATAGATGTCACGTGCAGTACAGTTGGTGTATTTCACAGGTGAGTATTATAATCCTATAAAAGCATTTTGAGACTGCAGGGTGTGAGTCATGACAAAAATCCCAAGAATTATGATCCTTTCTCTTCCACCCAGGAGGACTCATTTTTGCATCTCATCTGTAGCAATGTATGTTTTGAAGAACTATCAAGATGAAAGCAATATCAAAATATAAAACCAAGGCTAGATCATAAAGAACTAATTTCTCCAGTTAAATTATATTGTTAATGTTTAATGCAATATTTACAAGATATAAAATCTGACATTACATTTTTTAAATCAATCTCAAAATTTACCTTAATATTTTCATTTTGTACTCTAAATATCTTTCGTAATGAAGTTATATTTGAAATATATTTGATCTATTTATCAGTTTATCTTTTATTAACCTGATTTTGTTTAGTGGATTATTATTTTTTGCTTATTTAACTAGTTCTAAACATGTTACAAAGCAGAACATCCCCCAATCAAATCTGCTACAAATATAACTTTTATTTCTGTTTTATACAGAAGCTAGGTTATTAATAAATTTATTCTAATTCATTCATATTAAAAGTTTACTTATTAAATGCCAGTTGCTAACTTATTAAAAAACTATTTTTATATAGATAGCATACTATTGTGTAATTCACATTAGGAAGTCCTTGGAGTTTTTCTTATGACAATTATATTATCACTTTAATCTTACATATAATGGGTCAAAAATTTCTTATTTTCCTATTCAGTTGCCATCACTATAATAATGCTACTTACCTTCTTGGATATATTTTCTCCCTTCTGTTTTTTCCCTTTCACTCTATCTTCCTGTGTGGTCTATTTTCTATTTTTATTTGCTTTCCCCTATTTATCTGAATTTTACCAACCTTGAACTTGGTTATATTTAGCCTTCGTATCCACAAAAGGGATCAGGAGGGTATCTGGGGGAAGTGATACAGTGACCATTATACTAACCAAACTCCGATGGTAGTACCTGAATGTCCCTCAGTGCTATGAAAGCATATATAGTCCCCTAGAAAATGGAAAAGAAAAGAATTGACATTTCCTTATACACTTGAAGTTGTTCTTTTCTTTAAAGAGATATTCATGTTGCCTGGTTTGTGGCATTTATAAAATTTGTTTTCCACTGAAATTGTCATTTGCAAATTTGAAGATATGTACCAATTCAGAATTTTAATTGTGTATTTAACAAAAGAGGCATTTATTTTGAAAAATATCCTCTAAGTTGTAGAAAAACCATAGTAATATATGTGACTGTCTGGCAGGATGATTGTCTGCTGATAATTGACTTTAGCCCTTGACGAGTTCTGCATCGGTTTAACAAATTCATCTCAGTGTTTTAATTATCTGTATATGTGTCTACTCTTCCAATTATCCTTTGAACCAGTTACAATATCTTACTGACTCCATTATAAACTAGGCTGGTTGAATATAATCTTTGACACTTAAAAATTCTTTATCTGCAAGTTTATTAATAAAGCGAAACAGAAGAAGAACAAGGTCCCCAAATGATCCATATAATTAAAAGTGCAAATTTACTCCAGACTGAAATAGAAAACATGTGGCAAGCCTTGACAATTTGGGCCACAGAAATTGTGTGATTAAAATGCCTTTAGCACACAACTGTAGTGCTGAACTATATTTGATTAACTCTTTGGTTTATGCTATTGAAAAAAATATATGCTGTGACTGCTGCTGATTTTGCAACATAATACACAATTTAGGGTCAGAGCATCAAAGATAACAAAAATAAGAGCAATGTTTTAAAGTCAAGTGACTGAATTAAGGCACATTTTTAACAGCAAAGGGTACTAAAAACATTCCTGAATATCTGATACATCAAAAACAAGATTATGTATAATTTAACTGCACGTTTTGGTCTATTCTGTTTGTATACATGTGCAGTCACTAAGCTGTGTCTGGATTTTTGCAACCCCATGGATGTAGCCCACCAGGCTCCTCTATCCATTGAATTTTCTAGGCAAGAATGCAGGAAGGGGTTGCCATTTCCTTCTCCAAGGCATCTTCCCTACCCAGGAATCCAATCTGTTTCTCTTACACTGGCAGGTGGATTCTTTGCCTCTGAATCACCAGGAAAGCCCATTTTGATGGCATATTCATCACACTCTCCCAACTTATGCTTGCTTACCCCCAATAAATTATGTGCTATGTAGGTTTAAAAAAATGAAAGTATCTAAGTAACAGACGTGCTAGTTTTAAAAACTAACAATACACCATGATGATAACAACTGAACATTTTTCTTCTGGATGGAATTGCAAAAGATTCCATTCACAAATATTATAGTTCAATAAAAACTTTGTACACATATCTCCAAAAGTCCACACCAGATTAGATCACTTTACCAAACCACTAAAATTAGAAGTAATGAAATTTTTCTTTAAGTAATACTTCTTTAAGTAAGAAATAATCATAATTTGTTTTTAGAGCCATAAAGATCTGAAGCACTCTGGGAAAGATGTTTTCATACAAATAGAACATGTCAGTGATATCAAATTGTCTTGCAAGAAAGTCATGAGATACCCAATAATCAAGCACACTCGTGACAATGACCTTGATCTGATATGACTTCAATGGATCCATGCCCATTTGGACTGAACTGTTAAAAGGGACACAGACGTTGGGCAGCTAAAGTGGGCCTGCCCTCTTCCTTGGTATTATAATGAGAATTTAGGAAATTACTCTGAGTTGCTTATTGTAAACCACTATGTTCCCAAGGCCATCATTCTCCTTACAAAATGTTATTTCAACATAATTTGACACAACTTTCAAGTGACTGTAAACTAATAGTTATTCTACTAGCAAACATTCTGTTTCCATACTGAAATGAAGGGGAATGGGAAATACAAATCATTTTAGCTGCCTTTACATAACCGAGCGGCAAACACTGAAGTCTCAAGGTCAGTGTTCATGCAGTTTCCAAGTAGTTGCTATAAACACAGCCTTCCTCTTCCTAGTGAACTACCAGGTTGCTTCTACAGCACTGCTCCTTTTCTCATACTTCTGGTACCTGCACTGAGTTCTGTTTGTTTCGCTCTGGCTGTTTGGGATTCTAAGAGAATCTACTTAGAAAGATCTTGGCCTTTATATAATTAATTTTTAGGAATATGAAAAGCTGTAGAAACCATTAAGAAGTAGGTGTTAGCAGCAATGAAAATATTTAGAGTAATCAGATTTTTCTTTAGGTATTACATTCAGTGAATGCATAGCAGACAATATTTTATTTTCAAGTTTGTTACCTGCAGAATTGTTCCTTGGGGAGATACTGTGAGTTCTCTGCAATATGTCAACATTAATGGAGCACTGAGAAAGCATGGCTGAATAATTACTGGTCTGCTCATCTGAGGTGAGGGATGGAGGCTCATTTCTCTCTGTCTTTCAAACGTCTGTTTAGTTAATCAATGTAAGGAACATATAGAATCATACAAATGACTTGAAGAGACAGAGTCTTATAATCGGCAAAACTTGCTCATTATTCCAAA
The DNA here is from genome assembly GCF_016772045.2 of Ovis aries. Lineage (NCBI taxonomy): Eukaryota > Metazoa > Chordata > Mammalia > Artiodactyla > Bovidae > Ovis > Ovis aries. The sequence goes on along the minus strand of NC_056054.1, from coordinate 78,141,375 downwards.
GCAATCAATTCTATTTCAGGCCAGATGATAGTGATAGTCATTTCTGCCCCATTCTAGGCTCATGATGGGCTCATACTTCTATGCCCTTTATTGTTAGGAAGAGAACCATATGACTAGTTCTGCAGAATGAGTTATAAGAAAAATGGAGTGGGTGACTTCTGGGTTGGACTTGGTTTTCACAAGGAGACCCTCCAGATCTTACTCTTTCCTTTTGCATGGTGATAGATCATTGTAAGAAAGGTAGTGACTGTTCCATCAACCTGGGTCCCTGAGTGACTAGAATGCATTGAATCCATCCCCACTTCAGTGTCCCCAAATAGATTTGAAACATGAGCAAGGAATCACTCTTTGTTGTTTTAAGGTACTGAGCTTTAAAAGTTTATTGGTACTACCTTCACACGTCTCTACTTATGCAGAATAAAGTCATAAATTGCTAGTTGGATGTAACAGGAGAAGGAAAATACCTCAGGCAGTGCATATCTGACCACAGAGATTGTTGGACAACTTCCCTCCAATTTCACAATCTTGACTAGGCTCGAGCTCACAGTAAGATTCCTTTAATAGAGGCATGCTTCAGTAATACATGCCGCCAACAACATGCTTCTCAGATAGCTTCCCAATGGGACTCTATGCAAGAGATAACATAGAAAGGCCTAAAAATAATGTGGTTAAAATATGTTTGTGCTTTGAAGTGAGCTCTCTGCAATTTCTAAATTTAACTCAAATCATCACACTGTGGCTTTGCAATCTCCTGGGGGTGCTTCCCAGATGTAACCTGAAACTGGTTCTGGTACTCAGTATTCCTGTCCTCTGAGAACACAAGTAGAGACCTAAGAAGGAGGTAGATCCCTCCACATTTTAGGTGGGAGATTTGATAAACAAGGGAATTTACATAGAAGACTTATTTGAGGTGGCCACAAATTGAGTTGATCTCCACACCCACAACCAGAATCTTAAAAAGTTTATGTAGAGGACTTAACTGAGTTCAGTCACATGTGTAGTCCAAATGATCTCATCAGCACATTATTATCTCAAGGTTGTATCCTCGAGGGAGCATCTGGAAGCGGCCAAGGCAAGTGGAACACACATTCCAAGGACAGGGATAGGGAGCCTCCAATGCCTGGGTCAAACCTGCAATCGCATCTCTTGACTTCCCCCAAAATGCACTCTGCATAGTGGTGGAGACAGACATCATGTAAATTACATCTTTATACTCAAGAGCTCAAATTTGTGGGTGAAAAAAATCCACTTATTTTTGTAAGTATTTTTTGCTATGGACTTAAAATACATTTTCTCGATGAATTCTGAAAACTTTCTTGCAATCCAGCATTGTGAACTAGAACTCCATGAACTAGTGATGTTGACAATTTATTGTTTTTATGTATAAGGCATTATGCTGTATGCCTTATATACACTGACTTATTAATTTATCATAGCAAGTCCACTAAGAGGAAGCTGAGATTCAGAGAATTTAAGAAAGTTTTCCAAAGAAATACATGAGTAAGTATTAGACAGGGACTCATCCTCAGGTCTAATCTCAAAGTCTGTAATGGTTCAGTATTTTGGGTACTGCAGAGGGATTATGCTCATCAAGAATTTAGTATCTGTTGGGAAGATGATTAACACAGACATTTCCTGGTATGAAACTGAGAAACCCGATGGCAAAGCTAAGTAAATATAGCCAGTAAATTCCTTTTATAGAAACTATTCCTGTGAGATTTACTCCATTGTCCACAAGTTGCAACAATAACAAGTATTCAGCGGTATGATATTGTTGCTGTTATTCAGTCAGTAAGTCATGTCCAACTCTTTGTGACCCCCATGGACTGCAGTACACCAGGCTTTCCTGTTCTTCACTTTCTCCCAGAGTTTGAACTCCCAGAGTTCAAATTCATGTCCATTGAGATAACCTGGAAGAAATGGACAGATTCTTAGAAAAGTTCAATCTTCCAAGACTGAACCAGGAAGAAATAGAAACTACGAACAACCCAATTACAAGCACTGAAATTGAAGCTGTGATCAAAAATCTCCCCAAAATAGAAAGCCCAGGACAAGATGGCAATTACCAACAGCATTTTTCATAGAACTAGAACAAAAAATTTTCACAATTCATATGGAAACATAAAAGACCCTGAATAGCCAAAGCAGTTTGAGAAGGAAGAATGGAGCTGGAAAAATCAACCTTCCTAACTTCAGATTATACTACAAAGCTACGGTCATCAAGACAGTATGGTACTGGCACAAAAGCAGAAATATAGACCAACGAAACAAGATAGAAAGCCCAGAAATAAACCCATGCACCTATGGGTACCTTGTTTTTGACAAAGGAAGCAAGAATATACAATGGGGCAAAGACAGCCCCTCCAATAAATGGTGCCTGGAAAACTGGACAGCTAGATGTAAAAGAGTGAAATTAGAACACTTCTTAACACCATACACAAAGATAAACTCAAAATGGATTAAAGACTTAAATGTAAGACCAGAAACTGTAAAATTCTTAGAGGAAAACATAGGCAGAACACTCAGTATTATAAATCAAAGCAAGATCCTCTATGATCCACCTACTAGAGTAACAGAAATAAAAACAAAAGTAAATAAGTGAGACCTGATTAAACTTAAAAGCTTTTGCACAGCAAAGGAAACTACAAGCAAGGTGAAAAGACAACCTTCAGAATGGGAAAATATAATAGCAAATTTAAAAAACTGACAAAGGATTAATTTCCAAAATATACAAGCAGCTCATACAATTCAATGCCAGAAAAGCAACCAACCCAATCGAAAGGTGGTAAAAAGACCAAAACAGACAGTTCTCCAAAGAAGACATACAGATGGCTAACAAGCACATGAAAAGATGCTCAACATTGCTCATTATTAGAGAAATGCAAATCAAAACTACAATGAGATATCACCTCATACCAGTCAGAATGGCCGTCATCAAAAAGTCTACAAACAATAAATGCTGGAGACAGTGTGGAGAAAAGGGAACTCTCTTGCACTGTTGATGGGAATGTAAATTGATACAGCCACTATGGAAGATGGTATGGAGAGTCCATAAAAAACTAGGAATAAAACCACCATATGACCCAGCAATCCCACTCCTAGGCATATACCCTGAGGAAACCAAAATTGAAAAAGACACATGTATCCCATTGTTCATTGCAGCACTATTTACAATAGCTAGAACATGGAAGCAACTGAGATGTCCATCGACAGATGAATGGATAAAGAAGTTGTGGTACATATACACAATGGAATATTACTCAGCCTTAGAAAGGAACACATTTGAATCAGTTCTGATGAAGTGGATGAACCCAGAACCTATTATACAGAGTGAAGTGAGTCAGAAAGAGAAAGATAAATATTGTATTCTAGCAGGAGACACATGAGTTTGGGAGTGTGTGATGAACTCTCAACTCCAGGAGTTGGTGATGAACAGGGAGGCCTGGCGTGCTGCAATTCATGGGGTCGCAAAGAGTTGGACATGACTGAGCGACTGAACTGAACTGAACTGAATGCATATATATGAAATCTAGAAAAATAGTAGTGAAGAATTTATTTGCAGGACAGCAATGCAGAAACAGACATAGAGAATAGATTTATGGACATGGGGAGAGGGGAGAAGAGGGTGAGATGTATGGAAAGAATAATATGGAAACTTACATTATGATATATAAAATAGATAGCCAGTGGGAATTTGCTGTTATGTCCCGGGAAACTCAAACAGGGGCTCTGTATCACTCTAGAGCGGTGGAATGGGGTGGGAGATGGGAGGGAGGTTCAAAAGGGAGGGGTTATGTATACCCATGGCTAATTTATGTTGAAGTTTGACAGAAAACAAAACAATTCTGTAAAGTAATTATCCTTCAATAAAAAATTAAGAAAAATAAAAAATTCATGTCCATTGAGATTCAGAGATATGAATAGTCATTAACTTTATCAAGAAATTGTTAAACATTAACTAAAGGTCAAGTATTTTCATCCCTTTTTCTGTGCCCTGGATCTCAGGGGCTCTTGCATCCACCTGTGACCCTCTCTAAATTCAATATCTGTAAATGTTTCCCTCTCATTTACTCAGCTTGTACCTGGGACTGAGAATGTAATCAGATGAGAATATTTTTCGGTAATATAGGAAGGACTTTATCTTTACTTGCAAGTGATTAATTCTCCTAATTTATTTGGACCCATGGGCTTCCCTGGTAGCTCAGATGGTACAGAATCCTCCTGCAATGCAGGAGACCTGGGTTTGATCCCTGAGTTGGTAAGATCCCCTGGAGGAGGGCATGGCAACCCACTCCAATATTCTTGCTTGGAGGATCCCCATGGACAGAAGAGCCTGGCGGGCTACAGTCCATGGGGTTACAAAAAGTCAGACATGACTGAATGAGTAAACCCAGCACAGCACAATTGGACCCATAGAATGTGAGGAGGAAACTGGAGAAGCTCAGACACTCTGAAGCTGAATTTGGAATGTTAATGAAAGAAATGCTAGGGCCATAAAGGCAGAAAAGGGCATTCCTGGCATAGGAAAAATCTTTTCACAGATGCTCAGTTTTCTGCTGTGTTTCCCAACTATATCTCTTCCTGTGAGTATAACTCTTTGCAACTACCTCTACCAACTCTTTCTCAGGTATGGTGGTTTCTCTGTTCTTGTCACAATTTGCTTAACTCCAGCCCTTACAGCTCCATACCTGGTGGTTCAGTGGTGAAGAATCCACCTGCCAATACAAGAGACATAGGTTCAACCCCTGGATTCCATCCCTGGGTTGGGAAGATCCCCAGAGAAGGAAACCCATTCCAGTATTCTTGCCTGGTGAATCCCATGAAAGGAGGAATCTGGTGGGCCACAGTCCATGCAATCGCAGGAGGGTCAGACACAACTTACTGGCTAAAACAACAACATAAGTCCTCACAGCTCCATCCCATCGAAATCGCTTTCATTCTGGTTCATTTTCTGCATCATAGTCTGAATTTGCATCCTGAAACATAAATCTAGTCACTTGTCTTTCATCCTTCAGATATTTGTTGGTTTCCTACTACCCACAAGGGATAAATAATCAAGCATCGCAGCCTGATGTACAAGACGCTTTGCAACTCAACTCAGTCCCAGCTTTCTTCTAGAATCCCCTTTTCCTGACATTTCCTTCCTGAACCGCTTTCATTCTCCCATTTCCCACCTTACCCATTAACCTGATAGGTCAATCATAGAACACCTCGCTCTTTCCAGAGTACCTCATGACTTTTCAGGTCAATGTGATCTGGAAGCTGGTTATAACGACTTTGACTTTTCAGTCTAGAAAAGGCACACTTACTCTTTAAATCCAGTACAAATATCAGCTCTTTGGTAAAGACTTTCCCAGCTGCCCCAGGCAAAGCTCATCAGCTTCTTTATGGGACCAGCAAAGCACATTGTTCCCATTTACAGTATAGACATCATTGTGTTATAACTCATCTGTTCGTACGTCTCTCTTTTCTACTAAACTGGGAGCAAGACCTACAATGTCTCAGACATTACTGTATTCCCTGTGACTTGTGTAAGGCTTGACACATAGCAAATGCTCAAAAATGTTTGCCTAGTAAAAGGAAAGAGTTTTTTCCCTTAGTATCTAAATTACCAGTCCAAGATGATAACTCGATCATAAGAGACAGACATTGTGGTCCCATCACAATAACGTGCCTCTGATAACCGAATTTTAGCTAGTGTTCCACTGAAACCAAACAGGCAGTTCTCCTGCAGCAGTTTGACACAAATACCTAGGTAAGCAGTGCTGCTATTTTGGGCATCCTGTCATCTCCCACTTGTCTCCAATGCAACTGTAGAAAGAGCTTGTGCTGGCACTGATGTCTTAGGAATGTAAGCTCCGTGCGCGGCCACTGCTGTTTGTCTCCCCGTCACCCGCCATCCCTGGAGCAGGCCCTCTGCACTGTGTGAAGAGTCCTCATTCAGAGCCCATCAAGACAGATGGCACCGTCTGCATACAGGATTTTGATAGTTAAGCTTCCTAGCTCTTAGGATAACAGAACGCTTTTTTCCCTTGCTGCGTGAAAATTCAATAATGTCAATACTCATGCACAATTGCTGCTAGGAAAAAGAAATTACAGCAAGAATGTGAAAACCACACACATCTATAGTCATTTACTCTGGACACATTCCTAGAAACACTTCCATATATTATCCTTTTCCCATCCACGAAGGCCCAATTTAAAATCTATCTGGGAATCCAAAATAGGACATAAATGAAACTATCTATGAAATAGACTCACAGACATAGAGAACACATTTGTAAATGCCAAGGGGGATTATGGTCGGGGAAGGATGGATTGAGAGCTTGGGGTTAGTAGATGCAAGCTATTACATATGAGATGGATAAACAATGAGGTCCTACTATATATAGCACAGGGAACTATATTTAATATCCTGTGAGAAACAATAATGGAAAAGAAGATAAAAAGGAGTGTATATATATGTATACACACACACACTGCTGCTGCTGCTGCTAAGTCGCTTCAATCGTGTCCGACTCTATGTGACCCCATAGATGGCAGCCCACCATGCTCCCCCGTCCCTGGGATTCTCCAGGCAAGAACCCTGGAGTGGGTTGCCATTGCCTTCTCCAATGCATGAAAGTGAAAAGGGAAAGTGAAGTCACTCAGTCATGTCTGACTCTTCGAGACCCCATGGACTGCAGCCCACCAGGCTTCTCCATCCATGGTATTTTCCAGGCAAGAGTACTGGAGTGGGTGCCATCGCCTTCTCTGATACACACACACATACACACACACACACACACACACATATGTATAATGGAATCACTTTGCCATGTAACAGAAATTAGCACACCACTGTAAATCAACTATGTTGCCCTTGCTGTTTAGTCACTAAGTCATATCAAATTCTTTGCAGCTCCATGGGCTGTAGCCCACCTTCCAGGCTTCTCTGTCCATGGGATTTTCCAGGCAAGAACACTGGCATTGGTTGCCATTTCCTTCTCCAGGGGATCTTGCTGACCCAGGGATCGAACTTGCATCTCCTGCTTGGCAGGCAGATTCTTTCCCACTGAGCCACCAGGGAAGCCCAAATCAACTAGACTTCAATAAATTTTTAAGAATAATTAGTATACCTAAAAAAAGAAAAGAAAATCTCTCTTGTTCAGGAAGCTTCTCCACTATGCAACCACAGTTGCAGTTTGAGATAGACCAAGTTACTCTTTTGAAGAGCTCAAAACTTAACCATTGTCAATATTTTCCCCAGTGACTGCCAATTATGTTAATGTGTCACTGCCAAAATTCATTTGCAGTCATCTGTGAGTTTTCCCCCTTGTAGATGTCTGTTTACATGCTCATGTTCTAGAGACAGAGAACATATGGCCTGACTCATTTTGCTGTAGCAGCGCAGAATCAACAGTTTGCTTAACTTAGCTAATTAAACTTTAAAATTAGATAGCTGCTTATATTGCCTGCACACATGGCCAGAGTATTTAGGAACATACTATTATCGCAATCCTAACTGCTATTCTAGTTTATTTTATGTTTATGGCTCTTCATTCCTACACTCACAGTTTTAAACAGCAAGCATGGCCGGAAGTCATTTAATCAGTTCAGCATATTAAAAAGTGCCCCCAAACTGTGCTGATTCATCAACATTTTAATGTTTCAACTCATACATGCATATAATTCCAGCTCCAGTTCTCCTTGCTAGGAAAAAATAGAAGATGAGAGTTTGTACTTTTAAGAATTTAAAAGATATATATATGTATATATAGTAAAAAAAAAAAGAAAAAAAGGACAAAAGACATGGTTAGTGTCTTTTGTTGTCTAATAAAAATTCATGTTAGATCTTAGTATATAGTTTGGATTATCAAAACGGTCATTGCTGAAACAATTTTTTATATTAAAAGTAAAAAGGTAGCAGACTGTCAGTATACCCAGGGAGATTAGACTGTAAGACTCTGGAATCTTTAGCTTTCCAAAATTTCATTTTCATAGCTTTAAAATGAGAGAATGGAAACCAAAACAGTGTTGAACTTCTCCTTATCCCCTCTTCTTCTCTTCCTCTTTTTCTTTTCCTTCCTCTTCTTCATTTTGACATTGACCTGGGAGAGCTAGCAAAATTGTATGCATATGAATGTAACCAGAGGAGCAGAATACCTCACGATTTACCCTTTGCGGTGTTGCAAGCACGGAACTCATAAATGCATGTTTCCTCCCTTCAGCTCATGGAGTGCATTTGGGCCTTGCCTGGAAATGCTACTTGGGCCTAAAGGGGTGAAAACTGTAACTTCACAGTTGCTACCAGCTCTTTGATAGGTAAATTTGAAACAGATTAGAAACCAGAGGATGAACAGAATGGCTAGCCAGTGGATACAACTAATACTTTTTTTTCATGTGTTGTTGGGCTGTTCCTTTTGTAGGCAGAGATCTGTACAGATTCTCTTACATGTCAGGAAAACGCTTCTTCTTAAACTATGGAACTAGGTTACCCTGTTTCTAAGAACAAGTGTGTGTCTTCGGGAAACAGTTTTGCCTGCAGCTGTATTCAGTGGTTGAGACTGGATGGTCAGTATGGCTTGCTCTTTTATTCTCCACTAGGGGGAGATTGTAAAGGGCTCATGCTCTGGACCATCTTATTCAAGCTCAACCAATGGGTTAAGCTGCACTGAATAAACCAGTCTTTGAAAACTGCATTGTAAGCGAGTTTTACATTCCACAAATGGTCTCACGGGGGGGCAAGACATAAACTCTGACGCAACTAAACGTCTGTTTTTGCATCTCCATATGTTTTGGGTGGCAGACGACTTAGCCTGAGCCCTTGCTGTGTGACTTCCCGCACACCCCATGATCTCAGGTGTGCAAAGTGCTCTCATTTGCACAGAAGGCGTGGGGAGGGGAGACTGTTTAGCTCTGATCATTTGTCCACTCACATAATGCTGAGACACCGCCATTCTTTGCAATATGGTCCTTTCAGGCCTCTCCTGATTCTACCCGTTGGCTCTGGGAAATAAGGTTATTTTGTTAAGATGCCTGTGCTCCCATTTTTAGCCACCTTTCTGTAAACAGCTAGAAATCAAGCCTTGGGTATCCTGCCTGAGAATACAGACAGCTCTCTTGCTTAGGCTCTCTCCCTCTGCTTCCTGTCTTTCTCATGTTTCCCTCTCTTTCTCTTCTCTTATCCCTTTTCCCTTTGCTTTCCCCCCAGTCCAGGGTAAACATATGATGTGATTGAACAGGCAAGAACCCACTTACTCAGATATTTAACAGACAGCTTAAGTTTCATTTGGGCAAATCAAACCTTCTGAGTTTAGTTCCTCAAACCGTTAGTTCTTCAATGTTCCGCCTCTCAGAAAAATGGCTTCCTCACACTCGGAAGCCCCAAACTTGGAATTCATCCATGGTTCTCCTCTTTTCCTCATTCTCTTCATGCTCAGTCTTCACCCATCCATCCTTAGATCCGAGACTTAGTTTCCCCTGTTTGCTTTGTATCACAGAGGGACTGATTCCTGCAGGATATCCTTCCGGGGGGCCCCTGGCAGCCTGCTGTCTGCATTGGCAACTGACCAGAGGGTAGGAAAAAGAGCCAAGCCAGGGTGTTTACCCTTCCTGTGTGTGAGCCTCAGTAATGTCTGCATCTCCAGCCTCCCAGTGAACAACTTCCACCTCCCGACCCTATACCCGTGTTCCGGTTTCTGCCAAAAAGCCCTGACTTCTGGGCTGTAATACCATCACTTCCTCTCTTCAGCCTCCAGCATACAGTCAACAGTGGCTTTCTGCTGTTACTCACCTCTAGGATGTCCCACCATCCTATATGGCTTCTTGGCTTTTTGATCATTGGTACAAATAATTCCTCCATTGCCTAACTCCCTCCATTGCATCTTACTGGTCAGGGTGATATCAAATGTCCATGCTTAAACATATCCCTGGTAAGGGGAATGAGATGAACACAGTTGACTTGCATTAATCCACTTTCATCTTCTGGGACTGGGGAAGAGCCATGAAGCTCATAGTTGCTGAATGTTCTGCTGTTGCTGCTGCTGCTAAGTCATTTCAGTCATGTCTGACTCTGTGCGACCCCATAGACAGCAGCCCATAGGGCTCCCCCGTCCCTGGGATTCTCCAGGCAAGAACACTGGAATGGGTTGCCATTTCCTTCTCCAATCCATGAAAGTGAAAAGTGAAAGTGAAGTCACTCAGTCATGTCTGAGTCTTAGCAATCCCATGGACTGCAGCCCACCAGGCTCCTTCATCCATGGGATTTTCCAGGCAAGAGTACTGGAGTGGGGTGCCATTGCCTTCTCTGTGCTAATGTTCACTTTCCCATTAAACACATTCATCTGCAGCAGCTGTAGCCACAATTTCTTAATCAAAAGAGAAAAAGATAAAGATATTTAACTCTGTTTATTTCTCTACATATTTGGAGGTATTAGTAAGTATTCTGAGAATTTTTCCTACTCACTGAAAGATTTGTGAGGGCAGAATTGGGATTAGAAACTAAGACTCGCTCTGCTTTTGTATTTTGCTGGAGAATTTTATCTTTTTTCTCTTGGTTGTCATTTTTTGAAATGTACTACTTTAGGCTATGTCCTTGTTTGTTGTGAGTGACAAAACCCAGTGGTTTAAAAATGATTTTCCTCATTTTTGGTTGGGAAAGAAATTCTGTCAGGACATTTTTATTGATCATCTTAAGGTAGAAATCAAATGGCATTTATACAAAATGTTTATTGATATTAGACTATATTGTACAGAGATGCATTGCTAAGAGGTAAAACTATGAAGAAAATTTCCAATACTTGGCCACTTGCAGAAGACCCCAATTCTGGGAAAAATTGAAGGCAAAAGAAGAAGTGGGTGGCAGAGGATGAGATGGTTAGATAGCATCACCAACTCAATGGACATGACTTTGAGCAAACTCTGGGAGACAGTGAAGGGCAGAGCAACTTGCTGTGCTGCAGTCTATGGGGCTGCAAAGAACTGGACATGACTCTGTGACTGAACAAGTACTCTCAGGGTTGTGTTTGCTCTGAAGGAGAGAGAAACATGGAAGGACCATGTGCTGGGGTACTTCTGGGAACTGGCAGCATTCTATTTCTTGCCTGCATGGTAGATATATGACCCTTGCTTTATAATTATGCACTAAACTCTATACGTGTGTTTTATGTATTCTTTTCTATATATGTTATACTTCACAATTGAAAAAAAAAGTTAAAAATATCAACAACTGTTGCAAACTGTAAGACATTACTCCTTAGGAGAAAATCTGATTATGCCACTCACACATTTAATACTGTCCAATAATTTCCCAATGCACTTGGAATCAGACCAGACTCCTCACTGTGGATACCAAGGCTTTACAAGATCTGGTGTCCATTCACCTCTCCAACTTCTCCTCTTGCTCTTTAAGCCCCACCCACTCAAACCTTAAATCCTTTGAATATGTCCAACTCATATTCTCTTGGCTGCCGTCCCTGGCCTCGGATGCGGGGTAGCCAAGAAAATTCACTGGTCATAGCAAACACCGTCCTCCAACAACACAGGAGAAGACTCTACACGTGGACATCATCAGATGGTCAACACTGATATCCGATTGATTATATTCTTTGCAGCAAAAGATGGAGAAGCTCTATACAGTCAACAAAATCAAGACCAGGAGCTGACTGTGGCTCAGATCATGAACTCCTTATTACCAAATTCAGACTTAAATTGAAGAAAGTAGGGAAAACCGCTAGACCATTCAGGTATGACCTAAATCAAATCCCTTATGATTATACAGTGGAAGTGGGAAATAGATTTAAGGGCCTAGATCTGATAGATAGAGTGCCTGATGAACTATGGAATGAGGTTCGTGACATTGTACAGGAGACAGGGATCAAGACCACCCCCATGGAAAAGAAATGCAAAAAAGCAAAATGGCTGTTAGGAGGCCTTACATATAGCTGTGAAAAGAAGAGAAGCAAAAGCAAAGGAGAAAAGGAAAGATATAAGCATCTGAATGCAGTGTTCCAAAGAATAGCAAGAAGAGATAAGAAAGCCTTCTTCAGCGATCAATGCAAAGAAATAGAGGAAAACAACAGAATGGGAAAGACTAGAGATCTCTTCAAGAAAATTAGAGATACCAAGGGAACATTTCATGCAAAGATGGGCTCAATAAAGGACAGAAATGGTAGGGACCTAATAGAAGCAGAAGATATTAAGAAGAGGTGGCAAGAATACACAGAAGAACTGTACAAAAAAGATCTTCACGACCCAGATAATCATGATGGTGTGATCACTCATCTAGAGCCAGGCATCCTGGAATGTAAAGTCAAGTGGGCCTTAGAAAGCATCACTATGAACAAAGCTAGTGGAGGTGATGGAATTCCAGTTGAGCTATTTCAAATCCTGAAAGATGATGCAGTGAAAGTGCTGCACTCAATATGCCAGCAAATTTGGAAAACTCAGCAGTGGCCACAGGACTGGAAAAGGTCAGTTTTCATTCCAATCCCAAAGAAAGGCAATGCCAAAGAATGCTCAAACTACCACACAATTGCACTCATCTCACAGGCTAGTAAAGTAATGCTCAAAATTCTCCAAGCCAGGCTTCAATACGTGAACCATGAACTTCCAGATGTTCAAGCTGGATTCAGAAAAGGCAGAGGAACCAGAGATCAAATTGCCAACATCCGCTGGATCATGGAAAAAGCAAGAGAGTTCCAGAAAACTTCTATTTCTGCTTTATTGACTATGCCAAAGCCTTTGACTATGTGGATCACAATGAACTGTGGAAAATTCTGAAAGAGATGGGAATACCAGACCACCTGACCTGCCTCTTGAGAAATCTGTATGCAAGTCAGGAAGCAACAGTTAGAACTGGACATGGAACAACAGACTGGTTCCAAATAGCAAAAGGAGTACATCAAGGCTGTATGTTGTTTCTGTGTTTGTTTAACTTATATGCAGAGCACATCATGAGAAATGCTGGATTGGAAGAAACACAAGGTGGAATCAAGATTGCCGGGAGAAATATCATTAACCTCAGACATGCAGATGACACCACCCTTATGGCAGAAAGTGAAGAGGAGCTAAAAAGCCTCTTGATGAAAGTGAAAGAGGAGAGTGAAAAAGTTGGCTTAAAGCTCAACATTCAGAAAACGAAGATCATGGCATCTGGTCCCATCACTTCATGGGAAATAGATAGGGAAACAGTGGAAACAGTGTCAGACTTTGTTTTTGGGGGCTCCAGAATCACTGCAGATGGTGACTGCAGCCATGAAATTAAAAGACGCTTGCTCCTTGGAAAAAAAGTTATGACCAACCTAGATAGCATATTCAAAAGCAGAGACATTACTTTGCCGACTAAGGTGAGTCTAGTCAAGGCTATGGTTTTCCAGTAGTCATGTATGGATGTGAGAGTTGGACTGTGAAGAAGGCTGAACGCCGAAGAATTGATGCTTTTGAACTGTGGTGTTGGAGAAGACTCTTGAGAGTCCCTTGGACTGCAAGGAGATCCAACCAGTCCATCCTAAAAGTGTTCTGGGTGTTCATTGGAAGGACTGATGCTAAAGCTGAAACTCCAATACTTTGGCCACCTCATGTGACGAGTTGACTCATTGGAAAAGACTCTGATGCTGGGAGGGATTGGGGGCAGGAGGAGAAGGGGACGACTGAGGATGAGATGGCTGGATGGCATCACTGACTCAATGGACGTGAATCTGAGTGAACTCCGGGAGTTGGTGATGGACAGGGAGGCCTGGCGTGCTGTGATTCATCAGGTCACAAAGAGTCGGACATGACTGAGTGACTGAACTGAGCTGAACTGAACTGAACTCACATCCACCTCAAGGTTTTTGTACTTGCTGTTTCCTCTGCTTAGATTATTTCTTCCCAAACTTCATGAAGCTGATGCTACCCTAAATATTATATTCCGGTCCCAGTTTATCATCACTCAGATACTTTCTCCTAGTATCAGAGCTACAGTACCCACTGCCCCACCATCCCCCTCATCCTCTCCCCATCACTGTGCTCTATCCTATCACCTTGCTTTGTTTCTCTTATATCCTTATCATTACATGAAATTATGAATATAAGATATTATTTCATATACTGATGATTACTCGAAAGTAACTTGTTACTGTGTTTACTTGTCTGTTGACACCTTGTACTCATGGGAAAAGACTGATGCTGGGAGGGATTGGGGGCAGGAGGTGAAGGGGACGACAGAGGATGAGATGGCTGGATGGCATCACTGAATATAGAAATGTTTCTATCTTATTCGTTGTTTTTACCCCCACCACCCAAACCTGACTGACACATAACAGATTCTTATCTGTTGAATATTTTTTAATATATATTTTGAATATAAATTAAAAAATCATATTTTTTATTTTGGGTTATGCTGTGTCTTCATTGCTGCAAGAGGCTTTTTTCTAATTGTGGCGAGCAGGGGCTACTCTGTAGTGGTGGTGCTTGGGCCCCTCACTGCGGTGGATTCTCTTGTTGTGGAGCACGGATTCTATGTGCACAGGCTTCAGAAGTTGCAGCCTGTGCGCTTGATTTCTTCGCGGCATGTGGAATCTTCTTGGACCAGGGATTGAACCCGTGTCCTCTGCATTGGCAGGCAGATTCTTATCCACTGTATCACCAGGCAAGTCCAAAGTGTTTCTTTAAAACAGTCTCTGCCTGTGAATTAAATAATCTTTTTTTAAGGTGTCTCTCAAGCACAGCTAGCATACCTCCTTAATGGCTTTAATCCAGGAGCCAAGCAATGCTGACAGGGGCAAGACAGATGACGTAAGTGAGTGACGTTTCACAAGTCAAGAAAAGGATAGTGGTGAGAGCTAAGGTTGCAGCCTCTATTTAGACACATTAAAACAGCAGCCCAGTATGTCGAGACTGTCTAATTTTTAAGAGACATCAGAAATTCAAATCTCTCTGTGAAATGTGCCAAGTGTTGGCTCAAGTTTTTAAAACATTCCATATGAACCTAATAAAACATATACGTGGACCAAATTTAACTCTGGAGTCTCTGACTTTAGATCTGGTTTAGGAAATAGGGAAGAAAATGCCAATCAAAAGCCTCCTCTTGGGCAAAGAAATATTCAGATTGAATGGAGGGAAAGTGGAAGTCACTCAGGAGTGTCCAATTCCTTGCAACCCCATGGACTGTAGCCGACCAGTTTCTTCTGTCCATGGGATTCTCCAGGCAAGAATACTGGAGTGAGTTAAGGAAATGGCAGTCCACTCCAGTACTCTTGCCTGGAAAATCCCATGGACGAGGAGCCTGGTAGGCTACGGTCCATGGGGTCGCAAAGAGTTGGACACGACTGAGCGACTTCACGTTCACGTTCACAGGATCTCCCCAACCCAGGGACTGGACCTGGGTCTCCTGCACTGGAGTCAGATTCTTTACCATCTGAGCCATCAGGGAAGGCCAAATGGATGGAAGGAAAAGAGGAGAATAAGGGTGAAACAAAAGTTAGTCTGACGTCTCAATTGTCATGCCCCATGGTCTTTCTGAGTGAATAGTTCCTGTGCCATTTGGTTACATCAAGGTGCTAAGAGTGGTCTTAAAGTGAGGAGCAGGAAGGCAGAGTTTTATTTGAGTTTCACAGTTAAAATAAGACAAAATGATGTCTTGAGGAAGGGAGGAAGGATGGGAATAGCGGGCTTCTTTGCTTATAAAGTCCATCACTGTTACAGTTAGAGCAAGGAGCACCGTGTGATGAGGATCAGAAATCCATTAGAGACAATTTATGGAAGCCCTTGGTGTATATAAAGCAAAGAAGGTAAAAACCATGTTGATTTGGATGTATGCGCACACAGACTGGAGTAGCTTGCATGGGAAAACTAGCCAAATAATGAAATGGCTAAAGAAGAAACTTTGTTTTTTTAAACCAAGGACTGTTTTGATTAATTAGTGACATCCTGATCATTTAGGTACAGACTATAACTACTCGATAAATATCAAATATGATTCTACTTTGAGCATTATCAGGCAGAACAAACTAATCATCAGCTAGGGCTGTCAGTTCCCATGGGGGATTAGGTGTATTTCTCAGAATAAGAAGTTTTCATAAATATAAATAAACATCAGAGCGTTCAGATAATGAATGGAGGAAGTTCAGCTATGCTACTGGAGTGGGTCCTGGAACTGCTTTCTAGTTAACAGATGATTCCAAGGGCTTTCATGTGATGGTGAAAAGTGCCTGCTATAGCTAAGCCTACAGTCCAACAATAACCAAGGAGATTTGATTTTAGCAATAGCCCAATATAAACGAGTGACTCAGTGGTAAAGAGTCCACCTGCCAATGAAGGAGATGCAAGAGACTCAGGTTTGATCCCTGAGTCAGGAGGACATGGCAACCTGCTCCAGTATTCTTGCCTGGAAAATTCCATGAACAGAGGAGCCTAACGGGCTACAGTCCATAGGGTCGCAAAGAACTGGGCATGACTAAGCAACTGAGCATGCACACACTCACACACAATGCTATGAACACTGACAGTAAATTAGGATATTGGAGGAGGGAATTTATACAAGTAGAGAGAGCATGATGGTGATGAGGGATCGGTGGATAAGAATCAGAATAATCATTTTCAGTTGGAAAGAGAGAAATTCTGAATTGTGAAATTAATGCTGATTTGGTCCCATTTGTGAAGTGGGAACAGCACAGACAGTCTCTTCTGGATGATAGAGTTATAAAACTTTCAAGGGGAACACTAGTTATCGGCAGTGCAATTGAGGGAGATGGGGGAATCTATCACTGCATAGTTGAAAATGGTGGGCTACCACTTTCATATAGTGATGAAGCTGAATTAAAAATTCCTCCAGATTTTGAGATTACATCAAACTTGGTATTTTTGAAACAACGTTCTTGCTCAGAGTCGTAGGTTAGAGCGCAGTGTTGCCATGTGCTTCTGCGGGACTTCCTGCTCCAAGCAGTAGCTGGATGAAAAATGAGGAGGCACTCAACACAGAGAACTCTGAAATACTGGCATTTCTGGCAGGTGGTAGTCTGGAGATCAGTGATGTCACTGAGGATGATGCTAAGACTTGTTTTGGTATAGTTGAGAGTAAAAATGAGACAACTGAAACTCAAGCAGAGCTTACAGTACAGGGCTCTCTGATTGAGACGTCAAAGAAAATGACCATAGCGTGTACAAAGCATAATCTCCCCACCTCCCTTACTTTTCCTTCATATGGAAATGTATCCCCAGAGGAACATTGCTCTCTCTCCTGTGATTTGTCTACAAATCTATCTTTGTTTCAAACAAAAATCTTTAAGACCTTCGATGAAAAAGAATCAGCATAAAAACCGGGCATGGAGAGAAAATCAGAAAGGAAAGAATGACTTGGGGATAGAGGGTTGGACATGAGAGTGAATAAAGGACACCGCATTTAAACAAACAAACAAACAAAACAGTGTGGAAAGGAAACTCTGGAAAGGAAGACAGAAGGCAAGAGAAGCAGGATAGGAAAGGTTATAACAGTAGCAGGAAAAAGTCTGCTCCCAGATGCGGGAAGCCTCTTAAATTTTGCAATGAGACATATGAAACAGAACGTCCCTCTTCAGAATGTATAGTTAGAACAGAGTTGCTTTTTTCATGTTCTTATGCTGACTTCTGAGTTCTGCTGTAGATAATAAATAGTTACCAGTAGACTGAATGCCTTAAATTCCAATTTTCTAAGTGAAGCTTGGGCAAGTGAGAAGCTTTTCCCCCAAGGAAGATCCCTATTTGTGTGACAAAGAACTTTCTGAGGCTGCCCTTAACATAATACTCCCCACTGGGGAGCACTAGATTCTCACAAGACTCTAGGGCCCTATGATCACTGGAGCACAACCAAAACCTATCAATTATTACCATAAGTGTTTATTTCTTAGAATCTTCCTCATTTTGTCCTTCTGTGCTAATAGTGTTTTCAAATACATAGCTTGACACACCCCAGATGGTGTTTTATTGTAGTTATTCTCCATAGGCAGAGAGTTGGTCACATAAACATAAATACATACTAATAGTCTGGTCAGTGAATAGGGAAGGCTTAAATGCAATGCAAGAAATCACAAAAGAAAGATACCAAACAAAAGACTTTCATAAATAAAAAGCAAGTTTAAAAAAAAGACAAAAATTTTAAATTTACTGTGTTTCTGAATTGCCAAAGTAGTAAATACTTATTGTAAAAAGAAATTACAAGCAATATAGAAGATATATATGGAAAAGTGGAAGTGACTTTCTTTCCCTCACCACTACTTACTTTTTGCTCTGTTAACCATTTCTTGAGAATTCTGTTCACACATAAAGGCTTTTTCTATGCACAAACATACCCCAAGTGTCTCTATCAGCCTCACAAACTCCTCTCTCATCACTCAAGTGTGACCTCTCCCCAGCATATGCAGGGGAACAGATTTCCCTTCACGAAGGTTTTCCTGGAGAAACATTTAGTCAGCAGAGAACCTTGATGTCTTTGCTTCTGCTTGGACCACATTCATGTTCTTAAAGATCAGCCTCAACAGGATGCTATTTGCTCTCTGAACATTAACCACAGAAGGACTGTTTGGAGTGGGCTGCACTTCCCTTTACTACATCAGCTTCTTATCCTCCATCACACTCCCGCAAGGGTTGCAAATTTTACTGAAATGGTGAACTTAGGGAGAAAGCATAATCCTGTATGCTAAATATGACTTTCCCTAAGGCTTAGGGAAAATAGAAAGCAAGAGGGATGCCATCCATGGGCAAAACTCAGTGATTCTTAGTTCCATACTTTAGCTCTCTTGAAAAATATCTTCTTCTAACCTTCACCAGGGAATTTTTTTCTTTAAGGAAACTGCAAACTGTAACCATAATGTTGTTTTTTTTAATTGAGCTACTCCCAGGATGCCTTAACCCCATGGACTGGCTTCCCTGGTGGCTCAGATCATAAAGCATCTGCCTACAATTCGGGAAACCCAGGTTCAATCCCTGGGTTGGGAAGATCCCCCGGAGAAGGAAATGGCAACCCACTCCAGTATTCTTGCCTGGAGAATCCCATAGACAGAGGAGCCTGGTGGGCTCCAGTCATGGGGTCACAGAGTCAGGATGCCTTAGTAGACAATCAGTGATAGCTGTTGACACACAGAGCCCCACACATTAAGCCAGGTGGAATGAGAACTAGGCGAGTACTCCAAATTTAGCCCTTTCAAGATTTTCCTGGCCTATGGGACTCAGACACCTGTTTATTCTCATTAATGTATAGTAAAGTGAAGGTGAAGTCGCTCAGTTGTGGCCGACTCTTTGCAACCCCGTGGACTGTAGCCCACCAGGCACCTCTGTCCATGGGATTCTCCAAGCAAGAATACTGAGTGGGTTGTCATTTCCTTCTCCAGGGGATCTTCCCGACCCAGGGATCGAACTCTGGTCTCCTGCATTGCAGGCAGACGCTTTACCCTCTGAGCCACCAGGGAAGCCCAAAATGTATAGTAAGTATTCAGCTAAACTCACACATGCACACACATATTCAAAGTAAAATACTAACTCTCAGAGACTGTGCTGGGTGAACCATTCAGGAGAACTGGAAATATAGTCTTAACTGACTTAAAATTGGTGATGTGTATATTTCACTTTGGAATTCATGTTGCACATTATTTTGCAGGAGGGAGTTAATAGCTTTCTTGCAGTCTGAAACTTCCTCATTCTCAAACTCTTTTTAATTGAGCTCCTTTTGCCAAAATGGGAGGGGAGTTTGGGGAGAATGGTTACATGTGTATGTACAGCTGAGTCCCTTCACTGTTCACCCAAAACTATCACAATATAGTTAATTGACTATACCCCAATACTACAGTCCATGGGGTCAAGAGTCAGACACGACTGAGCGACTAAGCATAGCACAGCACAGTACAAAATAAAAAGTTTAAATTAAAAAAACAGGCTCCTTGTACCTGAGTGGGAAAAGAAAAGAATTCATTGGAGAGCAATGTCCCTTTCAATGGCTGTGCCACAGTGCCGTGCCATCTCAGTCATGTTCAATTCTTATAGCCCACCAGCTTCTCTGTCCCTGGAATTTTCCAGGCAAGAGTACTAATCAGTTTAAAATTAATCTGGTTTATAATAACTCAGTTAAATTCTTAATTAAGAATTTTCCATTTGAGAGAAATAAAAAGACTGATTTTATTCTTCCAGTAACAACTATATCCACTGAGATATAGTGTTCTATTTTATGAAAGGGAGTAATATTATACACATGTAAAGATTGTCAAGAAATACATTTGTAGAAAAAATATAAAAGGGTTAATATCCTTGATAAAAAGAGCTATCATAAAATCCATTTTTAAAAAGTTTGTAATACCTAGATGGGCCAAATGACAGTACCACTTATAAAGAAAACTGAAAGAATAATGATATGTGTATCCTAAAAATATCAAAATAAAGTAACAATAAGACATAATTGCTGTTGATAACATTTACCAAAAAATAATTTTAATGACAGTCCTGGTAACAGTATGATGAGGTAAGCCTTCTTATCTAATGGTAGAATTATAGTTTAGTAGAGCTGCTCTGAAAAACAATTTGGCAATATGTATCAAGACATTTCCCTTAACTTCTAGTTTATTAATATCTTCTATATAAATGACAAGAACTATTGATTTAAATTTATGCATAAAATTTTATTTTGATATTAATTAGAATATATAAAAGTTATAACCAATCTAATTATCAAACTTTAGGGGGAAATACAGGTATATTATGGTGCACATGTACCATAGAATATTATGACTCAAAAGCTAGAATGTTTTCAATACAGGGGTTATGATGTGAATTTGTATAAACTTTTTTTTTTGGTATAAACTCTTAAACTATGTAAGTTTCATCTGTAGACCCATGGAAAAGCTTTGGAATGGTACCGTGCAAATCCAGTTAGCCACATTGAAAAAAAGAATATCCATCGATACTACTTTATAGTTTACATAGGAAAGAAAATTAATACCACAAAGGCTATAGTGAATCAGACATTTATATTTAAAACCTAATGCTTACTTTTATAATTAACAATGAGAAGTATATTAACAAGCACAGAGGCAAAAAGTAATTCACAACCACAGAAAGTTTTAAAATAATAAATTAAATTCAAAACTATGCAAAGTACATAAACTATATCCCTATTATAGGGAGTTCTCACTCTGAGTAGACTGAATAAGTCTTATTTAGTAAGATCTCAAAGTTTTGTAATACATAAGTAATTCTCAGTGGGTAGGCTTCAGGATGAATTCAGCATTTCTAAAAACAAGAAGTTCAGCATGAACTGAGGAAGCAAAGAATCCCTATGTCCTTTCATCTGAAGGGCAAAGAGCCAAATAAGAAGTTCATGGAAGTTATACTTGAAATTAGCATTCTCTACAGAAAGCAAAAAAGAATTCAGTTATTCCTTAGGGTACATGAGTTGGTTCTTCAAGATGTTTCCCAATACTGTTGAGCAACTAAGAATGTAAAATGCAGCAAAACCCTGTATGGCAACAGTGGAGATATTTGAAAGCTATTTTATATTCTATTTTTTTAAATTTACTTATTTTTTAATTGAAGGATAATTGCTTTACAGAATTTTGCTGTTTTCTGTCAAACCTCAACATGAATCAGTCTTAGGTATACCATATATCCCCTCACTCTTGAACCTCCCTTCCATCTCCCTCCCCATCCCACCCCTCTAGGTTGATACAAGGCCCCTGTTTGAGCTTTCTAAGACATACAGCAAATTCCCATTGGCGACCTATTTTACATATGGTAATGTAATTTTCCATGTTAATCTCTCCATATATCTCACCCTCTCCTCCCCTCTCCCCATGTCCATAAGTCTGTTCTCTATGTCTGTTTCTCCATTGCTGCCCTGCAAATAAATTCATTAGTACCATCTTTCTAGATTCCATATATATGCATCAGTATATGATATTTATATTTCTCTTTCTGACTTACTTCACTCTGTATAATAGGCTCTAGGTTCATCCGCCTCATCAGAACTGATTCAAATGTGTTGCTTTTTATGGCTGGTTAATATTCCATTGGGGGAAGGCAATGGCACCCCACTCCAGTACTCTTGCCTAGAGAATCCCGTGGATGGAGGAGCCTGGTGGGCTGCAGTCCATGGGGTCGCTAAGAATTGGACACGACTGAACGACTTCCCTTTCACTTTTCACTTTCATGCATTGGAGAAGGAAATGGCAACCCACTCCACTGTTCTTGCCTGGAGAATCCCAGGGATGGGGGAGCCTGGTAGGCTGCCCTCTATGGGGTCGCACAGAGTCGAACACAACTGAAGCAACTTAGCAGCAGCAGCAATATTCCATTGAGTATATGTACTGCACCTTCTTTATCCATTCATCTGATGGACATCTAGGTTGCTTCCATGTTCTAGCTGTTGTAAATAGTGCTTCAGTGAACAATGGAATACATGCGTCTCTTTCAATTTTGGTTTCCTCAAGGTTTATGCCTAGGAGTGGGATTGCTAGGTCATATGATGGTTTTATTCCTAGTTTTTTAAGGACTCTCCATTCCATCTTCCATAGTGGCTTTGTCAATTTATATTCCCATCAACAGTGCAAGAGTGTTTCCTTTTCTCCACACCGTCTTCAGCATTTATTGTTTGTAGACTTTTTGATGATGGCCATTCTGACTGGTGTGAGGTGATATCTCACTGTAGTTTTGATTTGCATTTCTCTAATAATGAGTGATGTTGAGCATCTTTTCATGTGCTTGTTAGCCATCTGTATGTCTTCTTTGGAGAATTGTCTGTTTAGGTCTTTTTCCCACTTTTTGATTGGGTTGTTTGTTTTTCTGATATTTATGTTCTATTTTCTCATCATAATTGGTCAGTGGATAATTAGACCAAAAAATGGGTGAATTATATATAATATAGTCACACAATCAATAAATCTTTATTGAGCATTTATTTTAGAGCCCAGAGACACAGCAATAAGACAATGCTGCTATTTGCAAGGAGCTGATATTCTAGTGAGAGAGCACAAAAGTAAACAATAAA
Source organism: Ovis aries (assembly GCF_016772045.2). NCBI lineage: Eukaryota > Metazoa > Chordata > Mammalia > Artiodactyla > Bovidae > Ovis > Ovis aries. Next base: position 78,118,409 of record NC_056054.1, on the reverse strand, counting down.
TGTATCATTTCCAGGAAGCACTAAGTGCAATGAAGAATAAGCAGGACAAAGGGTTAGAGGAACTCTATACTATTGTGTGAAGACCTACTTCAGATAGAGAGCATTGAAAAGGCCGCTCACAGGAGGCCCGATTTAGACAGTTTGGAATGAAGTGAGAAAACAAACTATGACATGACCCAAAGAAAGAGTGTTCCAAGCTGAACAAAGAGGACATACAAAGAGCCAAGGTGGAAACAAGCTTGACACAGTTTAAGGAGATAAAAACGGCTGAAGTAGAGTGGTCAGGAGAGGAAGAGCTGAGGAAGCCACTGAGTCAGATTATTTGGAACCTTAATAGCATGACTACGACTTTATTCCAAATGCACTGGAAGCAACTGGAAGGCTTTAAGAGAGGGTGTGATGTGAGCCAATTTACTCCGAATTTTGGCTGCTGATAGGGAAATAGATTTTTAAAGGAAACAAATGTTGAAGTAAGGAGAACTATCAAAGAAGCTGTTACTGCAGTCGTTCAGGTGTGAGATGACAGTGGCTTGGATACAGTGATAGAGATGAAGGTGATCAGACTGAGGCTAAAGCGAACAAAGCCAGTGGAGTATGCTGATGGACCAGCTTTATCATACGCGATACACAGAAAGGCCAAGGATGATCTCCAGGGCTGATAATGGAATATCACTAAATTGTGAACTGCTAAGGGAGAAACACTTTTGGGGATGTTAGGAAAGAGGAGAATTGGGAGGTAGTCAGGAGATGAATCTATTTCGGATATGTCAAATTTGGGGTGGTGGTTAAATATCCGAGTGAACACAGCAACTAGGTAGTACGGCTGTTTGCTAGAGTCTGGAGCTCAGGAAAGTGGTTTAGACAATAGATATAATAGTTACACATTTGAGAGTCATTCGACTATAGATGGGATTTAAAGCCAGAGGACTCATTGAGATGGCTAGGAAGTAAGGAGCTCTATCAATGCTCTATCAAGCAGGGTATTATAACTATTACGACAGATATAATAGTTATAAGTTTGAGAATATGATGCTGCTAAGTCACTTCAGTCGTGTCCCACTCTTTGCAACCCTATAGCCTGCCAGATTCCTCTGTCCATAGGATTCTCCAGGCAAGAATACTGAAGTGGATTGCCATGCCCTCCTCCAGGGAATCTTCCCAAACCAGGGGATTTAAAGACAGAGAATTAACTGAGATTGCTGGGAAGTAAGGGTATCAAGAGAAGCTTCTCTCCAGATGCACTGCATGAGGAAAGAAGCAGGAAGAAGCGTCAGGATGGCAAGAAGCTGCTGAGACCAGCTAAGTCCGAGTACTGCATGGACTTCTTCCAGTAGCAGAGGCTGCAGTTTGAGCGCTGGGATGTCGTGCTGGACAAGCTGGGTAAAGTCACCATCGGGGCACCTTCTAGAACTAGACACCCGACCTCACCAACCTCATGACGCGGCAGCTGCTGGCCCCACCACCACCCCCCGCCGTCTTCTGGTGCAAGGAAGACTCATAGGCCGTGGATTGGAAAGAGGCTGAGGCACAGGAGTTCAGGGAGTGCTTGTCTGACTTGGCCAAAATCCGCAAGGTCATGTACTTTCTCATCATCTTCAGCGAGGGCCTTGAGCACACCAACCTCAAGGCCTCTGTGGTCTTTAACTAGCTGTTCTCTGCTACCTGCTCCTCTTGGCTACCTGCCTGGCCCCTACCTTTACCCCATCCCCTGGGTGTTTGGGAACATTCTTTTAGCTGCTGGTCTGCAGCTTGGCCTGAACCCGAGCCTGTCTTCTTCCTCCTCTGCTTCCCCTGGTGCTGGCGCTCCTGCTCACATGAGAAAATGCAAAGGCTCCAAAGTCCAGAAGCCGGCCTGAGGGCTGCTGCTTCTGCCTTCGACCTTGGAGGCCCAGTCTGGGCCAGTGTGGGAAGATGAGAGACCATGGAAGATTACTTTCTCTCTGCTCCGTTGTTGGGAGACTGAGAGACAGAGAACAAATCTAGACAACCAGGCATCGGGTTTCATCCTGAGACAGGGAGGTGAAGACGACAGAGCAACCTCCTTGGAGAGTCTGACCAATAGGCACTTACTGCCCTCTTGGCCACAATGCCTTTTCCCAGAGTCCATGTCCAGAGGTGAGCACCTAGCTTGAGAACCCAGAAAGGTGCTCTGCATGCACCTTGTGTGGTCCCACCATGCCTCAGGTCTAAGTCAGTGGGCAGGGTTGCTGTGGGGCTGATTTGGGCAGTAGTGAGGGGCTGGCACTCCGGAGGCTGTGCAGGCCAACTCTTGCTTCTGGGAATGACTTCAGGAGGGGAAAAGTGAAGGGGGAGAAAGAAAAAGTCATGTAGAGATGTATCTATCTTTATGCATACATGTGTACTGAGAGAAGAAAAGAGAAGCTTAGGACTGAGTAGTATTGGACAACTTCAATAATTAGAAACTGGATAGATAATGAAGAGCCATCAAAGACATAGAGGCTTCCTTGATAGCCCAGACAGTAAAGAATTTGCTTGCAATGCAGAAGACCCGGGTTAGATCCCTGGGTCAGGACTATCCCCTGGAGAAGGAAATGGCAACCCACTCCAGTATCCTTGCCTGGAGAATCCTGTGGACAGAGGAGCCCGGTGGGCTACGGTCCATGGGGTCACAAAAAGTTGGACATGACTGAGCAATTAACATTAACATCAAAGACATGGAGAGGGAGTGTTTAGTGACGGAGGAGGAAAACTAGTAAAGCATAGGATCTGGAATCTTAAGGAGAGAATATTTCTAGGAGAAGGGGAGTGCCAAGAAGTCAAGCAGGACAAGAACTGACCTTTGTATTTGGCAGCTTGGAGGTCACTGATGACTATGAGGAGAGCAATACGTGGGAGGTTAGGTACAGAAGCCTCACTGGAGTGAGTTAAAAGACAATAGAAGGTGAGGAAGTGAAGATAGCAAAAACAGACTGCTCTTTTAGGGAATTTTGTGACAATGGCAACCCACTGCGGTACTCTTGCCTGGAGAATCCTATGGATGGAGGAGCCTGGTAGGCTGCAGTCCATGGGTTTGCTAAGAGTCGGACATGACTGAGTATCTTCACTTTCACTTTTCACTTTCATGCATTGGAGAAGGAAATGGCAACCCACTCCAGTATTCTTGCCTGGAGAATCCCAGGGATAGGGGAGCCTGATGGGCTGCCGTCTATGGGGTCGCAGAGAGTTGGACATGACTGAAGCGACTTAGCAGCAGCAGCAGCAGCAGCTGTTAAGAGAGCAGAGAAATGGAGCCATTGTTGTATGGGGAAGTGTCGGGAAGGAGGATTTTAAATATATGTGTACGTATATGCCTTTTTAATATTGAAAGATACTAAAGCATGTGTGCATGCTGATAATGGGAACGATTTCTCAGGGAAGAGTAAAGATTCTCTGTGTAAGAGAAACAATGTGAGAAACAAAGCAAAAGTTTAACATTTTCAGGACTTACCTGCTGGTACAGTAGAGAAGAATCCACCTGCCAATGCAGGGCACACGGCTTCAGTCCCTGGTCCAAGAGGATGACACGTGCTGCAGGGCAACTAAGCGTATGCACCGCTACTACTGACGCCTGTGTGCCTGGAGCCTGTGCTCCCCCACCGAAGAAGCAAATTTTTTTCCAAATAATGAAAAAAATCTGTTAAAAATTTAATACTTGAACAAAAGAGGCTTTCCCCTATGTTTTATGGGCTTCCCTGGTGTCTCAGAGAGTAAAGAATCTGCCTGCAATGTGGGAAACCTGGGTTCGATCCCTGGGTTGGTAAGATCCCCTGGAGGAGGGCATGGCAACCCACTCCAGTATTCTTGCCTGGAGAATCCCCATGGACAGAGGAGCCTGGCAGGCTGCAGTCCATGGGGTCACAAAGAGTCTGACACCACTGAGCGACTAAGAACAGCACATGGGGAGGAACTCTGAAATTTTGTGAAAGGATAGAAATCAATTGAATGGCATCTTTAAAGTGCTACAGGAAAAAAAAAAAAGCATCAGTTAGGGATTTTACATTCAGGAAGTTATTGTGAATAACAAAAATGAAAACAACAGATTTAACATAATTTGTGTCAAAATTTCAACAGATTTTTTTACAGAAATGGGAAAACTGATTGTCTAATTCGTATAGAATTATGAGTGATCCTGAAGAGCTAAACTAATCTTAAAAAAAGAATAAAATCTGATGCTTCACACTTTCTAATTTCAAAACTTACCACAAAGCTGCAGTAATTGAAAGAGAATGATACTGGCTTAAGGATAGACTTATTAACAAATGGAATAGAATTGAGAGTCCATAAATACACCAACGTACCTATGGGCAATTGGTTTTTGATAAAGGTGCCAGGTCTGTTCAATAGTGAAACAATAGTTTCTTCAACAAATGGTGTTGGGACAACTGAATTACCATGTGTAAAAAAATGAAGTTGAACCCCTGCCTCACACACATACAAAAATTAAATCAAAATGGATCAATGACTAAGTATAAGAAGTAGAACTGTAAAACTCTTAGAAGAAAATATAGAAGTGAATCTTCATGAACTTGGATTTGACAATATATTCTTAGCTATAACAACAACAAAAACAGATAAATTGCACTTAGTAAAAAAAAAACTTTTATGTATCAGACAGCATGATTAACAAAGTGAAAAACCAACCTACAAAATGGGAGAAAATATTTTCATATTTTGTGTATGACAGGTTTAACATCCAGAATATGTAAAAGCTCCTACAACACAACGACAAAAAGACAATCCAATTTTTGAATGAACAAAGGACCCCAAAAGATATATAAGTGGCCAATAAACACATGAAAAGATTCTCAACACCATTCATCATTAGGGAAATGCAAACGAAAGCCACAGTGAGGTCGCACAGCACAGCCACTAGGACTGTGATCATTTCTTATAAAGGAAAATAGCACCTGATGAGAATGTGGAGGAAATGGAACATTCGTACATCGCTAATGAGAATGCAAAATGTTGCAGCTGCTATGAAAAAATAGCTTAATCTTTCCTCAGAAAGCTAAACATAAGCTATGATCCAGCAGTTCCATTTTTACCTCAAAGAGGGACTCAAATAGACATTTATATACCAATACTTCTGGTGGCTCAGATGGTAAAGAATCTGCCTGCAATGCAGGAGACCCTGGTTCAATCGTTGGGTCAGGGAGATCCCCTGGAGAAGGAAATGGCGACCCATTTTAGTGTTCTTGCCTGGGAAATCCCATAGACAGAAGAACCTGGCAGTCTACAGTCCATGAAGTCAGACACTTGGAGTCGGACACAACTGAGCAACTAATACCAACATACCAATACCAATTGCAGCATTGCTTATAATAGTCAAAAGTTGGAAACTTCTCCAGTGTCTATCAACAGATGAATGGATAAACAAAATGTGATCATATACACACAGTGAAATATTGTTCAGCCATTAAAAGGAATGAAATTCTGATCCATGTTCATTCAACATGGATGAACCTTGAAAACATATTTAGTGAAATAATCCAGACGAAAAAGACAGATATGCATGGTTCTGTTTGTATGAAGTATATATCATAGAAAAATTTATAGGGACAGAAAGTAGATACCTGTGGCTGGAAGTTATTGCATAATTCTTGGCTAAAATGTTTTTAGGGATGATGAAAATATTTTGGAAATAAATGGTGATAATAGTTTCAATTATGAATGCAATTAATACCTTTGAACTGTACTCTTGAGGTAGCTAAGATGGCAAGTTTTTTATATACTTTATCACAATAAAAATTCTAAATAATATAAAAAAGCAATTTTAGATCATCAGAAGCAGATTAAAAATGTTTTCAGCACCTCAGCTTTACAAGAAATTTCAAAGGAAGCTTTTCATCCTGAAAGGAAATGATATAAAATGGAAATCTTAATTGAAAGGAAGGAAGGAAGAGAACAAGAAATTGTAAATATGTGGGTAAATATAAAGGTCTATCTTTCTCTTCTTAATTTCTTAAAAATAAATTGACTAAAGTAGAAATAATAATGGTGTATTTCAGGTTTAGAACATATTTGGGGCTTTAAACATGCAGTGTAAAATGTGTGACAATAATATCACAAGTGATAGGAAGAGATAAAATTCAAATTGTGCTGTTATAAGGGTCTTACATATATCAAATAGGATAGTATTAATTATAGATAGATAAGAAAGCTCTAAATATAATAATGTAAAGAGGTAGTTACAAACATAAATGGAAGAGATAGAATGAAACTCTAAACAATTCTCAACTGAAGGGAAGATAGAAGAAAAAAGACCCCACAAACAAAGGGAACAAATAGAAAACAGAGAGTGAGATGATATTAATTTAAACCCAATCATGTCAATAATTATATCAACTATAATTGAACTAATAATGTTAAAAACTGGAGATTGAAGACCCATGAGGAAGCAAGACATAGAACAATATACAGTTTAGAAGGGATATATTCTAAATATAAATACAGTTTGAAAATAAAAGAGTGGAAAAATGAAAATTCAGTGTCAAATATATACCCTAGGTTTGACATTTCAGTTTTAAAGGTTACAGCTATCTCAGAGGGATTGAGCTAGATGTACTCTTATCCTTTCTCTGAAGCATAACAGTACATCACTGTACAATGCCACCCGATCTGAAGACCAATGGTAAAGGAAATTCTTCAAGAAAAAAAAAACAAAAATCCATCAATATGAACATCTAAATAAAAAAATACATTGAAGTGTATCATCAGAATAAAATTTTTTTGCCAGTTTGTATTGCCAATTTCCAAAACAATGCAGCAAACACAAACCCAGTCCAGATGTCAATTCTAAACACTAATATAGCCTGAGGTTTTATTTAAAGGCAGCAGTTTTTTGAAATAGTTAATGCAGCAGTTGCTACACAATAATAATAGTACTTCAACTCTTCCTCTATCCTTTTAAATTAATTTCACAAAGTTGGAATATAATCTTTTCTCCCTTAGACTATGCATTAATTGAGACTTTTCACCACTCTTTGTAATGTCTAGTGTACAGTATTTCTACTTCCCATATCTTTGCTCTGCACAGTCACCTTACCCTTCCTCCCACCATCTAAGAAGAAAAGATGGTCGGACTAAGAAACAAGTGAAGTCTACAAGATGTCTGTATGTTTTGGCTTCAGAGTTAGATTGAAATTGCCAGGCACAGATTTAGTCTTGTAATTTTGTTTACACATTGGGGAAGAAAAATTCAATTTGTTAAATGTTTCATGTAACTGTACCCAGGTTTTACCAAGCTAGGAACTTGGACCTTCTCTGTGTGTGTTAGTTGCTCATTTGTGTCTGACTCTTTGCGACCCATGGACTATATAGTCCACCAGGCTCCTCTGTCCATGAGGAGATTCTCCAGGTAAGAATATTGGAGCGGGTAGCCATTCCCTTCTCCAGGGGATCTTCCAGAGCCAGGAATCAAATCTGGGTTTCCTTCACTGCAGGCAGATATTTACCATCTGAGCCACTAGATCTGGGAACTTGGACCTTTTATGTGTAGTGACTTTTTAACTCTAGTTTTCATAACCTGGAGGCCAGACTGTTGATTTTGCATGATGTATGTAGTGTCTCATGACTGCAGTTTGCTTTTTTTTATAGTATCTGTGCTTGTATTTTTCAAGAGCTATTTTGTAAATAGATGATGTTATTTCTCCATTGAAAACACAGTTTTTTTTTGTAAAAAGCAAAATCACCATTCCTACAAATAAGGGTAGAACAATATGCAATAAAAAATGAAGTGTGATATTGTCACACCAGTCTGCTATTAACATCAGTCTTCAAGACAGGGAATCAGGGATGAAGTTATCTGATGATAAAAAGTTCAATTCATCAAGAATGATCTTAAATGCTTATATCCCTAATAACAAAATTTCAAAATATATGAAACAAAAATTGACAGAACTAAATGGAGAAACAGATTTGTTTCTACATGTTGCTGGATTTGATTTTTTAGACATTTTTATGTCCATGAACATGTGGATTGGAAGACTCAGTATTATTAGGATGTCAGTCCTTCTCAGATTGATATATAGATCTAAGGCTATTCCATTTAAATTCTAATCAGCTTTTTGTTTGTTGGTTTTTTGAAGACACTGCTATGCAAAATCTAAAATTTATGTGTGAATCCAAAGGACCTAGAATATAATCTTTAAAAAGATGAATAAAATTGCAACTCTTACACAAACTGACTGAACCTAACAACTTATTAAAAAGCTTATTATCAATTTATTAAAAAGCTGTAGTAATCAAAGTAGTGAGGTATTGACAAAAGTAGAGAGAAATAGATCAATAGAACTACATAGAGAGAATAAAAATAAACATACATTTTTAAAAGTTAAATGATTTTTGACAAAGCACCAAGATAATTCAATGGAAAAAGAAAAGTCAACAAATAATGCTGTCATATAGGATATTTGTTTGGAAAAAATGAATTTCAACTACCACATTATGTGATACATAAATATTAATTTGAAATATATGATGAGACTAAATTAGAAATGTAACACTATAAAACTTATAGGAAAAAATAGGAAGTCATCATGATTTTCTGGTACACAGGGATTTCTTAGAACTCCAGAAGACCTAAGCATAATATAAGATTTATATTTGTAATTTATAAATGTTAAGAACTTCTTTTTTTAGGGAGACACTGATAATAAAACAAAAATATAAACCACAGACTGGGAGAAAATATCTCAAATATACATATAATGAGAAAAGACTTGTTTCCAAGTCATATAAAAAACACGGACACATCATCACTATCATCATCATCATCATTATCATTACCACCATCATTGTCATTCAAATAACCTGATTTTTTAAATGGGCAGAAGATTGGAGGGAAAAACCAGCTTATAAAAGAGTATATGTTAATGATAACTAGACATTTCAAAGTCTCTTCTCTGATCTGCAAATCAAAACCACCATGATATGACACTCCCATTATCTACCAAAATGGTTAAAAATAAAAAGACCAACAGTATTAAGTGTTGACAAGGACGGAAGCAAGAGGAGCTCTCCTACTTTGGTGGTGGCTGGTGAAATGGTATGCCCACTTTAGAAACAGCTTGCCAGTTTCTTATAAAGTTAAATGTATATCTGTTCTATGACCCAGCAATTCAATCTTAGTTTTTTAAATCAAGAGAAATGAAAACACAATAGATGGTGTTGGTTCTGAGCTCTTTAAGTGAGATTTTCATGAACAAACTCTCTAAAAGGTTAAAGCAGGGGTCCCCAACTTCTGGGATCTAATCCCTGATGATTTGAGATGGAGCTGATCTAATAATGATAAAAAATAAAGTGCACAATAAATATAATGTACTTGAACATCCTGAAACCCCTGTCCATGGAGAAATTGTCTTTCACAAAACTGGTCCCTGGTACCAAAAAGGTTGGGGACCACTGGAAAACATACTTTCCATCTCCACTTTCTTATTGTTGTTGTTCAGCTGCTAAGTCTTGTCTTACTCTTTGCAATCCCATAGACTGTAGCACACCAGGCTCCTCTGTCCTCCACTATCTCCTAGAGTCTGCTAGGATTCATGTCTGTTGAGTCAGTGATACTGTCTAGTCATTACATCCTTTGCCACTCCCTTCTCCTTTTGCCTTCAGTCTTTCTCACATAAGGGTCATTTCCAATGAGCTGGCTCTTCACATGCGGTTGGTCAAGGTATTGGAGCTTTACGAACAGTCCTTTCATTTTTTTTTTTTTTCTTTTTCAAGCTTCTTTTACAGCATGCTTGGGGTTGGTGCATGGGGATGACCCAGAGAGATGTTATGGGGAGGGAGGTGGGAGGGGGGTTCATGTTTGGGAACGCATGTAAGAATTAAAGATTTTAAAATTAAAAAAATAAAAAACTGGAAAAAAAAAAGATTAAACAGTCCTTTCAATGAATGTTCAGGGTTGATTTCATTTAGGATTGACTGGCTTGATCTTCTTCAGTTCAGTTCAGTCACTCAGTCCTGTCCGACTCTTTGTGACCCCATGAATTGCATGCAGCACACCAAGCCTCCCTGTCCATCACCAATTCCCGGAGTTCACTCAGACTCACGTCCATTGAGTCAGTGATACCATCCAGCCATCTCATCCTCTGTTGTCCCCTTCTCCTCCTGCCCCCAATCCCTCCCAGCATCAGGGTCTTTTCCAATGAGTTAACTGTTCGCATGAGGTGACCAAAATATTGGAGTTTCAGTTTCAGCATCATTCCTTCCAATGAACACCCAGGACTGGTCTCCTTTAGGATGGACTGGTTGGATCTCCTTGCAGTCCAAGAGACTCACAAGAGTCTTCTCCAACACCACAGTTCAAAAGCATCAATTCTTCGGCATTCAGCTTTCTTCACAGTCCAACTCTCACATCCATACACGACCACAGGAAAAACCATAGCCTTGATAAGACGGACCTTTGTTGGCAAAGTAATGTCTCTGCTTTTCAATATGCTATCTAGGTTGGTCATAATTTTTCTTCCAAGGAGTAAGCGTCTTTTAATTTCATGGCTGCAGTCACCACCTGCAGTGATTTTGGAGCCCCCCAAAAATAAAGTCTGACACTCTTTCCACTGTTTCCCCATCTAGTTCCCATGAAGTGATGGGACCAGATGCCATGATCTTCGTTTTCTGAATGTTGAGCTTTAAGCCAACTTTTTCACTCTCCTCGTTCACTTTCATCAGGAGGCTTTTAGTTCCTCTTCACTTTCTGCCATAACTGTGGTGTCATCTGCATATCTGAGGTTATTGATATTTTTCCTGGCAATCTTGATTCCAGCTTGTGCTTCTTCCAGCCCAGCGTTTCTCATGATGTACTCTGCATAGAAGTTAAATAAGCAGGGTGACAATATACAGCCTTGATGGACTCCTTTTCCTATTTGGAACCAGTTTGACCAACCTAGACAGCTTATTAAAAAGCAGAGACATTACTTTGCCAACAAAGGTCCACATAGTCAAAGCTATGGTTTTTTCAGTGGTCATGTATGGATGTGAGAATTGGACTATAAAGAAAGCTAAGTGCCAAAGAATTGATGCTTTTGTAATGTGGTGTTGGAGAAGACTCTTGAGAGTCCCTTGGACTGCAAGGAGATCCAACCAGTCCATCCTAAAGGAAATCAGTCCAGCATGTTCTTTGGAAGGACTGATGCTGAAACAAACTCCAGTACTGTGGCCACCTCATGCAAAGAACTGTCTCATTTGAAAAGACCCTGATGCTGGGAAAGATTGAAGGCAGGAAGAGAAGGGGACGACAGAGGAGAAGATGGTTGGATGACATCACCAACTCTATGAACATGAATTTGAGTAAGCTCTGGGAGTTGGTGATAGACAGGGAAGCCTGGCATGCTGCAGTCCATGGAGCCACAAAGAGCTGGACACAACTGAGTGACTGAACTGAACTGAGCTGAATCCACGCCAGGTAGTGCAGTGGTAAAGAATTTGCCTGCTGATGCAGGAGATGTGGGTTCAATCCCTGGGTCAGGAAGATCCCCTGGAGAAGGAACTGGCAATCCACTTGAGTATTCTTGCCTGGGAAATTCCATGGACAGAGAAGCTTGGTGGGCTACGGTCTATGGGATTGCAAAGAGCCAAACAGGAGTGAGCACACAGCACAAAACAAAACAAAACAAAACAAAAAAATAGTCCTGGTCTTGACCTAACTCTTGCTTTGTCGTTTTGTTATCACCTTAACCACCAGCTCTATTACTTTACTTCTCTCATACATTTCAGTCCCTCTGATTATGGCTTCCTGATTTTTTGGCTTTTTTGGTTGCCTTTGCCTTCATTTTCTTTGAGTTCTGTCTTCTCATCACCATGACGTTTGTCCAGCTTTCCTGTTTGTTAACTAACCCTTTGGCTTGTCCTCTGGATCCCCTCCTTAGAATTACCACTACAGGAAGACTTTTTGGCACTGACTCCAGCAGGCTGAACTCTGTTCTGTTGTTTAGCTTTGATATCAGATCCTGGGCATTCCAAATCTAGCCTTCCTGGTTTATTATAAAATCATGCGGTAGATTTCCTAGAATCTCAAGTTTAAAAGGAATCCTAAAATCAGTAACAGTACAACCTCTGAGTTAAAATTTCTATATTCTTTCTATTATTTTTCCATTCCTTTTAACAGTACTTCAAATATTTGATGGCACATTTCATATCTCTAAGTCTCCTCTTCGTAATCTAAATATCCCAGTTTCTTTAGTCATCATTTCCAACTTGAGTAATTTCCCTGAAACTGGCATCATTTTTATTACTTCACCTTTTACAATGATTTATATGCTCTGAAGGGAAATCAGAATGAAAAAGTTGGTTTAAAAACACAACGTTCAAAAAATTAAGATCATGGCATCTGGTCCCATCACTTCATGACAAATAAATAGGGAAATAGTGGAAACAGAGACTGACTATTTTCTGGGCTCCAAAATCTCTGCAGATGATGACTGCAGCCATGAAATTTAAAAATGCTTGCTTCTTGGAAGAAAAGCTATGACAAGCCTCTAGACAGCATATTAAAAAGCAGAGATATTACTTTGCCACCAAAGTCCACATAGTCAAAACTATGGTCTTTTCAGTAGTCATATATGGATATAAGAGTTGGAAAGAAGGCCGAGTGCTGAAGCATTGATGCTTTTGAACTGTGGTGTTGGAGTACTCTTGCAAGTCCCTCGGACTGCAAGGAGATCAAAGTAGTCAATCCTAAAGGAAATCAATCCTGAATATTCATTGGAAGGACGGATGTTGAAGCTGAAGGTCTAATACTCTGGCCACCTGATGTGAAGAGCCGACTCATTAAAATAGACCCTGATGCTGGGAAATATTGAAGGGAAGAGAATGGGACAACAGAGGACAAGATGGTTGGATGCATCATCGGCTCAATGGATATGAATTTGAGCAAGCTCCAGGAGATGGTGAAGGACAAGGAAGCCTGGCATGCTGCAGTCCGTGGGGTCACAAAGAGTCGGACACAACTGAGCAACTGAACAACAGCAAATTTTACAATGAAAGGTGGAAAGAACTTATTGTTTTAATGTCTCAATTATGTTCTAACCAGTATGGGCTAGAATAGGGCTTTACATTACTTGCTATTATCTTTTACCTAACTTTTTCCATGATGATGATCAGGATCTTTTAAAATCCTTATTCTGGAATCAGCATATTTGTTACTTCCTGCTTCAGCTTCAGCCTCATCTCAGATCTGAATCATGAAGCTGGGGTCAGTGTCATGCTACTTCCCATGAAAGTAGATGCCTTCACTAATCTCTCTGCAGCCATGTGCAGATATACAACATTTGCCGAGGATATGTCCAGATATGTTATGTGTGTTGAAGGGGTCTGTGTAATTCTCTTCTGCTTATTGTAACTCCCTCTCATCTCCTATTCACAGAAACCATCTGAATTCCAATAAGGGAGATATTATCAGATGGAAAATCTTGAATCCATGTTGATTTACCCTTTAGCGTTAGTAACAAATTTCTTTTCACACACAACTGATTGAAACACATCCATGCATCTATCACAGATGAGATTCTTTCACGTGTGAGAATTCCTCTAGGTACTGCTCCATTCACCCTGTGCACATTATGTAGTCATTTACACAGTTACCCGAAGTGTTCCACATCCTCCCCAAATAATTAAAGAAACTCTCTCAAACCCTTGCCAAAATTCTGATTTCATCACATTTATTATACTTTTATTTACAGGCTTTGAAAAAATGAAGCTAGTTTGGCATAACTTTCTTTCCCCTTTTAAATTCTGATGATTATTGCTCCATTTTTATTTTAAAAGCTTTAGAATCTTAACAAGGTCCATGTCAAGCTCCCCTTTTCATGCTGTTTAGCAATCTACCTCCATTCATCAAGAATAACCCAGAATTAGTGGATTTTTTTCCTTTGCAATTGGGTTGTGATTTCTAGTCCTTATTATTAAAAATAGGCTTCCCTGATGGTTCAAATGATAAAGAATCAGCCTGCCAATGCAAAAGGTACAAGTTTAATCCCTGGGTCAGGAAGATTCCCTAGAAAAGGAAATGGCAACCCAATCCAGTATTCTTGCCTGCAAAATCCCAAGGACAGAGGAGCCTGGCAGGCTACAGTCCATTGGGTTGCAAAGAGTCGGGCATGACTGAGCACAGTTCAGTTCAGTTCAGTAGCTCAGTCGTGTCCAACTCTTTGTGACCCCATGAATCGCAGCATGCCAGGCCTCCCTGTCCATCACCAACTCCCGGAGTTCACTGAGACTCATGTCTATCGAGTCAGTGATGCCATCCAGCCATCTCATCCTCTGTCGTCCCCTTCTCCTCCTGCCCTCAATCCCTCCCAGCATCAGAGTCTTTTCCAATGAGTCAACTCTTCGCATGAGGTGGCCAAAGTACTGGAGTTTCAGCTTTAGCATCTGTACTTCAAAGAACACCCAGGACTGATCTCCTTTAGAATGGACTGCTTGGATCTCCTTGCAGTCCAAGGGACTCTCAACAGTGTTCTCCAACACCACAATTCAAAAGCATCAATTCTTCGGTGCTCAGCGTTCTTCACAGTCCAACTCTCACATCCATACATGACCACTGGAAAACCATAGCCTTGACTAGACACACTTACATGTTATTAAAATAAAGAAAAGTTATTGATATTTGAATATTTATCTTGTATCCAGCTATTTTGCCATTCCTGCTTGTTATTGTTGTGGTTTTACTCAAATTCATTTGAGGTTCTAGGGTTTCAAATATCATCAGCAAAAGCAGATAACTTGATCTCATCTTTTTGAAACCAGTTATTTTACATTCTTGTTGCTTTGCATTGTCTAGAACTTCTAAGACAATGTTTAATATTAACAATAGAATGAACAAAAATTTGGAATTTCTTAGAAATTAAGACTGATGCTACTAAATAATTATTGGATCAAACAGAAATCAAAAGTGAAAAGAAAACCAATCTATCTAGAGAGGAATAAAAAAGATACTCTACCAAAATCTATAGAAATAGCAAACACTGAGTCAGAGGAAAGCATAAACATATATATATATAAGATTCTCTTTTCCAAAGTGATCAGTTTCCACTAAATGTTTATTAGTTAGGTTTTCTTTACCATTTGTATCTTATCGCCTTTTTTGCTTGTTTGGTGCAATGGCACCAATTTGGTGTCAGGCCAGGTCTCTTTGGGCAGCTTTAATTCTTATTCTCACTAGTACCAAACACTATAAAGCACTCATTTTGCTCTTCAAAATTGTTCTTTTTTCTTTTACATTTGCTTTCTTGCTGACTTTTAATTTCTTTCTTTCCAAGTTTCCAAATTCAAAAAGTACGAATATACATAACAGTCAAACACACACTCAAGAAACTCACTCATGATGACAGATGGCTATTTCAACACAGTAACTCACAAGTTTCTTTTAATGTCAACAGAAGGAAGTTAAGTGTCCAGTGAACGATCTTGGATATTTAGCATTAGTAATCTAGGATTCATTTCTCTTCAGAAAACACACAACAAAAACTTATCTGAACAGTATTATCAGCCCTTCGTCCTTCCCATCACACACTGAGTATCTAAGACAAATTTGCTTTTTAAGGTTACTTTCAATCTGTCCTTCAAAGATGTCTAAGGCTGTAGATGCCTATTTCATGTGCATGAATTAACAGTAATACAGTATAGAGGGCAACAGTGCCAATTCTAGAATCAGACCAACCATAGTCAACCATAGCTCTATGAATTACTGAATTTAGGGAAACTACTTAAGTATTCCAGTTCAGTTTTTCTATTGGCCAGATAACAGTACCTAGCTGGATTAATGTGAATATTAAATAAAACAATTCAGGGAAAGCACTCAGTCCAGGATAGTAGTAGTAGTAGTAGTAGTAGTGTTGGTCACTCAGTCATGTCCAGCTCTTTGTGACCCAGTGGACTATAGCCTGCCAGGTTCCTCTGTCTATGGGATTCTCCAGGCAAGAATACTGGAATGGATTGTCATTCCCTTCTCCAGAGGATCTTCCTGAGCCAGGGATTGAACCCAGGTCTCCTGCATTGCAAGCAGATTCTTTACCCTCCAAGCTATAAGGAAGATCCTTGTAGCTGGATAGACATGCCATAAATTCTCAACAAATATTGCTTATCAGTTGTTTTTACAAAGGTACCATTAAAAATGTGCCAAACACATCAAACAGGGATTTGTTCCCCAGCTTTGATGAGCCTGAAAAACAGGCACCCTAACTCTGGAAGCAATGGGACCACTTCCGAAAGAAAACTTAGGTTCTTATTCCCCTGCTGCTGCTAAGTCATTTCAGTCATGTCCTACTCTGTGCAACCCCATAGACGGCAGCCCACCAGGCTCCCCCGTCCCTGGGATTCTCCAGGCAAGAACACTGGAGTGGGTTGCCATTTCCTTGTCCAGTGCACGAAAGTGAAAAGTGAAAGTGAAGTCCCTCAGTTGTGTCTGACTCTAATCGACTCCATGGACTGCGGCCCACCAGGCTCCTCCGTCCATGGGATTTTCCAGGCAAGAGTACTGGAGTGGGGTGCCATTGCCTTTTCCGTCTTATTCCCCTAGGCATGTCATTAATGTTGACGTCGTTTATTGACTAAAAAGAACTATGTTGGTTTATGCTATCATTATCCTTACTTAGATCCTGAAGGTAGTAGTATTAGTAGTGTCATTGCTCAGTTGTGTCTGATTCTTTGCGACCCCACGGACTGTAGCTCACCAGGCTCCTCTGTCCACGGGATTCTTCAAGCAAGAATCCTGGAGTGGGTTGCTGTTCTCTTCTCTGAAGGATCTTCCTGACCCAGGGATCGAACCCAGGTCTCCTGCATTGCAAGCAGATTCTTTACTGTCTGAGCTACAGGGAAGATCCTGAAGATATAGTTCTTCAAAAGGAAACAGAAAAAAGAAAGATATAGTCCTCTAGAATTTGTTACCATTAGTCATGTTTCTCCATTCTCTTCCTGATAAAGCTATAAAAACTCTTTTAAGACTCCAAAAGTTCCTTTACTTATTTGGAGAGCTTGAAAAATTAGGGCTACTGTTATTCAGATAAACGCTAGTAGCACTCATGTCTCCTTTGCATGGCTGGAAGAAGGGCTGAAAAGCAGAGTTTGCTTAGCAATGGTGAAACTGGAAGAGATGTAAAGCAGAATAATTTTCTTAGATCAAAGATGTAGACACAATTGTAGCGCTGCTTGGTTGAAACTTTCTGAGGAAATCAAATGAATTAGTAAATTCAGTTGCTTAAACACAGTAATTTAATAAAATGACAGATTTCTCCTTTCCCAGGATTTCCTTTAATCCTTCTTTATCTGCTTAAGTATTATCAGATTCCATAATAGCAAATTATGCCAGACTGGAAAAGAGTGAGCAAATGATTCTTGAGGCATAAAGTCAAAATTTGCATAAGGCACCTACCTGTGGTTTCCTGGATAGCTGTTGAAATCATCATGGTACCCTGATGTTTAAACCTCAATATTTCACTTCAGTGTGGCCAAGCAATTCTGACTGATTCCTTCCCCAAGCCCTTGAGAGTGTGGAGTGATGGTGTGCAGGCTCTTCATGTCACCTTCCCTCCCTCCAAGCTTTATTTAGAAATTCCAGAGGAGGTTTAGTGGTGAAAGGTTGTTCAAGTACTTTCCTCTAATTTTATTCTCTTCAGAGCAATTACTCAAACACTCAGAAAGCCAAAGCTGCTGTCTCACTCCATGTCTGGATCACAGAGCCCTAAATATTTATAGATCTTTGAGAATTCCAAGTCTCAAGTTCAGGTAGGATGCTATTTTTACTTGCTGTTTGAAGACTTACTCGCCATGGTTAACACTCTAGAAAATAACTTTTTTGACTGTATAATACATTGTAATTGGGAAAATGGATATGGTATAAATAAAATAAAATTACCCATAATACCACTGTCAATGTTACACCGAGGTCTCTTTTCATTGCTCTATGTATATATGCATATAAAGTCACACCCAACTCTTTGAAATCCCTTGGACTGTATCTAGCCAAGCTCCTCTGTCCATGGGATTTCCAAGGCAAGAAAACTGGATTGGGTTGCCACTTCCTTCCCCAGGGGATCTTCTCAACCCAGGGATGAACCTATGTTTCCTGCACTGGCAGGAAGATTCCTGACCACTGAGCCTCCAGGGGAGCCTGTGTACGCAGTTAGACACAAAATATTCAGATTTTTATGATGTTTTCAAATTTTACATACAATTCTTATTCTGCTTTTGTTAATCTATTTGGCAGAAACATGGGAGCATGCAAAAAAAATTACAGTAAAAACTGAGGCTGGAAACGTGAGTTGTAACAAATTGTGGGAGGCCTTAAATGCTGTCGTGGAAGTTTGGACTTTGTTCAGTGCTTCAGAAGGTTGACACCTCATGTTCGCTTGGTATTTTCTGCTTATGCCTTTGTGTGTGTGTGTCTGTGTGCACAGTCATGTCTCAAAAAGTTTAACATGACTGAGCACACACACACATACAAAAGAAAAGATAGAAAATATCAAGCTACCACGATGTGCCAATCTCCTAAAGCACTGGGCTGATCCTGTTGGTCCCTTTCAATGCTCTTTTTCATGAGCAAGTCCTTTCCCCTTCACTTTGAATGTCCCTTCCCTTCCTTACAGTGATTTGTCTACATCTTATCCATTGATTCATGATAGAGCTCAAATAGTATCTTCTTCATGGAGCCATGCTTGAGTCCTGTCTCTCCTGGCCAGAGTCAGTGGTTTTTGCTTCTCAGTTCTATCTTAACCCATGCATCAGTTTTCTTGAGTTATGGCTATTTGAGTACACATCTTATTACTCCTTTTTGATTAGGCGTCAAAGATTTTAGACATTTTCATCATATCGCAATATCCTTTTTGGTCATTACAATTTTTCTTGGCACATGCTAAAGAATTAACAGCATCCAGTTATACTACTCACTTAACATATGGTGTCCTTATTTGAATAAAATTGCCCTGACTTGTCTTTTTTATATTCATCAGAGAAATGTTTTTTGGCGGTAGCTTATCTCCAAAGACAGTCTCCAATATTTCCTCTTCCCTCTGTAGATACAGGTTCCCACACATATCAGGACCTGGTGCTACCTCCAACCCTCAACTATGGGCTGGACTTGTGGACTGACTTTGACCAAGAGAATGGAACAGAAATAATGAGTCTAGGACTTCCAAACCCAGTATCAGAAACCCATACTATAAAGCAAAGGGCCAAGGCTGTCTTTGACCTCCACAGCTAGTTCCCAGCTGACAGTCAACAGTAACTGTCAGGCATATGGGTGAATCACACTGAACATTCCAATCTAATCAGCAACCGACCCAAACCCGTGAAGAGGAAGCAGAACCCAAACCCATGCAGCTAACCCTAGTCAACCCCAGAATTGTTAAACGTAATAAAAGGGTTGTTGTTTTAAACCATAGAGTTTGGGTGTAATGCGTCACACACAACAGACAAACATAACACTGATTTACAAGTTAAACCATATGAATTGCTGGATTTGACAGGTTTTGACTGGCAAGTTCATATAGTTCAACCTAACATGAATAATGCCTTGATATTGCTCTATTGCTCTCAGCTCTTATTCTAAGCAAGTTATAACACTCTTGACTCAGAATCCACACAACAAAGAGTAGTTAAAATTTATCACCATAACAGTAAATAATAACAGTATAAATAAAAATAAATATTTTGTATTGATCAAAATTAAGCCATTCTACAGAGAAGTGTGTGTTGTAAATACTAATGTTCTATATGCAACATTAAGGAGAAAAACTCCCAAGTTCAGTTTTTTCAAACTTCAGTTCTTTACATACCACCTTCATGATTTATGGCACGTCTTCATACTCACCATAAGATTATCTACATTGTGTTTACTCAGAAAAATCATTGTAATAAAACATTATATCCCTCTCATAACAGATCTATTTAAATCCTTATCAAAGAGACTCAAAGTGATATAATGTTACTGGTCCTCTTTGAAGCTTATATATTTTAATAGACAAATTTATATACCCACAGACTCTGGTTAGATCATCACACACACACAAGTATCACGACATGTATCATCAAACACAGAAGATAAGAGTTCTTTCTTTGCAACAACTGTGAAGAAAACAAGCCTTTCCTTCAGCTCTAATTTCTCTTTTTCAGTATCTTTATCACTCTCCAAACCACAACCTGAGACATCCACTTTCTTTCTAGTACCCCAAATATCACTGGTCTACACAATGACAGTTGATCTAGAACCCTCCGCAGTGGACAGCACTTAAGCTCTGGAGATTTCTTGTCTCTTTTTCCAACCTCATTTATCTGGTTCACCAACTCATTGAGTCTTATTCTCAAATGGAGAAAAGTTAATATAAAGAATTCATCTAGACCACTTTGTTCATACTTATGCTTCCAAGTTACAACATATAAGCCCATTATTTTAATTTTTGGCTTACTTCTTTGTATTCTGGTTTTCCCATAAACTATTTGAGGCAACTTATGGGAAAGTGTTTAATAGAATAATAAAACACAAATGTAAGTAAAAGGCACAAAAGCCAGACAAAAATGCAAACTAGTATAGATGTAACCAAGGCGGAAGTAGCACTCAAATAAAATAGTCCATAAGATACAACACAGATGCTACAGTTAAGGTATAAATTTGACTAAGTAGCTCTTAGTTGATCAATGAAGAATGAAAAGTGGGTCTTTTAGTAATCTCCTTAGTCATGATTTAGAAGAAAAATAATTTTTTCAGGTAAATGTTTCCTGCATTATATTCTAAAATTAGTTTTTCATATGGATCCTTATAATTTGGAGCAAAGAAATATAAAATATAAAAACATTCCCATAACAAATAGAGAAATCATTTCTAGAAGGTGTTTCTAGCAGTTGTTGTTTAGTAGCTAAGTTGTATCTGACTTTTTTGCTACCCCATGGACTGTAGCCCCCCAGGTTCCTCTGCCCATGGGATTTCCCAGGCAGGAAGACTGGAGTGGGTTGCCATTTCCCTTTTAGGAGGATCTTTCCAACCCAGGGATTGAAGCTGCATCTCCTGCATTGGCAGGTGAATTCTTTACAACTGAGCCACCAGGGACACTTGTTTCTAGCAGTACTTTTTGATTAAAAGTGAGTTCAGTGGGAGCGAAACCAACGCCTGCCTCCGAGCAGCATCTGCGCCGCGGCCGCCGAGGGTTTCTCTGGCCAGTGTTGCCCCCACCGGTGTGCAGCATGGGGAATATCTTTGCAAACCTCTTCAAGGGCCTTTTTGGCAAAAAAGAAATGCGCATTCTCATGGTGGGCCTAGATGCTGCGGGAAAGACCACCATCCTGTACAAACTGAAGCTGGGTGAAATTGTGACCACCATTCCCACTATTGGCTTCAACGTGGAGACCGTGGAGTACAAGAACATTAGCTTCACTGTGTGGGACGTGGGCGGCCAGGACAAGATCCGGCCTCTGTGGCGCCACTACTTTCAAAACACACAAGGCCTCATCTTTGTGGTTGACAGCAATGACAGAGAGCGTGTGAATGAGGCCCGCGAGGAGCTCATGAGGATGTTGGCAGAAGACGAGCTCAGGGACGCCGTTCTGCTCGTGTTTGCTAACAAACAGGACCTCCCTAATGCCATGAACGCGGCCGAGATCACGGACAAGCTGGGCCTACACTCTCTGCGCCACAGGAACTGGTACATACAGGCTACCTGCGCCACCAGCGGGGACGGGCTTTACGAGGGACTGGACTGGCTGTCCAATCAGCTCCGGAACCAGAAATGAGCTGTCATCCTCTCTCCTCCCCTCTCACTCCCTCCTTCTACCCTCGCTTTACTCTCATGTGGCAAACGTGCCCCTGTGGTGTGAGTGCCAGAAGCTGTCTCCATGGTCGGTCACAGTGTGCTTCACCATGCTGTAAATGTGCAGACGCAGCCTGCAACTGGGTTTTTATTTAATGTAAATAGTTTTTGTTTCCAATGAGGCAGTTTCTGGTACTCCTATGCAATATTACTCAGCTTTTTTTATTGTAAAAAGAAAATCAACCCACTGTTTAGTACTGAGAAGGGATTTTAGGCACACGGGTCATCCAGGAGTTGTGTGTCAGACGAGCCCAATACTCCTCCTCTGGGCTTTAGGTCTGTGTTGAGATCCATTTTGGTGGTTGGTTTTTAACCCAAACTCAGTGCATTTTTTAAAATAGTTACAAATACAAAATAAGGAGAACACTTGAACACACAGAAGGGAGAAATGTGCCTAATGTAGGTTCTGCGGTGACGGCCTGAGTCCAGTCCACCGGTGGTCTGTTTCCCGCTGGGAACATGAAGCGGGGCAGAACCAGCCGTGATACCCATTCTGCATGGTCACAGTAGGGTCCCTGTGATTCGCTCTGTCTCGGGTCCTCCCACCCCTCGTAGCGTTTGTGCTTGTATTTGTGCATACGTGGCCGCCCAGGAGATGGGGTGGAGGCTGCAGCCGCCGTTCTCAGACCCCTTGGAAGAACCCCGGCCTTTTCTCGGGTCAGCATGGGCACTTTGGTTGGAACGCCCTGGCTGGAGCGGGAGGCCTGCAGCCCCCCTGCTTGCCTGCTCCGGGCTCTCTGGGGTCTCACCAGCAGGAGTGCGGGTGGTCATCCTTGAGCCCCAGCCCCTCAGAGCCCCTGTCTACATGTGCTTTCACTCCCTCAGCCTGCAAGGGTCAGATTTGCCATTGAAAATGATAACCTCTACTTTTTTCTTTTGTATTTTGATAAACACTGAAGAAGCTGGAGCTGTTAAACTTTATCTTGGGGAAAACCTCAGAGCTGGTTTATTTGGTGTCGTGGAACCTCTTACTGCTTTCAATACACAATTAGTAATCAACTGTTTTGTATACTTGTTTTCAGTTTTCATTTCGACAAACAAGCACTGTAATTACAGCTATTAGAATAAAATCTCTTAACTATTTCAAAAAAAAAAAAAAAAGTGAGTTCAGACTTCTACTTTTGGCTAAGATAAGAGGTTAGATTTACCATTACAATTGAAAAAATGACACCCCCAGACAAAATATATGAAACAATGATGTTTAGTCATTGGAGAGGAGGTTGCAAAAGACAGTGATATCTGTGAGAGTGGAAACAAACGAAGTAAGTCTTCTAATTGCCCAGACTTACTGCCTGGAGAAAGTTTCCAGGCTATAACTACAGGAGAGAGGAAACCAGGCAGAGCCTAGCAACCTGCTGAAACTAAGGAGAATGACTTGGAAGTTGAGAGAGGCCAGGGTTGGTAGAGTGTGCAGGACAGAGTGCCAGAAAGGAGAGAGCTCTGGAAATCTTCCTCAAGCTGGGCTATGGAGGTTTCCACTACCCAAATCTGGGAGAAGAACCACCCAGTAAGAGCAAGGGGAATGATTGTTGGAATTCCACAGGGCTAAGAATAGTTTGTGCCACCTCCAACAAGAGTGGGAAAACTTGTAAGTCACAGGGTATCAGGTAGAATACTCTGAAGAGTTTTGATTTAGTGATTAAAATTATCCCTTGACTAAAGGTTGCTCCAGTCCCTCATAACAATACTTAAAAACAAAATCCTAAAAAGTGTCAACATTTCTTCAAATAACTTAGCAATCACCTAGGGAAAAAAGCTCAAGAATAGTTATAAGAATGTGAATATATTCAGCACCAAGCAAGGTAAAATTCATAATGTCTTGAATCTAATAAAAATTAAAGATCACAAAAAAGCAAATGACAAATATGACTCATATTGAGGAGATGAGTCAATCAACAGAAACAGACCCAGAAATGACACATATGATAGAATTAGCAACAAGAACAATAAAAGTTATAATGATATCCTTACATTCAAGAAGGTGAAGGAAATTTGAGCACAGTAAGTAAAGGCACAGCAAGTGCTACTAGCCATGAAAATTACAATGTCTATGATTTAAATACACACACACAGAATGTGGTTAATAGCAGATTGAACAATGTAAAATCAAAGGCTAGTAAAATAAAAAACACAGCAATTAAAACTACTCAAAATGCAAAACAAATTTAAAAAAAGAATACAACAAATAGGCAAAACATCAATGAGCTATGGGACAATGCCAAGCACTTTTATGTACCTGTATTGGGGTTTATGAAAGGGAAGGGGTGGGTGGTACAGAATAAAATTTTGAAGAAACAATGATTGAATTTTATCCAAATTTAATGAAAACTATTTGACTGTGTGGATCACAATAAACTGTGGAAAATTCTGAAAGAGATGGGACTACCAGACCACCTGACCTGCCTCTTGAAAAACCTATATGCACGTCAGGAAGCAAGAGTTAGAACTGGACATGGAACAACAGACTGGTTCCAAATAGGAAAAGGAGTACGTCAAGGCTATATATTGTCACCCTGCTTATTTAACTTCTATGCAGAGTACATCATGAGAAATGCTGGGCTGGAAGAAGCACAAGCTGGAATCAACATTGCCGGGAGAAATATCAATAACCTCAGATATGCAGATAACACCACACTTATGGCAGAAAGTGAAGAGGAACTAAAAAGCCTCTTGATGAAAGTGAAAGAGGAGAGTGAAAAAGTTGGCTTAAAGCTCAACATTCAGGAAACGAAGATCATGGCATCTGATCCCATCACTTCATGGCAAATAGATGGGGAAACAGTGGAAAGAGTGTCAGACTTTATTTTGGGGGGGGCTCCAAAATCAAATTAAAAGACGCCTACTCCTTGGAAGGAAAGTTATGACCAACCTAGATAGCATATTCAAAAGCAGACATTACTTTGCCAGCAAAGGTCCGTCTAGTCAAGGCTATGGTTTTTCCAGTGGTCATGTATGGATGTGAGAGTTGGACTGTGAAGATAGCTGAATGCCGAAGAATTGATGCTTTTGAACTGTGGTGTTGGAGAAGACTCTTGAGAGTCCCTTGGACTGCAAGGAGATCCAACCAGTCCATTCTGAAGGACATCAGCCCTGGGATTTCTTTGGAAGGAATGATGCTAAAGCTGAAACCCCAGTACTTTGGCCACCTCATGTGAAGAGTTGACTCATTGGAAAAGACCCTGATGCTGGGAGGGATTGGGGGCAGGAGGAGAAGGGGGTGACTGAGGATGAGATGGCTGGATGGCATCACTGACTCGATGGACGTGATTTTGAGTGAACTCCGGGAGTTGGTGATGGACAGGGAGGCCTGGCGTGCTGTGATTCATGGGGTCGCAAAGAGTCGGACACGACTGAGCGACTGAAATGAACTGAACTGAACTGAATTGATAAAGTCACATATCCAAGAATCTGAACAAATCTCAAACACAAAAGAAGCCATAAAGAAAGTGATAAAGGTGTATCATAATCAAATTTCTTAGAGCTAGTGTTAAAAATGCCTTAGAAACAACCAAAGATGAAAAAGATGTTACATTAAAAGAATGAAGATAACCAGATTTAGAAGACAGTGAGATATTTCTAAAGAACTAAAAACAAAACAAAACTCCCTATCAAGCTAGAATTTTATGCCAATAAAACTATCTTTCAAAATGAAAGACAGAAAAAAAACAGAGACTTTCTCAGCAAAGAATTCATCACCAGCAAACATGTGTACCCTATGAGGAATGTTAAAGGAAGTTTTTAAACAGAAGGAAAATGATGGCAGAGGAAATTCTGAATCTATGGAAAAGAGTGATGAGTGCTAGAAATGGTAAATAGCTGGTTAAACACAAAATTTTAAAATTTTCAAATATCTTTACAAAATAATTGACTTTACAGTAAAAACAACCACATCATATTATAGTGTTTATTACATCTATAGGATAAAAATGTCTTATTAGCACAAAGGCTGGAGGCAGAGATAAAATAAACTGTTATAAATTTCTTATAAAAGTGGTGTAATAGTAAACTGTGATAAGTTAAAGCTCTGGACCATAAAGCAATGGGCTTCCTTGGTGGCTCAGTGGTAAAGAATACACCTGCTAATGCAGGAGACACAGCTTCAATCCCTGGGTTGGGAAGGTCCCCTGGCGCAGGAAATAGCAACCCACTCCAGTGTTCTTGCCTGGGAAATTCCATGGACAGAGCAGCCTGGTGGGCTACAGTTCCTGGGGTCACAAAGAGTCAGATATGACTTAGCAACTACTAAAAACAAAAGCAAGTAAGGCAACAAGGATAAAATGTAATTGCTAAAAATATAATAATCCAAAAGAAAGCAGAAAAAGAGGAAATATAAAGAACAGATGGGATTATCGTACACCATATAAAAAATTTAACTCAAAATAGACAAAGACATAACCAGAAGACTTAAAATTGTAAAACTTCTGGAAGAATACATAGGGGAAATCAACAAAGGACTAGCATCCAGAATAAATATATACACACATATACATATAAATATATATATGTTGAATATATATATAGAGAGAGAGAGAGAGAATTTTACATGCATGCCTGCTAAGTTGCTTTAGTCAAATCAGACTTTTTGTGACCCCATGGACTGTTGCCTGCCAGGCCCCTCTGTCCATGGGATTCTCCAGCAAGAATACTGGAGTGGATTGCCATTTCCTCCTCCAGGGGATGTTTCCAACCTAGGGATCGAATTCCTGTCTCTTCCATCTCCTGCTTTGGCAAGTGAGCTCCTTACCACTAGTGTCACCTGGGAGGCCCATATAAATAAATAAATAAATAAATAAATATATATATATTTTATATATATATATATATATATATATATATATATAGAGAGAGAGAGAGAGAGAGAGAGAGAGAGAGACCAAGGATCAAACCTGTGTCTCCTGAATTAGCAGGCAGATTCTTTATCACTGGGCCACCAAGGAAGCCCATTGCTTTAGGGTAATATATATACATATTCCAAAATATATAAATATATTTTAAAATCTCCCTCAAATCAATAAAAGACAACCAACCACCAGGAAAACAGCACAGATATTTCACAAAAGGGCCAGCTCCAATGATCCTAAACACAGGGTCCTTAAATATATGATAAGATGTTCAACCTCACTAGTAATCAGGAAAATGCAAATTCAAACCATATGGAAAATCATTTTAAGGTATAAGAAAGGTAAATTTCAAAGTCCAGACAACATCACCGATAAGCTGTTTAGTAATGTGAACACTTTTTCACTGCCGTTGGGAGTATAAATTATCTCAACTACTTCAGAAAATAGTTTAGCTTTCCTTACAAATCTGAAAGTGTACATTTCCTGCAATCCAGCAATTTCATTAGAATGTATTAAGTTGCTTGATCAGTCATGTCCGATTCTTTGCGACCCCGTGGACTGTAGCCCACCAGGCTCCTGCATCCATGGGACTTTCCAGGCAAGAATACTGGAGTGGGTTGCCATTTCCTTCTCCAGGGGATCTTCCCAACCCAGGGATCAAACCCAGGTCTCCCGCATTGCAGGCAGATGCTTTAACCTCTGAGCCACCAGGGATATACGCTATAGAAGAATTCTTGCACCCTAACTTAAGTCATACACGTAATTCAGGAATATATAAAACAGTGTTTATAGAAACTTTGATCATATTGTAAAAACTGTAAACAGGTCAAATATCCATCAATGGTAGGAGATACATATATATATATATATATATCCTATATAAATAAGTTGTGGCAAAATCTTATAATAAATAGACATACTAAATATAACAATATGGATTAATTAAACAAAAACATAATTTTGAGTGAAAAATAGTCAGTGTCAAATATACCATTTGAATTATATTTAGGGGCTTCCCAGGTGGTGCTAGTGGTAAAGAAATTGCCTGCCAACGCAGGAGACACAAGAGACAGGAGTTTGATTCCTGGGTTGGAAAGATACCCTGGAGGAGAAAATGGCAACCTACTCCAGTATTCTTGTCTGAAGAATCCCATGGACAGAGGAGCCTGGCAGGCTACAGTCCATGGGGTGACAAAGAGTCTGACTCAACTAAAGCAACTTAGCAGGCATACGTGTAAAATTCAAAAGCTGGCAAACAAAACAATGTTCTACTTCAGTTCAGTTCAGTCGCTCAGTCATGTCCGACTCTTTGCGACTCCATGAATTGCAACACGCCAGGCCTCCCTGTCCATCACCAGCTCCCAGAATTCACTCAAATTCACGTCCATCGAGTCGGTGATGCCATCCAGCCATCTCATCCTCTGTCATCCCCTTCTCCTCCTGCCCCCAATCCCTCCCAGCATCAGAGTCTTTTCCAATGAGTCAACTCTTCTCATGAGGTGGCCAAAGTACTGGAGCTTCAGCATTAGCGTGTTCTCCTTAGGGTTACCTGTATAGGTATAAGGGCTTCCCCAATGGCTTAGCAGGTAAAGGATCTTCCTGCAAATGAGGAAACACAGGAGACGCAGGTTTGATCCCTGGGTTAGGAAGATCCCCTGGAGGAAGAATGGCAACCCACTCCTGCATTCTTGCCTGGAAAATCCCATGGACAGAGAAGACTGGTAGGTGGGCTACAATCCATGGGGTCACAGAGTTGGACATGACTGAGTGAGTCAGCATGCATATAGGTATAAAATTTGGGGGTTTTATACCCCAAAGAAAGGGAAAAGTTAATGTACAATCCAAGATATTGTTGAATCCTCAGTAACAGAGCTACAATCAATGAGTGGCATCTAAAAGGATTTGAAGAACAATTATGCTCTATCTCTTCTCTTTACTGATACATACGGATGTTCACCTGCTGCCCTTTAACATGTCCATGTTCATCTGCATTCACTCTTTCTGTGCATACTATATTTTAAAATTTATTTTAAAATTGCAGATTCCAAGGCTACAAAACAGATATTTCAATTCAATAGGTTAGGATGGCCCCAAGATAAGTAAATATTTTTGTAAAGTTCCCATGGTGATTTTGATAAAAGTAATACGAGGACCACACTGCAAGCATCTGCTTATTATCACCATGGGTTTGAACACTTTGGTCTTGGGACTGACAAAAAGAGTTACAATATGATTAAAGGAGGCAACTTATAATAAATAAACACACAACTCTTTCAATTCCAGAAATCATCACTTTACTATACAAAAAAAAAAAAGAAGCCCTAAACATTTACAAAAGAAAATCAAAAGAAGTTGCATTTTTAGACCACTTGGGAAAATTACACAAGAGTCTGATGAACAAACAACATCAAAAAACATCTCCGTACCGTGTCAGTACCACCCAGAGAAATCCAGTTAACCATTATACCATAGGTTGAAGTGTTTAGTACCTGAAAGTCAACCCATTGCCCTCTTAGTCTATCAATTACCTATAATAATATAAAACCCTGGCATCTTTATACAACATGAACTTTATAGAAATAAAATTTTGTTAAAGGAAATAAAATATTAAAAAGATGACATAGTTCAGCTGCCAGTTGATATTAAGATGCATTAAGTTATAACAATCAGTTCAAGCAACATTTTAATAATTTTAGATATAGTGACTAGTGTGCTGATATCCCAAGCAACCTTGCTACAGCATAGTTTTACATATATACAAATCATGTTATTGTATATACACATCAAGAAATTACTCCAGTCATCTCAATGGTAGTGCCTGGTTTTTAAGCAGAAATTTTCCTTTGGCTTCTTGCTCACAGTGAGGGCCATGGGCAGCCATTTCTTTCCAAGCATTCACTGCACTCAAGGAAGCCTGAACTCCCAGTCTCTGTTTTCCTCGTGGAATGATGAGCAGTATTGAGCATCGGGTCTGATAGCATCTTTGGTAGAACTTTTCACGCAGTGGCTACACTTTACAAGCATTAGCACACTTTCTATGCTTCTACAAGACTGTATGACCCTGTCATGTTGGCTTTTCTAGCAAAGTAAATAATCATTCCAATGGCAGGTATTATTAAGAAGAATGCACAATAAAGTACCAGAAGTTCAGGAGAAAAATAGTCCTTGTTACTTTCTCTTCCTGGAAAATAACAAAATGGATGCAATTAATGTCTGGTACAAAAAGAAATTGTTTAATAAGAAAAGTCACATGTTTTATTTTAATAGTACCATTAGTTCTCTAAAGAAAAGTGAGTCAAAGCAGTGATAAGAACCAATAGAACTCAAAGTGCACATTTCTTTGAATTAATCAACTAATCATTTAGCAGTTGCTCTGGTCATGATGAGTCTCAAGATGTTGTTGACTTCTGCAAATTTGGATTCAAATAGATGCTGGCTCAATAACAGGATGGAGGGAAGGGTGCAATTTTTAGGGTTCATTTAAAAGAGTAAGAACTGGAGAAGAGGGTTTGCTTTGGGAAATATAAATATATACTAAAGAACTAGGACTCTGATCGTTACGAACTAAAATAACTAACCGGTTCTCCAAGAAAAGTATCGTAACTCCTAGTATGCCACCATTATAGTCAAACATCACCTGTAAGATTGTAAGGGAAAGAATTCTTGCTGATGGTGTTTTTAGAAATATATAGAAAGTTTCATATTTTGTATCTCTGAAGTAGGGCACCTTAATATATATTATTCCTCTTCAGCATTTACATCATTTCATGATAATATGAAGTTCTTTGGATAGTATTATATTTCAGCTTGAGAACCCCATGAACAGTATGAAAAGGCAAAAACATAGGACACTGAAAGATGAACTCCCTGGGTTGGTAGGTGCCCAATATGCTACAGGAGATCAGTGGAGAAATAACTCCAGAAGGAATGAAGAGATGGAGCCAAAGCAAAAACAACACCTAGCTGTGGATGTGACTGCTGATGGAAGTAAAGTCCAATGCTGTAAAGAACAATATTACATAGGAACATAGAATATTAGGTCCATGAATCAAGGTAAATTATAAGTGGTCAAACAGGAAATGGCAAGGGTGAACACAGAAATTTTAGGAATCAGTGAACTAAAATGGACTGGAATGGGTGAATTTAAGTCAGGTGACCATTATATCTACTAGTGTGGGCAAGAATCCCTTAGAAGAAATGGAGTAGCCCTCATAGTCAACAAAAGAGTCTGAAAAGCGTACTTGGATGCAATCTCAAAAACGACAGAATGACCTCTGTTAGTTTCCAAGGCAAACCATTCAGTATCACAGTAATCCAAGTCTATGCCCCAATCACTAAAGCTAAAGAAGCTGAAGTTGAATAGTTCTATGAAGACCTACAAGACCTTCTAGAACTAACACCCAAAGAAGATGTCCTTTTCATTACAGGGGACTGGAATGCAAAAGTAGGAAGTCAAGAGAAACACCTGGAGTAACAGGCAAATTTGGCCTTGGAGTACAAAATGAAGCAGGACAAAGGCTAATAAAGTTTTGCCAAGAGAACGCACTGGTCCTAGCAAACACCCTCTTCCAACAACACAAGAGAAGACTCTACACATGGACATCACCATATGGTCAACACTGAAATCATACTGATTATATTCTCTGCAGTCAAAGATGGAGAAGCTCTATACAGTCAGCAAAAACAAGACTGGGAGCTGACCGTGGCTCAGGTTATGAACTCCTTATTGCCAAATTCAGACTTAAATTGCAGAAAGTAGGGAAACCACTAGACCATTCAGGTATGACCTAAATCAAATCCCTTATGACTATACAGTGGAAGTGAGAAATAGATTCAAGGGATTAGATCTGATAGACAGAGTGCCTGAAGAGCTATGTACGGAGGTTCGTGACATTGTACAGGAGGCAGAGATCAAGACCATCCTCAAGGAAAAGAAACACAAAAAGACAAAACAGTTTTCTGATGAGGCCTTACAAATAGCTGAGAAAAGACGAGGAGTGAAAGGCAAAGGAGAAAAGGACGGACATATCCATTTGAATGCAGAGTTCCAAAGAATAGCAAGGAGAGATAAGAAAGCCTCCCTCAGTGATCAGTGCAAAGAAACAGAGGAAAACAACAGAATGGAAAAGACTAGAGATCTCTTCAAGAAAATTAGAGATAACAGGGGATCATTTTATGAAAAGATGGGCACAATAAAGGACAGAAATGGTATGGACTGAACAGAAGCAGAAGATATTAAGAAGAAGTGACAAGAATAGAAAGAAAAACTGCACAAAAAAGATCTTTATGACCCAGATAACCACGACAGTATGGTCACTCACCTAGAGCCAGACATCATTCGCCTTAGGAAGCATCACTACGAAGAAAGCCAGTGGAGGTGATGGAATTCCAGTTGAGCTATTTCAAATCCTAAGAGATGATGCTGTGAAAGTGCTACACTCAATATGCCAGCAAATTTGGAAAACTCAGCAGTGGCCACAGGACTGGAAAAGGTCCATTTTCATTCCAAACCCAAAGAAAGGCAATGCCAAAGAATGCTCAAACTACTGCACACTTGGACTCATCACACGCTAACAAAGTAATGCTCAAAATTCTCCAAGACAGGCTTCAACATACGTGAACCATGAACTTACAGATGTTGAAGCTGGATTTAGAAAAGGCATAGGAAACAGAAATCAAATTGCGAACATCTGCTGAATCATCAAAAAAGCAAGAGTTCCAGAAAAACATCTACTTCTGCTTTATTGACTATGCCAAAGCCTTTGACTGTGTGGGTCACAAAAAACTATGGAAAATTCTGAAAGAGATGGGAATACCAGACCACCTGACCTGCCTCTTGAGAAATCTATATGCAGGTCAGGAAGCAACAGTTAGAACTGGACATGGAATAACAGACTGGTTCCAAATCAGGAGAGGAGTACGTCAAGGCTGTATATTGTCACCCTGCTTATTTAACTTATATGCAGAGTACATCATGAGAAATGCTGGGCTGGATGAAGCACAAGCTGGAATCAAGATTGCTGGGAGAAATATCAATAACCTCAGATATGCAGATGAGATGACCCTTATGGCAGAAAGCAAAGAAGAACTAAAGAGCCTCTTGATGAAAGTGAAAGAGGAGGGTGAAAAAGTTGGCTTAAAACTCAACATTCAGAAAACTAAGATCATGGCATCTGGTCCCATCACTTCAAGGCAAATAGATGGGGAAACAATTGAAACAGTGACAGATTTTATTTTGGGGGGGTTCCAAAATCACTGCAGATGGTGATTGCCACCATTAAATTAAAAGATGCTTGCTCCTTGGAAGAAAAGCTATGACCAACCTAGACAGCATATTAAAAAGCAGAGACATTACTTTGCCAACAAAGGTCCACATAGTCAAAGCTATAGTTTCCCCAGTGGTCATGTATGGATGTGAGAGATGGACTATAAAGGAAGCTGAGCATCAAAGAATCGATGTTTTTGAACTGTGGTGTTGGAAAAGACTATTGAGAGTCCCTTGGACTGCAAGGAGATCCAATTGGTCAATCCTGAAGGAAATCAGTCCTGCATATTCATTGGAAGGACAGATGTTGAAGCTGAAACTCCAGTACTTTGGCCACCTGAGGCTAAGAACTGATTCACTGGAAAAGTCTGATGCTAGGAAAGATTGAATTCTGGAGGAGAAGGGGATGACAGAGAAAGAGGTCGTTGGATGGCATCACTACTTCAAAGGACATGAGTTTGAGTAAGCTCCGGGAGTTGGTGATAGACGGGGAAGCCTGGTGTGCTGCAGTCCAGAGGGTTGCAAAGAGCAGAACAAGACTGAGAGACTGAAGTGAACTGAACTGAGCTGATGTTTTAGCTTAAGTGTTACTTAAACATAGAGGCATCCTCTGACCTGCATTTTCTCCAGCTTAAATTAGGAAACTTAATATACATTTTTCCCAAATATACTTTTATAACCACTACATTTTCCCTCCATAGTTCTCATTACAGCTTATAGTTAAATGTTTCTTTGCTTATCTGTTAATTTTGGTTTCCTCCTTCAGACTGTGAATTACATGAGGAAAGAATCTAGTTTCTTTTTGATCCATCACTGTATAGCCAGTAACTGGCTCACTTCTTGGAGTAGCTTGTGCCCAATAAATATTTTTTTTCCAATAAATATCTTTTGAATAGTAATAAATTTTTTTCTTTCTACATCCTATCATTTTGTCATTTAGTTATAAATTGAGTACATAAAGTAATAGTATTCCAAGACTTGAAATTTAGTACTTTCTACTCCACTAAAAATCATCTGACAGTTACAATATTATTTAACATTTTAACCTTATAAGAACTTCTGAATAAGACATCATGGTATTTACTGGAGATTCATCTCTATTTACATTTATGTTTGGATAGCACGGTATGACCTCACAAATACTTGATTTTTTCAAGTGGTATATACATTGTTTCAGTCCTGGAAGAAATGAGTGATTTGGCCTTGGAAGTCATTACTTTACTTCTCCGTGTTTCTAATAACTGGAGGCCAACCAAGAAGAAAAGAATCATTAGATGAAGGGAAGCCCATTTTTGAATTATTGAAGTTAAAAATGTATCATGACAAATATAATGATAGCTATCTTATTTTTCTACTTTCCCTTGCTAGAGTAGAACTAGTCAGAGTATGAGTCCTAATTTAATGGGATATTCATTATCAAAATTATAGTTAGTCATCAATATTGGTGACATGGTAGGTAATGGTATTTTTGTTCCTATTGTTTTCTTTTCAATTTAATAAATAGTATGTTATCTTTTCCCTTTGGTTTCTCCCTCAAGCATCTATGGTAAAATTTTGCCAACGAGTTGGTTACCAGGGCAACCTTCAAATATGATTTTCTATTAGCTGTATCAACACTAAAATTCCTAAAGACTCCCAACATTTCTATCATTGGACTACATTTGAGCAAATGTATTTTTAAAACAAAACTAACAAGAAATAGTTTAAAATCTCAGCTAAATGCAAAGGTTGACTAGATAAAAATTTCCAGGAAAATGACAAATTTTTGTTTCCATTCTTTTTAGTTCTTTGAAACCATAACTAGTTTGGGGGTTCTAGCTGAGTGCCTATAAAATACTCAAATTGTTCATTTAAGTAATGAGTGAAAAATAGCAAATATATAAAGTTACTAACTTAATAAAGCAATTAGAAAATACAACAATGTATGAGAAAGAGTTAAAAAGTGGAGAAGAAGCTTTGGTATGTCTTTAAAAGAGAAACATTAACTACAGAAAGAATTATAAAAATGTTAGGAGTGCAAGTTCCTGGAACCAGGCTTAATTAAAGGTGGTCTGGAACCATCAGGGATTAAATAGGAATAGGTGAATTTCAATGTACTCATAATGGAGATCTCAGTCTGTCCAGAAATGTCCCCAACCTCACTGGAAGCACTAATTACATACATCCCTGTGTCATTTTGAGTGACATGATACAAGGTAAATGTCCCATTCTTTGAACACATAGTAACTTCATTGGCCAGATCAACTCTTTTCAGAATGATCACTGCATGTGGATGACTAAAAGTTTTACACGTAATAGTGATATTTTCCCCTTCTTTAACATTTCCAGATGGATGTATCATTATTGTTTTGAGGAGGTACTGTGAAGACAGAAAACATATGGTAAGGCGTGTAATCTTGAGAGATTTGGCCAGATGAGTAAAATTTTAAGTCATTTTCTGACCCAGGTGTAAATTTTCTTTACATTGATGAGTAGTTGCTGTATCTGGGAGCTCAGTGCCAGAGGCTCTTAAGAGTTGGTATTTGTTTATAATCATGTTTATTTCAAGTTTGGCTTCCAGTACACAAAGGGGGCTCATTAGCACTCAAGGAGTGGAAGACTGAGCAGTGATGGCTGACAGATTCTATTTTCACTGATAAGATCAACAGAGTGTACAGTGTGTTCACAGTAGGATTAGCAGGGTTAAATTAAGAGGCCCCTGAAATTCCTCTGCTGAGGCCGTTTCTACCTCCCTCTGTTTCTCCATCAGAGTAGAGCAGGATGAACAAGGATCTTGGGTATCTAAGGAAGCAGTTCTGCAGTCTAGAGACTCATTATGCTGTTCAACATTAAGATTACCATTCTCAGTTATTACTCTGTAAAGAGTCAATCCCAGAAAATATGCAGTTATGTTGTGTTCAGAGAGTGGCACTCTCTTCGGGTAGGAAGGAAAAGAGCCTGGATAGAAACTTGGTTTTC
Organism: Ovis aries; assembly: GCF_016772045.2. Lineage (NCBI taxonomy): Eukaryota > Metazoa > Chordata > Mammalia > Artiodactyla > Bovidae > Ovis > Ovis aries. Next base: position 78,082,551 of record NC_056054.1, on the reverse strand, counting down.
CATGCACCAATTCTACTTCTTCATTTCCTAATAACCCCCAAGGAAAGGTTTTGAAAATGGATTTAAACACATAAGCAATGTAAGACCTCAGAGACAAATGCTGAATTGTCAACATCTTAAAAAGCAAATGGGAATTCTACACTGACTTATGATAAAAAGTCAACATCCTGGCTAAACTCCTTAGGACAGAGCACCTGTACATCATTATTTTAGGAAACACTAAGAAATAGCCATAATCAACGTGGAATTCAGTTCCATTTTGCCAACTCAATAATCTAACCCTTGAAATTCTTTACAACCCACCAAGCTTGTTATAAAAATAACAAGAAACAAAAATTAAAAAAAAAAACTAACCTTTAACATCAAGTGTTAGGCTCCTTAGCTGTGAGCCAACTTCATTTTTAGATTCACACTGGTATACTCCCGCATCCTCTAACTGAGCCCTGTGGATGGTATAGGCACCACCTGTAGACTTCAGCACTGTGTAGCCAGTCTCTGCTTTTTTCTTCAGAATTATCAAAGTTGGGGGAACATTTCCACACGTACAGGAGATAATGACAGTGTCTCCTTCCTTAACACTCTCAGAAGGGAAAGCTGTAAGTTGTATATCTTTTGGAGCAACTGTGGAAAGAATTTAAAGATACCTCTGATTGAATGGCAATCAATCGTCACTGAAAGGACAGAGGAGACTGAGGGGGCTACAGTTCATGGGATCGCAAGAGTCAGCCACGACTTAGCAACTAAACCACCACTAGCTGAATGAAATATAAACAAATTCCATATTAATTTAACGACAGTAGCAATAGCTGTCAAGATGGTACTTGTGCTTACTGTTTGCATTAAATATTTATAGAGGCAATTAGAGAAGTTAAGCATTTACCAGCTTCTTGTAAAATGATCATGTTTTAATGAGAGAAGACACCTTATGTTCCTCTCATACTCCTTAATACAAAGGTCCCCAACCACCAGGCCATGGACTGGTGCCAGTCTGCGGCCTGCTGAGAACCCAGTCACACAGCAGGAGGTGAGCAAATAGTTATCAAACTTCTTCTGTATTTACAGACCCTACCCATCGCTCAAGAAGTGAGGTGAAAAGAATGCACAGAAGAATTATTCAAAAACCCTGATAACCACAATGATGTGATCACTCACCTAGAGCCAGACATCTTAGAATTCAAAGTCAAGTGGGCCTTAGGAAGCATCACTATGAACAAAGCTAGTGGAGGTGATGGAATTCCAGTTGAGCTATTTCAAATTCTAAAAGATGATGCTGTTAAAGTGCTGCACACAATATGCCAGGAAATTTGCAAAACTCAGCAGTGGCCGCAGGACTGGAAAAAGGTCAATTTTCACTCCAGTCCCAAAGAAAGGCAATGCCAAAGAATGTTCAAACAGTTGCCCAATTGCCCTCATTTTACACGCTAGCAAAGTAATGCTCAAGATTCTCCAAGACAGGCTTCAGCGTACGTGAACTGTGAACTTCCAGATGTTCAAGCTGGATTTAGAAAAGGCAGAGGAACCAGAGATCCAACTGCCAACATTCACTGGATCATAGAAAAAAAAAGAGAATTCCAGAAAAACATCTACTTCTGCTTTTTGACTATGCTAAAGCCTTTGACTGTGTGGATCACAAAAAACTACAGAAAATTCTTACAGAGATGGGAATACCAGACCACCTGACCTGCCTTCTGAGAAATCTGTATGCAGGTCAGGAAACAACAGTTAGAACTGGACATGGAACAACAGACTGGTTCCAAATCAGGAAAGGAGTACATCAAGGCTGTATATTTTCACCCTGCTTATTTAACTTATATGCGCAGTACATCAGGCAAAATGCAAGACTAGATGAAGCATAAACTGGAATAACATTGCCGGGAGAAATATCAATAATCTCATATGCAAATGACACCACTCTTATGGTAGAAAGTGAAGAGGAACTAAAGGGCCTCTTGATGAAGGTGAAAGAGGAGAGTGAAAAGCTGGCTTAAAACTCAATATGCAAAAATGAAGATTGTGGCATCTGGTCCCATCACTTCATGGCAAATAGATGGGGAAACAATGGAAACAGTGACAGGCTTTATTTTGGGGGTTCCAAAATCACTGCAGATGGTGACTGCAGCCATGAAATTAAAAGACACTCCTTGGAAGAAAAGCTATGACCAACCTAGACAGCATATTAAAAGCAGAGATGTTACTTTGCCAACAAGGTCCATATATATAGTCAAAGATATGGTTTTCCAGTAGTCATGTGTGGATGTGAGAGTTAAACTATAAAGAAAGCTGAGTGCCAAAGAATTGATGCCTTTGAACTGTAGTGTTGGAGAAGACTCTTGAGAGTCCCTTGGACTGCAAGGAGATCCAGCGAATCCATCCTAAAGGAAATCAATCCTCAATATTCATAGGAAGGACTGAGGCTGAAGCTGAAGCTCCAATACTTTGGTCTCCTGATGCAAATAATGAGCTTATTAGAAAAGACCCTGATGCTGGGAAAGATTGAAAACAGGAGGAGAGGGGAGGACAGAGGAAGAGACGGTTGGATGGCATCACTGACTCAATGGACATGAGTTTGAGCAAGCTCAAGGACAGGGAAGCCTGGCTTGCTGCAATCCATTGGGTCACAAAGAGTCGACTGTGGGTCACAAACGTGACTGTGCAACTGAACGACAACAACCCATTGCTTGAATTGCCGCCTTAGCTCCACCTCCTATCAGATCAGTGGTGACATTAGATCTCATAGAATGAACCCTATTGCACTTGAATCTCCCCAAAACCAGCCTCCTCTCCCATCCATGGAAAAATTGTCTTCCACGAAATCAGTCCCTGGTGCCAAAATGGTTGAGAACTGCTGCCTTAATGTAATTCTTACTCAGCTTAGCCAACAAATAGCTGTTTAAAAACAGTCATAGATTTCAAGTGGAAAATAAAATTTTTTTGTCACAGTTGTGCAGATATTTCTTTAAGTATAAAAGCCTTTGCAGGATTCTGAGTTTTGAGCTAGACCATTCCAAACCAAAAATTTAAGCTGTGCAGAGATGGCTCTTACAATCCTTAACACCAGTTGTTATCCTGAGCTAAGTACCTGACATACAACATCTCTGTTAATATGCAGCCTATGGAGGGGAGGTACCACATCACTGTTTTGTAAGTGAGGTTCCCATTAAGATTATCTGTTTTGAGACTTGATACTCTTTCTTCAACCAAAACTACAGTCTAAGGGCTTTCTTTAAGGCAGTGTATTGTTCTTCCAAGTTTCTTCCTTTCCTTTAAAATACAAATTATTATTGTAATGGTAACAAGACAGTCATTAACACCTTAGCGGAAATAATACCAAGGGGTAGGAGAGGAACTGACAGCCCTATTGAAGAAGAGGATCTCGAACCCCAAAAGGGAAGATATGAGGGAAATCCAAATTGACCACTTCATGACTTTGCCCAAAACCGCCTAGAGCTTCAACCTGTCAACTAGAAATTATTTTGTTCTCAGTTTTGCCTCTCCATCCTGGAAAGAATGGGTCTGGATCTCCTAACTTAATCCATCCTGGTGATTCTATGCCATTTTATTGACGAACCAGAGGGCATGATCAGTGCTACTCAATCTCTGAATTTATAAATGATTTAAATGCCTTCTTAGCCTTCTAAGCAAATCGTAGCAGTCATTTTATGAGATTACCATGAGGAATTTAATCCAGTTGGATAAGGTGATTTTGTATGCTAGGTGCTAAGTCGCTTCAGTCATGTCCAACTCTTTGCAACCCTATGGAGCGTAGCTCACCTGGCTCAGAATCCATGGGATTCTCCAGACAAGAATCCTGGAGTGGGTTGCCGTGCCCTCCTCCAGGGGATCTTCCTGATTCCAGGGATCAAAGCCATGTCCCTTACATTTAACCCACATTGGCAGGCAGGTTCTTTACCACTAGTGCCACCTGGGCCCTAAGTAATTCCAAAATATCTATATACATCTTCCTATCCTTTTTTCAACATCATAATCAATGCCTCGTAAGTATAACTGAAATTTTTGGCACAGTTCCTAGAGCTAGCCTTCCACATGAGGTTGAAAGAATTTTAGGATAAGTGACTTGGAATGGTTCATGGGAATAACTCTTCCAGGAGCTTTCCATGCAGAGGAAATATCATGAGTTCTTCAAAAGGCTCAATACTTTTTATTTTAGAAAATCTTATTTCCAGAAGGACTTTGTTCAAAACCAGTAACACAAACAAAATAAGACTACCACTAATAACTCATTTAATCATTTTAACTCACCTTGGATAATTAATTTGACTTCTTTTCTGCTTATTCCAACCTGGTTAATGCCTTCACAGACATAAATACCAGAATCTTCCATTTTTGTAGACATGAAGGTGAGAGTTTCATTCTCAGAAATAGGCTGTAGATCCCCATTACTTAGCTGCCTGCTCCACAGGATTTTGGGAGCTGGAAGGCCATTGCTAGAGCATGTCATATTCACAGAACTACCTTCCTCCAGGATGGAGGAGGGACTGACCGAGATGGTTGTATCCCTGGGAGCAACTGAAAAGGTAAAAGACAGCTGTTAGTTTGGCTGGTTACACCCTGCCAAAGAGTTTTACAAATGTTATAAAACTTGGCTTTGAGTTTAGTGGATTAGAATAATTTTTATCTTGGTAACTTTGCCAAAGGAAGTTTCTGCCCCATTTACTATAGCAGATACAGAATGATTGTTACTGCTGTTATTTAGTCCCTAAGTCATGTCTGCTTCTTTGTGACCCCATGGACTGTAGCCTGCCAGGCTCCGTGGGATTTCCCAGGCAAGAATACTAGAGTGGGTTGCCATTTCCTCTTCAGGAGATCTTCCCCACCCTACAGCCAGCTCGCATCTCCCGCGCTGTCTCTTTACCACTGAGCCAGCAGGGAAGCCCAATACAGAATGATAGAGTTGAACATGGATGCATCGTGGATGTTTACTCTCTTGCTGTCAAAGATCGGATGGTCAATGGTAGTGTGTATTGACATTTACGGTACATTAAACATGACCATGAACTATGCAATCCACCTATGAAAAGGTGGACTCTATTTTCCTACCTCTTGAATCTAGGCTCCCCTTGTGATTAACTTTGACCAATATACCCTGGGAGAAGTAACACTGTAGGACTTCCAAGCCTAGACCTCAAGAGGCCACCTTCATTATCACGCTCTTGAAACACTGCATTCTGGTGACTAAATCTATGCTATCTTCCCTGAGAGACACCACACGGAGAAAGGAAGGTCCAGACACCCCCAGCGAAGGCCCAGATGTGTGAGTGAAGTTACCTGGGAATACCCCCCACTGACCTTCTAACCGACTGAATGAATACGTAAACTCATCTAATACCATCATGAACACACTACCCATTTGACCTCTTCTTAAAGTGCCAGCTTAGAATCATAAGCAAATAAACAGTTGCTTTAAGCTTGGAGGTGTTTTTTATTTTTAAAGCAATCAATATTTTGCAGTTTCTTTTCAATAATTTTTTCACAATGGTTTCAACCATGAACCTCACGTTGACTATTATCTGGCAAACATGATAAAAAAGTCATAACCTATTGTGGATGCATCACACATGTACTTACCATTAACATAGAGTGTCTGTGTACTCTGCCTTTGTTTGGGTTCAAATTCCATTTCATCAATAGGTAACCGAGCCAGACAAACAAGAACATTTCCAGTATCTTCAGCGGTGGGGATGAAGGTCTTCTCCAAACTCTTGGTCTCTAGGGCTTTCTTACTTACATCTTTCGAGAAGACTTTATTCATCATAATACTCTCCCCTTTAAACAATTCAATCTCCAGCCGGTCAAAAGGATACACATTAGGAACCTTGCAGCTTACAGTGACTGGGTTTCCACTCACTAACGGACCACTCATTTCAATTTCTGGATCACTAGGGAAGGCTGCAAATATCAAGCAAAATATGAGGTTTATACATGACACTAGAAGAAAAACAGAACTAATCTTTATTAAATGCAAAGGTCTCAAAATGAAGGTTTTAATTCACCTGGGATAAAATGATTACTAATAGATGCATCACAACATTAAATATAAATATTTATGATATCAAATATAAATAATGCTGGGAACAAAAAATACCTAGCACATCAAATCATCAAGAAATAAATATGCTTCTTACTCGTCTCTCCTTAGTGATACAGTCTTGCTGACAGCTACGGACTAGTCTTTTCAAAGGACACATCAGCTTCTACCAACTTACTTAGTAAATATATATTCTAAGCATTGTATTATTTTTTGTGATATATTAGATGTTTACTGTGTGCTAGTCCCTTAATACAGAGAAGGCAATGGCACCCCACTCCAGTACTCTTGCCTGGAAAATCCCATGGGTGGAGGAGCCTGGTGGGCTGCAGTCCATGGGGTCGCAGAGAGTCGGACATGACTAAGCAACTTCACTTTCACTTTTTGCTTTCATACATTGGAGAAGGAAATGGCAACCCACTCCAGTGTTCTTGCCTGGAGAATCCCAGGGAAGGGGGAGCCTGGTGGGCTGCCATTTATGGGGTCGCACAGAGTCAGCCACGACCAAAGCGACTTAGCAGCAGCAGCAGTCCCTTAATATTCATTATCTCTGTCTTCAAAGCAGCCTAATCTAATGGGTGTTAATTTATTTTAAAGCCAGAAAAATGTACAAAGAATGTATTTGATAGCTAGGGAGACTTATAAAACTTACAAAGGCTAAGAGTCTGCCATTTAATGTCATATCTAGTAAGTCACCCAGCTGAGATCAGAATTCCTATTATCAAGAGCCCAGGCTTGGGTTCACAGAGCCATGCAGTTGAGACACTTTTATTTCCAACAGCCAAATTTAGGCAGATAGTTTTACGTGTTCCTTGGGTCTTACTTGCAGTTCAGAAAAAAATATAAGAGATTTAGATTCTAAATAATGTTTATAATACATCTGATACAGATCAATAAAAGTGAGATTAGAATGGTTATGAAGAGCAAGAGCAAAGCTGAATTCTTTCTTTCTCCTTAAGCAAAATGTCATCAAAGTGACAGGTTCTCTAATGTTTACACATGACCATAAGGCTTCACTACTGGTTCTCATTGCTGTTGGGAATGTGCCTGTATCAGCAGCTCCTGGACTCTTGGTAACATGGTAAAGCAATCATACTGCTTCTTTGGAGAGATTCAGGTATCTTTCTGGACATGCTCTAACTCATTTTGAAGAAAATCCTGAGGGGTAACACAAGTTTGGGCAGGATTTCTGGAGGAACATGTCCACAATTGTTCTCCTGAATTCTGCTGAATAAAAAGAAGGCAGAATGTATGTGCTGTGTGCTGTGCTTAATCATTCAGTCGTGTCTGACTCTATGCAACCCCGTGGACTCTGTAGACCCCCAGGCTCCTCTGTTCATGGCATTCTCCAGACAAGAATACTGGAGTGGGTTGCCATTTCCTCCTCCAGAGGATCTTCCTGACTCAGGGATCGAACTCTCATCTCCTGCATTGCAGGCGGATTCTTTACCGTCTGAATCACCAGGGAACTTTCTGATCACTGTGCATATCTTGTCCCTCATTCATTACAAACCAAGTAACTCCAACAATGGCAAAACACAGAGATTGAAACTATTCAGGAATTTTGTTAAGGTGACAGAAATAACAAGAAGAAGTGTAGTATATGCATGTGGTATAAATCAATACTCAAATCTAGTGCAGTCTCCTGATCCTTCTTTTCTCCTGAGCTGCTGTGCTGAACATCCCCAGGGATCATTCTAACTCCCAGGTTTGCTCCTGCTCATCATTGCCTCATGTCTCCATCCTGCCAAATGGCTTTCAAATGTGCCTTCAAAACTGGAGGTTCGGGCCTCACCCCCAATTTGAATAACTGAGCAACAGTCATCCCACTCCATGATCTGAATGGGCACTGGCACTACTCTTTGCACACAACCATCTCCGTATACACTATATACACCCAGAGGAGGGTGGAAAGCAACGAGTATGAAGTTTGTTCAGGTCCCTGATGAGAGAGTATCGACGTGACACAAACTAAGGATTGGGGATACTTGGTTCATACATAATATATACTTAAGATTTAGGGCAATTAAGTTGCATCAAAAACTCTGGTTTGGAGATTTGAGAACCATTCCCAATGCTAAATTCCCTTCCTAAACACAAGGATCTTGTTGTGGATCACAGATTTCCATTCTGCTTCTTCCAGTGGAACTGGGAACGACAACAACAACAAAACAGTAAACAATTCTGAAAACCACTTACAGTAGGGCTTCACCTGGATTCTCTTTTCCAGTTTCTTTTGCCCGCACATCACAGTGCACAGGTAGAAATGTTCGTTCTCGACACTCACAGGGCTCAGGGTCAACGTGGACTTGGAGCCCTCGCTCCTCACCTTCCCGTTCAGAGGGCTGTCTATCTGGGTTCTCCAAGAGAAAAATGGGGACTCGCAGTCCCTGACATCACAGGTCAACACGACTGAGTGGCCAATCTGAGCAGCAATCTGGGGTCCAGGAGAGATCTCAACAGTAAAGTTTTTCTCTGGTGGGGAGAAAAGAACAAGAAAAAATAAAATAAATTTTCTTCTTTCACCAAAGTTTAATGCACTGTATTTTTTCTGGCCTCTTTTTAGTTAATATCTGTGCCGAGAATATTTTACTCCTTTCCACTTTGAGACTATCAGGAAGGGAATTACATCTTTCAAGAACAAACCCACAAGACGCTGTGATTCATTCATTAAACAGATTGAATAAGGATAAAAATTTGTAGACGGAGATTGGCATATTTTCCCAACAAAAATTCATTCTCCACTCACATGTATTTATCAAATTCCTATAACTATGGAACAACAGCTCAAAAATAAGAGGTTCCAGTGTATCAAGCACTATTTAAACCACTCTACATATATTATCTCATTTAATCCACACAACTTCATGATCTGATATCATTACTTCTCCTTGACTCTCATTTTCTCCTTTTACTTTTCCTTATTTTCCTTCCTTTCCTCCTCTTCCTCCTCCTCCCCTTTTTTCTTGAGGAAAAATGGTAATTTCACCTGGCTTGCAAGCAGCAAAATTAGGACTTGGAGCCAGGTGATTTAAGATCCCAGCTTTAAACTTGAACAACTAAATCAAAATATCCTCATGCGGAAATAAAATCTAAGAAAAGTACTGAAAAAAAGGTATATGAATATGCCTTCTGATTAGAAGCAGTACCCATAATGGACCAGTACTTAGAGCTTCTATATCAACAGAATAAAGTTGTATCATTGAAAGTCACACAGAATCACACTGAAAACAAGTCAAAATCTAAGCATTAAAGTATTACGCAAGCCACCTCTTAAATTTGTTTAACACAATGTAAAAATATAATGAATTCAGGGACTGAAAACTGAGATGCCAGGTCAAACTCCTAAATCTCAGATATTAGAAAATCTCTTTGGCTGCCAATGCTATCCCCATAGGGCACCCTGGCTACTTTGGGATGACTACTATCCCAGGAGAAAAGGAATTTCAAATCTTGACTCTATTTTCCTGGTGAAAGTGGGAATCCTTGAGCACCTCTGAAAGTGACAGATGAGACTCCGCAGAAAACTCGCCCTTATGAATAGCCGGCTGGACGCAGAAGAAAGAAAGCTCAGCATATATATGATCCAAAGGCATTTTGAAGGGTTCTCATCCATGCCAGAAGATTTTTTTCAGTTTGATTGGTCTAACAGGGCCATTATGGTATTTTCCAAAGAATGCTTTCCTCAAATTACCATAACAAACTGATGTGCTATCAGATTTTTGAAGAGAAATTTCATTCAGAACAATAAGCACTGTTTCTGAAGTCCTTATATACTAGTGTGAGAATGGAGAATTTAAAGATCTATTTCCTGCCTGTGAACAGTCTCAGATTGTTCTTTACAGTTGCTGCATGTGTTACTGGGTAAACTCATGGCTCCTGGAAAAGCAACTCTGAGACAGAAAAAAGTGAGTGCTAGTCGTGTCTGACTCTTTGCAACCCCATGGACTATAGCCACCAGACTCCTCTGTTCATGGGGATTCTCCAGGCAAGAACACTGGAGTGGGTTACCATTGCCTTCTCCAATGCATGAAAGTGAAAAATGAAAGTGAAGTTGCTCAGTCGTATCTGACTGTTAGCGACCCCATGGACTGCAGCCCACCAGGCTCCTCCGCCCATGGGAGTTTCCAGGCAAGAGTCCTGGAGTGGCGTGCCATTTTTTGCCTTCTCCAGATGAAAGAATGATGAGCAATGGAAAAGAACCAAAACATCAGAGCCATGGAAGTTCTGGCAGGAAAGATTTCCAAGAAGCAAGAGTAAAGTGAGTATATAATTGTGCTAAAGTACATAACAGTCAGATGGATCATCAATAAATCTTAATGAAGTAATTTTGACATTGACGCTATTTCACTATTGCTTAAATCTCAATGACAGCAACTTTTTCATATTTTGCTTACCTTGAACAATTAATTTCACCTCTTTTCTGTCTTTCCCAACAGGGTTATCTCCTTCACACACATAAATCCCAGAATCGTCTGCCCTCATAGAAATTAAAGTGAGAGTTGCATTCTCAGAAAGGAGCTGTAGATTCCCATTGTCTAATTTCTTGCTCCAGAGAATCCGTGGAGCTGGTAGACCTGCACTGGTACACGTCATCGTCACAGAGTCGCCTTCCTGCAGCCTTGTGGAGGGATTCACGGATACAGCTGTGTCTTTGGGTGAGACTGAGAAGGCAGAACACAGTATTAGTCATTGCTAAGCATCATAATGGTCCCACAGGGCTACTGTAAATACTCTCATGGACTGTATTTACAGCTTTCTCAATCTTTCAAACTTACTCTGCCAAACCAGCATAAAGAATTGCTGAGTCATGAAAATTAGTCAATCCAGTTTCTGACTGATTTGATGGAGTTACTTTTTTTGATGTTTGGTGTTTTCAGATGGCCATAGATACTCAGAAATTAAGAAAAACCCTTAGAATTATGCGGTTCAATCTCCCAGGTAAGGTATAAATTCCAGCTCAGCTTCCTTGGCAAGTTTTCATGCAAGTCAGCTTCAATACTTCCGGTGCACAAGGCAGTCCACAGTCTTATAGTAAATATTGTCCATTTGATATTTGGACAGCTCTGATTATTAGAACATTTTCCCTTTATTGAGCTGAAATCTTTCTCTTTGTAACTAACTTCTATACACTGGTCATATTTCAGTCCTCTATTGCTAAAGAATAATCCAAATTTCACTTCTACATGACAGCCATTCACATACTTAATTATAGTTTTCATTTCCAAGTTTTATGTTCCTAGGAAAAATATCTCCTATTTCTGACTATTCTTCTCAAAACATTGATAAAATCCATTCCATCTCATTCTGTCTCAGCTAAACATGTTGTAGAAGGCAATGCTCCTTTCAGATATGGTGTCTAGAGAAGACCAGGGCATTTTAGTCTAGAACAGAGCACAGTGAGTACTCCTACACAACTTTGGGATTATAAGACAGCCTCAAATCCCCTAGGCATCTCCAAGAGAATGGAGACAATCAAATCTCATCTCCTCTCTCCCACCCCATGCACATGTGTCCAGGTATGCACACGCATATACACTCACACACAGACTAAAAACTGCTTATAAAAATTCTATACTTTGATATCTCAAGGCATGATGTAGAGTTTACAAAACATAATTTAAAAAATTTTATCACTTGAGCCTATTATTTCCCACCACCCAATCAGGTGGTGGTGATTGAGTCACCAAGTAGAGTCCGACTCTTGTGACCCCATGGGCTATAGCCTCGGGGCTCCTCAGTCAATGGGATTTAATAAGCAAGAGTACTGGAGGGGATTGCCATTCCCTTCTCCATGGGATCTTCCCAATCCAGGGATAGAACCCTGGTCTCCTGCATTGCAGGCAGATTCTTTACCAACTGAGTCACCAGGGAAGCTTCCTGATCAGGTGGTATTATCATTATTCCCCTTTGATAAATTGAGAAATTAAGTGACTCTAATTCATGGTTAATGGAGACAAAACTTAAGCTCAACTTTTCTCAACCTAATTGGGTGTGCTTTTTATTGAAGTATGCAGTTGACAAGAATTATGCTCTCAGTGAATCAAAATAGTATAAAAACTACAAACATGTTTCTCCTTGACTGTAGCTGCTTGGTTTATTGCTGTATACATCCAAGAGTATATTCCCATAGACAGACACAAGTACTTACTGTAGACTTCCAGTTCTTTTGTAGTTTTCCTTTCTTTGGGTGGAGAATCATCATCATAAATGTGTAATGTAGCTTGACAAACAAGAGCTTTCCCAATATCCTCATCAGTAGGTGAGAAGGTCACTTCCAAGCTCTTTGTTTCCTGGGCCTTTTTTTCTGAAGGCTCCAGAAATTCCTGGACTTTCATGGAACGGTTGCCTTTCAACAACTCTATCTCCAGCCTTTCGAATGGGTAAACATCAGGCACCGAACACGTGACTGTGACTGGCTTCCCGACCTCTGGGGGGCTGCTCAGACGAATCTCTGGATCCTTAGAGAAAGCTGCAAAGGTCGAACGAGTACATGCATGTGGATTTTTTGTTTGTATTGTGTAAAGTCCCTTACTGATTTAAATCAACGTAATCTGAGTCTAATATTTTTGTGAATACAATCTTAATGCAGCAGAATGAATTGTGTAAATAGCCTTTCATGGTTTGGGGTGCATTCCAAATTGGAACAATCTGTTAGAGAGCTCTTCAGTTCTGATCCTGCATGTACAAAGGGTTGCATGTTGCAGAGTAAAAGGAGGGAGAAGAAACTTACGCTTATTGAATACTGACACGTGCCCATCCCTGTGCTATTCATTTAACACTGATGACTTTATTCTATACTCACAACAACCCTAAGGAATAGATACCACATTCCATAGATATGAAAGCATAGACTCGGCATATTTGCATCTCTTTCCTAAGGTCACACAGCTAGTAATGGTGAAGCTGGGATTTAACCTCAAGATTTTTATTATTCTGTATTGCTACTGGGACTTTCATCGTGTTATATTACAGTCTTTTATTTTAGTGAGGGCAGATATACTTCATTTTATAGTTAAGGAACCTGAGGCTTAGAATGTCATGGCAAAGAATAACTATTGGGATAGACAGGCTAAGAAATGAAAAGAACAACTCTAAATAATTAGCTTCTGAAAATGGTGTCTCAGAAAGACATTCATCCATCAGAAAGGTACACCTGTGTGATCTTTAAGTTGTGGAAGGAAGATTTGCCTCCCAAAATATCTAACTCAACATCTAACTACCATTCCACTTGAAATTTTTAGTGCCAAGGAACACACTAGTTCAGTGAGCCATTGCTTTCTTTGCAAGGCTGCTTTCTATTGCAAACCACCATGATGGTAACACATTGGCTTGATTCAAGACTGTGAAATAAGAAGAACACAAAGGTCCCAACTCCAAATAATTTTACAATCGAATGTGGAATGGAGACAGGACTGTTAAACATAATGAAAGACAGACGTTTTTGGGAGAAAAAGAAAAACTTCAGGCAAGATAATTAAACCCAGAAGAAACTTCTGTTCTCTATTTAAATCTTCAACTATATGGTTCCTGCAAGGAGAGGCAAAGGAACTGGCAAATATTTGCTGTATGAAGAAACAGTACTTTTCATTTTTCCACCCAGAATTCTGTCCCTTGTATTCTGAAAGATATGTACCTATAATCCATATGGTTTGCTGTCAGGTGATATAAGAACTGGCTACTTTCCCCTGTATTTACATAAGGGGGCCTTTCAAGGAGCTCAGAAGCCTGTACAGACATAAACTCTGCATGTACAACCAGCATAATTGAAAACAGTCAGCCAAGCACAGTTTCTTGAGAAGCATTAGCAACATATGGGATTATTGAAGAATCAGTTAAGGTTATTGGATCAAGTTGAGCTTCACTATAGCAAAAGAAAAGCAACATAATTAGAAAAGATAATCAAATGATGGTTTCCTGAAGAGATGACTATCAAGAATTCCAGTTTTCTGGCAGGAGCAGTAACCAGAATGCAAGTGATGTATTTCAGGTTATTTTTTTACTCTTTTTCTACCTTTCTTTACTAGTTTGAGAATGGATTGAAATACATTTTGGTAGGCTAGTAAACAAAGGCTATTTATTCACATTCACTAGGCAAATCAAGTTCATTTTCCAAATATCCTTGAGTTTGAGCTATTGAGCATTAAGACTTAATGGCACCAAACAAAAACAGAAATCAAACCTCCTAAATTTATCTCTGCTGAAGTCAAATGAGTGAAAAGTTTGCAGATATTTTTCTTCTGTCTAAGGGGGAAGGTTTTGTACCAAAGCCCATTATTAATTATAGATCTCCTACTTAATCTTTAATTTTAAGTACCAAACTGCTTTAGAATAAATAAATAGAAAATCCCTTAAGTATGGAATTCATAGATTATGTGGACACATGGACAAGTAAACATGTTAGAATCCAACTAAAAAGAATTAAGAATAAATAAATAAATAAAAGAACCTTAGAGAATTTCACTTTATGGCTAAGAAAACTGAGGCTTGGAGAAGCTGAATCTTACCTCTTACCCATGGTCACCATATTCATGACAGAGTTGGAAGCAGAAGCCAAGATTTGGGTCTCTAGTCTGGTGGTAGATTCAGCTGTCTTCTAGATTTCTTTTTGGAGTATTTCCCCTAACCAAGAATCTGGACACGAATATCCTTTTTAATTTTTTTCTCTTAAAACTATCCTTTTAGTCATTAAAAAAGCTATAACTTTATCGCTGACTCAATGAAGATGAGTTTGAGCAAGTTGGTGATGAACAGGGATGCCTGGCATGCAGCAGACCACGTAGTCACAAAGAGTTGGACATGACTGAGTGACTGAATTAAACTGATTCTTTTAAAAAACTTATTTTAAAGCAAAATAAAGAGAAAATCAAATATTGTCTAAAGTACTCACAGTAGATCTCCACTCGGATTGCTTTCTCCCGTTTCATATCCTTGCAAGTCACTGTGCACAGGTACTGGTGTTCATTCCCGAAACTAACAGGATCCATGATCAGCATGGATGTGGTCCCCTCATTTTTCACCTTTCCATTCAGTGGACTGTCTATCTGAGTTCTCCAAGAAAATGATGGAGACTCACAGCCTGTTGCGCTACAAGTCAGTGAAACAGAGTCACCAATCTGAGCAAAAATTTTGTATTCATTTGGGAACATGTCAACTTTGAAAGCTTGAGCTGTGAAGGCAAAAAGAGAAAAACAAGCTTACCACTGGTTTGTTTAGTATTCTGCTCCTTCTTCTCTGTTCTAGTATAATACCCAGATCTGGCTGATCTCTTCCCTAAACTGCTTCTAAGTAATGCAAGGCAGCACTGGAGTCCCTGCCAAAGGAAGGCATTGAAATTATCTTCACTTAGGAGAACTTTCGCTTCTGACCTTGATGCCCATTTATCAGTTGTTTTTTCACTAGCCAAGTTTGATCTCATTATCAAGTACAGGAAGTTGAAAAGACAGACCTTCCTAGAGATAGAATCCAATTACTCATTCAACATTGCAAAAATCCAAAAAATATCAACTTTGCTGCTCTAACTATGACAATATAATGGTATAAATTAATAGCAATAGTCAATAGTATATTAAAAGTTAGGTAAAGCTTTCCCACTTTTTAAAAATCCTTCTGCCTTTCTTTACTATCATAACAAAAGTGACTGAAGCCAAAGTCAGGGCTAAAATGGAATGCTAGCATTTGGAACAAATCAAGGAGAAGAACTTACAAACTGCAAACACCATCCAAAGTATATCTGAGACTCCAAAGATCACAAACATCTTCCTAAGCATTTTAAGTTGCTGCTCTTATGAGAAATTGATTCCAAAATGCTTCTTTCTGTCCCTCCTGAAGGTGCCTGGGAAGAGTCTTGAGCTCTTAAAGCCAGTGAGGTTTGGTAAGGAATGAAATAGAAAGTCAGCTCTTTATAAAGTGTCTTGTTGCAGAGGCGGAGGGAAATCCCTTCAAGGGGAAACCTGGAGCAGAGCCAGAAAAAAAGTTTAACTGACACCCAGCCAAGTCCAGCATTAACCCCTTCCATGGCAGTCAGTACTGAAACTGCTCTCTCCATCATAGAAAATGAAAACCCTTCCACGGCCAAAATTAAAACTTTTTCTCGCTTTTCATTCCGAAAGGATATCTTGCTTGATAGATAAATGCTAATGCTTGTTTCAGAATGAGGCTTTCTGAATCCAACAGGGGAGAAGAGAGTCAGAGAAATAGTAAATTACACTCTAGTTCTTGAAGTGGCTGAACAAGCACTGTGTCATGTGAACTGATTTTTCTCCCTTATGAAGATATGTTTGCAATTCAAAGACAGAGACTACATTTTCTCATGCAAGCAAAAGGAAAAGATCCTTTCTCTTGATTTATTATTTTTAAAAAGGGAGACAGCATAGCTTCTGAGTTTTATACTTTTTATTCACAAAATAGGTTTTTGGACGACAAACATCAAGTTTCTGAAATGATTTTCTTGACCAGAGAATGAAGGAATCCTACAAAAAGAAGAGAAATAATTTTCTTCTTTTGTTTTAGAAAAGTTACCAATTCTCAGTTCAGTCGCTGGATAATTGAGAGTCTTAAATACAAACGTATGGATTTCCTCTGAAATGATAAATCTCTTAGACTATGAGACTTATACAGAAAAAACACGAAAAGTAATTTGTTTTTCTTAAATAAGAGATGAGAACAATAATTTTATGCTCTTTTCCCCCTCCAATAAAATGACTTAAACGATATTTTTTATAGCTGTTTTTGCCTTGCACATACATACTTAAGTTTTTGCAAAAGCTTCCCCATCAGAAAGAAACCAGAACAACCACTTCCTTGTATTATACCTGTGCAGGTCGTTCTCCTTCAATTCCTATCATAGTCCCTGACCAGTTCTTGTTCATCATTGTATCTACTTCTGCCTTCCCAATGTCTAATGCATGGTTTACACTTAGCGGTTACCAAAAAAGTGCAACTATAAATAGTTTAAATTAAAATTTGGAAAAGAAGATCCCAAAAGGTTAGCAATCATATGTAACTACTGCATGAGAAAAAATGTTGAACTCTACACACACACAAAAAAAATCCCGAGCTCACTGACTCCCAGGGATGTGTACAATAAACAGCTCTGTGCCTTTGACAGAGGAAGACCATAACTGAGATTTGGGACTAATAACTGTTCCTCATGGCTGGAGGGAGAAGGCAATGGCAACCCACTCCAGTACTCTTGCCTGGAAAATCCCATGGACGGAGGTGTCTGGTAGGCTGCAGTCCATGGGATCATTAAGAGTCTGACATCACTTCACTTTCACTTTTCACTTTCATGCATTAGAGAAGGAAATGGCAACCCACTCCAGTATTCTTGCCTGGAGAATCCCAGGGACAGAGGAGCCTGGTGGGCTGCCGTCTATGGAGTTGCACAGAGTTGGACATGACTGAAGTGACTTAGCAGCAGCAGCAGCATGGCTGGAGAGGTTCTGGACCTCCTCTTGGATGCAGATGAGGCTCCCATTCAAGGATAAGGAAAGAAAAAGAAGTGGAAGCAGCTAGTGACTGTAATAGCATGTAAGTGTGACTTCATCTGCCAAATAGCCAAGGATCAGAAAAGTAGCTTCAGGCAAAATTGGCTGATGAACAAGCAATCTACAGGTCCTTTAAGAGCTCATGTCGTGGGAAAAGATGATAAGAACTATGTAGGTTGACTTAGAAGAAATAGAAAGGAAATTATGGAATTTCAATGTAATTCTCTGGGCTGTAAACACAAACGTGAACAATAGGATCCCAAAAATGTCATCACCAGGAACAAGTCATAGCAAATAATTTCAGTTTCAAGCTTGAATAGGATTCCAGGCTTGGAACACTGGAGAAATATCTAATCTATTGAATTAGTTCATAGTTGTTTCAGTAAAGTCCCTCATGGTATCTTTGAGTTGAATGCCATTTCATTGTTTTCATTAACATATGATTATCTGGCATTCATAATGCAAGATAAAGATAGCTAACCTTAGAAATGACAGAATCAAGATAAGGACAATCCTAAAAGATGTAATAATTTTCCAGATGACGAAGTGAAATGTAATGGGAATGCATTAAAGTCCTGCATAAATGTGAACATCAAAGTCTTGAGTAAAATATGGAAGAGATTTGACTTGATGGTCATCATAGGAAGATTGTCTGATGGTTTTAGTGAATCACAATATGTACACATGCCGACAGTGCCATAAGAAACCAAAATAGATATTGATAACCTCAAGGTGCACTCATAGCATTCAACCTTCATGCCGTCTGAGGCCATGGTCTCTAAGACGATACTGGGAGCAGAGGTGTCAGTTCAAGGTTCTAGTCCTTAGGTGAAGTACTGACAAAATAGAGGGTGTCTAGAAGAAAGTGATAAGGCTGACAAATGACTCCAAAATCCCTGGCCTGGTAGGAGCTGTTGAAAGAATTGGATATTTAGTTTGGAAAAGAGACACACGAAATCATGTGATAATTAATGACTGATGTGCAGAGGAAGGAATATACTTGCTGCCCTGTGTTATATCAAAGGCTAAGTGTAGAGCTTTTTGGTAGGTAACTGCTGGATTATTAGCTGCAGGAAGGCCAGGAGTGTGTGTGTCCTGTTCCCCAGTAGATCCTCATCACTTAATATAGTGACTGGTGGATAGTAGTGATCAGTAAATCAATACTGAATAAACAAATAACAGTTTGAAAGAGAGCTTGACTCAGATCTCATTAGTCCTGAATTCAAATCCATGTTCCATCTAGGAATTGTGCAACCTTGCACAAACATAGCTAGTCTCTCTGCAAGTTTGTTTCCATGCGTGCATGCTAAATCGATTCTGTTGGGTCTGACTCTGTGCAATCCTTCTGACTATAGTCTGCCAGGCTCCTCTGTCCATGGGATTCTCCAGGCAAGAATACTGTAGTGGATTGCCATGCCCTTCTTTAGGGGATCTTCCTGACCCAGAGATTGAACCCACGTCTCTTGCAGCTCCTGCATTGCAGGTGAATTGTTTACCACCGAGCCACCAGGGAAGCCTGCATTTTTGTTTGTTGTTGTTGTTCAATCATGTCAAACTCTATGTGATCCCATGGCCTGCAGCATGCCAGGCTTCCCTGTCCTTCACCATCTCCCAGAGCTTACTCAAACTCTTGTTGATTGACTCAATGATGCCATCCAACTCCCCTTCTCTTCTTGCCTTCAATCTTTTCCAGCATCAGTGTCTTTTCTAATGAGTCAACTCTGCGTCAGGTGACCAAAGTATTGGAGCTTCAGGTTTAGCATCAGTCCTTCCAATGAATATTCAGGACTCATTTCCTTTGGGATGGACTGGTTGGGTCTCCTTGCAGTCCAAGGGACTCTCAAGAGTCTTCTCCAACACCACAGTTCAAAAACATCAGTTCTTCAGTGTCAGCCTTCTGTATGATCCAATTCTCACATCCATACATCACTACTGGAAAAACTATAGCTTTGACTAGACAGACCTTTGTAGGCAAAGTAATGTCTCTGTTTTTTTAATATGCTGTCTAGGTTAGTCATAGCTTTTCTTCCAAGGAGTACTTTTATTTACACATGCTCAAATAGGGATAATAGTATTTCAAGTGATTCATGTGATTTTTATGATTATCAAATCAAAAGTGATGGTGTGAAATCTTTTAAAATACAAATAGCAAAGTTCTGTGTAAACACATGTAACAATATTAGAATACGGGCTTGACAGGTGGCACTAGTGGTAAAGAACCTGCCAATGCAGGAGACATAAGAACTGTGGGTTCAACCCCTGGATGGGGAAGATCCCCCTGGAGGAGGGCATGGCAATCCACTCCAATATTCTTGCCTGGAGAATCCCACGGACAGAGGAGCCTGCTGGGCTACAGTCTATAAGTCTGCGCAGAGTTGGACACAACTGAAGTGACTTAGCATGCACAGTATTAAGAAACAACCCTATTAAGTTCATTGTGAAGAAGGACATTCTAATTGATAAATCTTTTCAGCAGTGGAATGGGTCTCCTTAGGGATTAACCAACTCTTAGTCACTGCAAGTTGTCAAGCAAGGTTGGGTGACACCTCCTAAAAATGTGCTAGAGGTCAAGATTTGCTTCTGTGATATTCAACTGGGTGACAATTAAGGTGCCACCTTCAATGTTAAGATTTTGTTTCTTTATTATCCATCCTTTCTATTCTAACTTCAGCAATCCCCTCATTGTCCATTTCAAAATTCTAAGCATTCTGACGCTGCTCTGGTTGGATCCTAAGAAGATTCAGGCATACTTCTCTCAGCTGGCTTCATAACCACCACGTTTGTAGCAAGTCTCTTTTAGGACTTCCAAGTAATCCATTTGTTATGGGCCTCCCTGGAACTAAAGCCCCTCGCATTTTCTAACACATCTGAGGCAAATGACACTCTTAGTAGTTAGAGGGGCTCTTTATGCAGTACCAATAAGTACCAATGAAAGAAACATCATATCCTGATGAGCTAAAATACCCCAATTAGTCTTGCCATCTTATCCAATTTAAACATCCCATGTTCAAAGGTTAATTGAATTATAGAAAGATTTTATAAAGATATCTCATATTTATAAAGTACTTTCTAATTTTTGTTAATTCTTTAACATGTTTTATCTCACGTGAGCCTTCTAACAATCCTCAGGGTGAGTATTTTTATCTTCATTAGATGGAGGAAGAAACTGAAGGTCAGAGAGGTAAACTGACCTCCTCAAAAACACACAGCTAAGTAATAGGAAAGCCAGGACTAGAAGCAAAGTTTTCTGATTCCATGTTTAAGTGCTGTCTCTGTGCTAGCACAGTTCAGCTCAACCGCGGACTTTTTTTGGTCTTCCTGGACCTCTTTTGGCTGTCCAGGAAAGCCTTGGAGATAATGAAGGCATTACCTTTTCCTGGGATGTGGTATCGTCAGATGCAAACTATTTTTATCCTTTTTGCTTCTGATTTCATGAACAAACTTTCCATTTCCAAATCACACTTAAAGTTCACTGCCCTGATTAGTAACTATATTTGTAAGAAGTAATGTTATGAAGTAAATCAACTGAATTCAAAAATTCCCTCTGTATATTTTTGTTGGCTTGGAACATAAGCTGTGGAAATTCCAACACTTTCATATAAAAAAATTAGAAAAGCCTGCCTGTGATTTGCCACATTATAATTAAAATAGGACTTAAGGAGAATATCCTGTTTTTGAAGACTTTGTGCCAGAATAAATACAACAAATACTACCTGGTTAAAATGTTTAAAAAGAAAGTTGTAACAAAAATTTCAATGTCCTTATGGAGGTTAAAAATAATTTCTATAAATTTCCTAAGTATGGTTTTTAAAAACCCAAAGGGAAATAAACAAGTAGGGAGAAATACTAAATGTAAAAATGAAAGTAGATAGCTTTAACCTGAAAGATTTTCCACTTAAAGGATTTGGGCTCCTAGGAATCAATGGGTTCCGTCTTTTCCTCCAAACCAGGACTGAGGCCATCTTTGCTTCAGATGACAATAATCTTAAGCCAGATGACACTGGCAGCTTGACATTCTCCACGCCCCTCAGGATCCTGCAGGAGCAGTGATGAAATTGGCAATTTTATTCTCAGGGATGTTCTTAAATTTTTCCAAGGAATTGCTACAACTTTTCCTTTTAGATTAGCAAACTGAACAGAATTTAGAAGTAATGGTCCTGTGTAACTTATCTTCCAAGCAATCAATCCAAAAAGACCGTTGTGAAAGTCTATTGGACCAAAGTTTCAAGGCCATTAAGGAGGTGTTTGCGTTGGAAGAGATCTGAAAATCATCTTGTCCTGTGGTGTTTAACCAGAGTGGCGATCAGGTGAAGTGCTGCTCTTTGGAGATGATTTTTTTTTTAATAGATTAGATTGCAGATAATGCCTATGATGATCATCAGGCTTACTCACTTGCTTTCTGAAATGCTTTCCTGATTGAGAGTAAAAAGGTGGAGTTACAGCAAGTTTCCTGTGAACTTCTCATAACCCACAGTCTATCTTATCTGCTACTGGTGAGTAAGACGACATTCTGTTCATTATTATAGTTTTTGTAGTTAGGGAGAAAAAGGGTGGGCAATAATTTTTCCTGCATCCTTAGAAAATATTTATGGATTTCTCTCAAGTCTGGGTTTGTGAAAATGAAAATCATCCATCCTATACTGTGGTGGAGATAAACTGGAGTCCTTCTGATGAAGCACAACACCATCCAACATTAAGCACAGGAAGCAGTGACCACCAGAGCCACAGACAGCAGCAGCACTGGAGCGGAACCGAACTCCAAGTGAGCTCTCCCTGCTAGTCTCTGGTGGTCTCAGAACAGCTGCCTCTAGGCTGGGCTACACCACCCTGCTGGCCGAAAGTGAAGAGGAGCTAAAAGCCTCTTGAGGAGAGTGAAAGAGGAGAGTGAAAGAGTTGGCTTAATGCTCAACATTCAGAAAACAAAGATCATGGCATCTGGTCCCATCACTTCATGGGAAATAGATGGGAAAACAGTGGAAACAGTGTCAGACTTTATTTTTTGGGGCTCCAAAATCACTGCAGATGGTGATTGCAGCCATGAAATTAAAAGATGCTTACTCTTGGAAGGAAAGTTATGACCAACCTAGATAGCATGTTGAAAAGCAGAGACATTACTTTGCCAACTAAGGTCCATCTAGTCAAGGCTATGGTTGTTCCTGTGGTCATGTATGGATGTGAGAGTTGGACTGTGAAGAAAGCTGAGCACCAAAGAATTGATGCTTTTGAACGGTGGTGTTGGAGAAGACTCTTGAGAGTCCCTTGGACTGCAAGGAGATCCAACCAGTCCATTCTAAAGGAGATCAGCCCTGGGTGTTCTTTTGGAAGGAATGATGCTAAAGCTGAAACTCCAGTACTTTGGCCACCTTGTACAAAGAGTTGACTCATTGGAAAAGACTCTGATGCTGGGAGGGATTGGGGGCAGGAGGAGAAGGGGACGACTGAGGATGAGATGGCTGGATGGCATCACTGACTCGATGGATGTGAGTTTGAGTGAACTCCGGGAGTTGGTGATGGACAGGGAGGCCTGGCGTGCTGTGATTCATGGGGTCGCAAAGAGCTGGACATGACTGAGCGACTGAACTGAACTGAACTGACACATTAGAAATAAAGTAATTTTGAGTAGTTCCATTGAATATCAGCAAGAAAAAGGAATGCATGACCATTTTGAGAAGAAATACATAAAAATAATTCTTTAAGGATCAGACATACAAAGTAAGTAAAAGAGACAATAAATTTACAGAATGTAGCCATTTGATTTGTTGCAGAAAATAGAGTAACATCTAAAATATTACAAAGTGTGATATCTTGTAGGCAAAATGTATCCTTTCTCTGTGGCCCGTGACAAGTCTATTGTCTCATTAATTCCCACATTATCTCTGGGCAGCAAGTCCCATTTTACAAAATGTAAATGGTAGAGTGTTTCATTTTTCCAGAATTATATATTTGGAAGCAAGATGCTACTGCAAATCTTGATTTTTTGAGTAACCTGAGGGAAGTTACTTTGCCTCTCAAGGTAAAGCTTTCCCCATCTATGAAACAGGATTTTTTTAAAAAAATACTCATCTAATAGGATTGTCTCAAGGGCTACATAAGATCCTGCAAATAGAATTAATAACACCTTTCACAGTAAACAGAAAATGCTCAATAAATACCAGCTACTCCAGAGAGGGGGGGAGAACATATCTGAACTCTGATTTGTGATATTTCTGTTGAATTCTTCTATAAACTGATGAGACACCATCCAAAATACACCAAGCATTTAAAATAATTTTTGGCCAAATTATAAACCAGACTGTTGACAGTTTTGAACCATGAAGAGAGGAGAGTGGAGAAATTGAGTGACTATGTATGAATTTGCCCTGCTCTCCATTTTCTGTGTTGATGGTGTGTGTGTGGTGATTATTACTGGAAAATGGTCTTCTGGAATCTGAACTAGAGGTCACGGTATCATTGCAAAGGCTGCCCATCACCAATTGTATAACCTGGGGCTGCGGTTGACATGGAGGGATCAGATCACTGCCTCAACACTGGGCAAATGCTATTCTAGAACCCTGTAGTCCCAGATGAGCAGCAATACATCACCTGAAAATTTGTTAGAAATAAAGTTTTCAGATCCTGCCCCAGATTCGCTGAATCAGCAATTCTGGGGGCGGAACCTAGCAATCTGTGTAATTATGATGCCACTGTTCTCCAAAAGAGTCCAAAAGGGACCAGAACCATATCCCCATGGCCTGATCTCCTTCTTAGCACAGCGCCTCCATATGTATTAATAGTTCTGCTCTGGGGAATATTAACTCATAAAAAGAAACATCAAGATGACAAAAAACGTTATTTTACATGCTTGATCCAAAAAATTAAAAAGTGAGGGCAAGCAGAGGCATAATATTCTAAGTTCCTATTGTAATTTGATTTTTCCTCTAGGTTTAATACTTTAACAGCTTAGGAACTGGACAAGATCTTGACATTTGTCTAGTCCAACTAAAGCCCACCATCATGTGTCTAAATTCATAAGACTGTTTAGAATAAAAAGCATAATTACTACCCAGGCCTCTAGCCTAAAATTAGCTCAGTTTTTCCAGTGGACTTTTTGAAAAATAAAAATATCATGGCAATTGAGAGAACTTAAGAGAAATTTTTTCTGAAATTCTAATCTTGCCTATCCCTACACCTAGTTTCCTAGTGTTTGTCTTACAAATTCTGTACCAGACATCTGCTCAAGTGACTGGTGACGCTGCTATTGTCCAAAGAGTCAAAGAGGAAATTTTCCTAAATTACGTGGATGAATAGAAACCATTGAGTTTGGGATAAGAATCTCTTGGGGAAAAGATTACAGTGTTTAAAACCTTCAACTCCCCAAATACACACACCTGCATTCCAAGGGACTCTAAAAGAACCTTTCCCCTCTCTCCCTGAGTTGAAATTGAATTATTGCTCTTAAGTCTCAGTCGTGAACTACAGGAGGCATTCTTCCTGGCAAGAGAAATCTTCGATTTAGCATGAAATTCAAAGCCCTTGTTAAAGACAGAAATGTCCATGTAAGAATGTCTGGAATGACTGTATCAGGTTTTCTTAGGGGCTGAGACCTCGCCTTGATAAGAGAGGTGTTGCAGTGTGCTCGGTGGGCTGCCATGCGACAGTATCAGAAGAATGTGGCAGCTCTATGTGGAATAACATTAAAACAATCCATACAAAATGATGGAGTCAGCTGCAAAATCTAATTGTTCTAACACTCAGATTATTAATGCTATTTATGAAATACTTCTGAGAACTCTATCATAAGATGGCTTTATTCTATTTTCTTTTCCCAGTAGATTTAAACCTAGTCTCCCCTCAGAAGCCTGTGGTGTCAGGCTTTCCACGTGTCTCATATACAAGGGGTACTAATTAAAAGTGTTATTACCCTTTTTTTGACAAATCTTCAGAAGTCAATCATCTTAATTATCTTAAAATTCACCTTAAGACCTTTGCCAGCAAGTTGCCTGTGTTTGAGTGTCCCTGATTTTAATATAGAGGCATCACTTCTAGTCCACCAGGAAACAGTTAAATGAGATCAGTTAGAGTTGCTTTCAGCCAAAAGGGATCAGTTCATCTCCCTTCTCTAACCTTGCTAATTACAGTATAATCACAAATGAGGGAGCGTTAGACAGTCCCCAGGAAATGTAATAAAACAAATCTAACCCACTTCCCAATTTCAGGATAGGACAAGCTTGTGGAGGCAACGTGACATGACACTAAGAGGAGAGCAGAACATTGTAGTCAGAAGAGAAAGAGTCACTCTTTACTCACTGAGTGACTGTAGCCAGCTCAAAATCTGATCTCTCCATTTATTCAGCTGTTAAATGATGATGATAATGACAACACCAAATTTACATATAAGAAAAAGTGGCTACCAACCCCCAGACTAGAGGAGGTTTAAATATATTTTAGCCTTATCACCAGCAATTCTAATCCTGGAGTAAAATTACAGAGTCCAGAGAGATTCTTACACAAGCTCTTAAGGATCACACACATGAACATTGACTTCGGCACCCTTTGGAGTGAGGTAACTGGAAGTAATCTGGGTGCACATTACTGAAAGCCTGCATAGAGGAAATTATTTGTCATTAAGTAAATGTATCATAAGGAAAATGTAGACATTGTATGGTAGAAGCAAGGAACTAAATATTCACATAGTACATGTTGTTGCTCGAGTCGCTGTCATGTCTGACTCTCCTGGGTCCCCATGGACTGTAGCCCATCAGGCTCCTCTGTTCATGGAATGACCCAGGCAAGAATACTGGAGCGGGTAGCCATTCCTTTCTGCAGGGGATCTTTCTGACCCAGGAATTGAACCCATGGGTCCTGCACTGCAGGAGGATTCTTTACCACTGAGCCATCAGGGAAGCCACCACATAGAGTACACGTGAAAGTCGTTCAGTCGTGTCTGACTCTTTGTGACCCCAGGGACTATACAATCCACGGGATTTTCCAGGCCAGAATACTGGAGCGGGTAGCCGTTCTATTCCCCAGGGGATCTTCCTGACCCAGGGATCGAAGCCAGGTCTCCCACATTGCAGGCAGATTCTTTACCAGCTGAGCTACATGGGAAGCCCACAGAGTACATGGATGAATCCTAAATATATGGTTCTGAGTAAAAGAAAATTTTAAAGTAAATAGAAACGTAAAACACGATATTATTTATATAAATTCAATGCAAGCAAAAACAAGAACATGTACAAACCAAAAGGTACATGTTGAATACAATAAAAATGGCTGCCTATGGGGAGAAGGAATGGGAATGAGAAACAGAAAAAGAGAGAGAAAAAATTAAAAAGGACTCTTGCTTTGAGCAGTGATGATAATGTGTCAACTGAGGGAATGATTAACTCATCCCCTGATGTCCAGAAAGGGAAAATTATGTAAATGGAATTTGTTAAGAAAATAATTGTTGCCTCTTCAAACTCTTCATCTTTCTTTCAACTCTTCATTGAAGAATTTTCCTTCTTTTGATCCTCATTCATTAACTATCAGTTCAATTCAGTTCAGTTGCTCAGTCATGTCCGACTCTTTCCAACCCCATGGACTGCAGCTCACCAAGCCTCCCTGTCCATCACCAACTCCCAGAGTGTACTCAAACTCATGTCCATTGAGTTGGTGATGCCATCCAACCACCTCATCCTCTGTCATCTGCTTCTCCTCCCACCATCAATCTTTCCCAGCACCAGGGTCTTTTCAAGTGAGTCAGTTCTTCTCATCAGGTAACCAAAGTATTGGAGTTTCAGCTTCAGCATCAGTCCTTCCAATGAACATTCAGGACTGATTTCCTTTAGGATGGACTGGTTGGATCTCCTTGCAGTCCAAAGAACTCTCAAGAGTCTTCTCCAACACCGCAGTTCAAAAGCATCAATTCTTCAGTGCTCGGCTTTCTTTATAGTTCAACTCTCATATGCATACATGACTACTGGAAAAACCATAGCTTTGATTAGATGGACCTGTGTTTGCAAAGTAATGTCTCTGCTTTTTAGTATGCTGTCTAGTTTGGTCCTAACTTTTCTTCCAAGGAGCAAGCATCTTTTAATTTCATGGCTGCAATCACCATCTGCAGTGATTTTGGAGTCCCCCAAAATAAAGTCTGTCACTATTTCTCCATCTATTTGCCATGAAGTGATGGGACCAGATGCCATGACCTTAATTTTCTGAATGTTGAGATTTAAGCCAATTTTTTCACTCTCCTCTTTCACTTTCATCAAGAAGCCCCTTAATTCTTCTTCATTTTCTGCCATAAGGGTGGTATCATCTGCATATCTGAGGTTATTGATATTTCTCCCAGCAATCTTGATTCAAGCTTATGCTTCCTCCAGCCCAGCATTTCTCATGATATACTCTGCATATAAGTTAAATAAGTAAGGTGACAATATACAGCCTTGACATACTCCTTTGCCTACTTGGAACCAGTCTGTTGTTCCAGGTCCAGTTCTAACTGTTGCTTGTTGACCTGCATATAGGTTTCTCAAGTGGTAGATCAGATGGTCTGGTATTCCCATCTCTTGAAGAATTTTCCACAGTTTCTTGTGATCCACACAGTCAAAGGCTTTGGCATAGTCAATAAAGCAGAGATAGATGTTTTCTGGAACTCTCTCACTTTTTTGATCATCCAACGGTTGTTGGCAATTTTATCTCTGGTTCTTCTGCCTTTTCTAAAACCAGCTTGAACATCTGGAAGTTCACAGTTCATTTACTGCTGAAGCCTGGCTTGGAGAATTTTGAGCATTACTAGTGTATGAGATGTCCATGTCTAGAGTCTTCTCTTATGTCGTTGGAAGAGGCTGTTTGCTATGACCAGTGCGTTCTCTTGGCAAAACTCTATTAGCCTTTGCAGTGCTTCATTCTGAACTCTAAGAGCAAATTTGCCTCTTACTCCAGGTGTTTCTTGACTTTCTACCTTTGCATTCCAGTCCCCTATAATGAAAAGGACATCTTTTGGGGGTGTTAGTTCTAGAAGGTCTTGTAGGTCTTCATAGGACCATTCAACTTCAGCTTCTTCAGCCTTACTGGTTGGGGCATAGACTTGGATTGCTGTGATAGCGAATGGTTTGCCTTGGAAATAAATTAACTATAGCAATTCTTCATTAGAGAAATTTATATGAATAACTTATCTATACATTGTTTTTTGTATCCCATTGTGATATTTGCTGTAATACTATTTTTACTACTAGGTAGAAACAAAACTTAAAAGGCTCTCAGCTTTATGGTGGAATTTGACACCAAGGCAAATGGCTGGACTCTTTGAGATCATAGTGGTCCTCCACTGGTGCCAGGTCACAGACATCCAAGATCATGAGAGATCTGTGGCTGTAGATTACAAATTTGAGTAAGATCTCATATAATGAAAGATACCACAAGAATCTGATTATCTTCTGTCTTTGAAAGTTGGCTTAAATTAGAAGCTTTCAGGTCAAAGTGGATCCCGCACCATTCTTCCCTAACAAATAGAAGGTTTATTCAGTGAATATGCCTACCTTAATCTATTAACCCCTTTGTGATTTTGTGAGTAGAGTGATACAGGAGAAATGAGGTACAGTCGAAAGAATTGAAGATCCAGGATTTGGAAGTAACAAACAAAAGACTTGTTCATGTAAAATGCAGTTTACTGGATGCATTGTCCAGTTTGCTGCCCAGTAAAATCTCTCCCGCCAGTCACCTTCACACTGCCTAGTCATCTAATTTACTCCCATGAGGAAGTGAAGGGGTTACAGTGAGAGGCTCTCTTTTATGTATTAACAAAAGGGCAGGTGTTTGTAGGTGTACTGTGGAGGAGGCTTCTGACATTTCCTATTCTGTGGATTACGTTTAACTTGTCACCTTGACATCTTTCTTTTGTGTTTCTTATGTTCCCCCTTTAACATCTTCACCTTGTTTTACTGACTCCTTTGTTCCATGAGATGTTAAGGGTCATCAAGCTTTCATAGCCGTTGTCAAGACATTGTCATTTTTCAGGAAAATCAGTCAATGCACTTGCCCCCTTCTACCTGGTAAACTTCTTTGTGAAGTTTAAAGTTTTGAAGACTCTTCTTCTTTGCTCAATTTTGATTACTTAGTCTCTCAGATCTTCTAAGACAATGAAAGAGCATAATATCTGGCCTGTCCTTAATTTGGAAGACTTATGTTCCAAAATATCTTCTCCAAATAGTTTACAGCAAGAGCATTAACATCTCTTGCTTTCTCTCTCCATCCTTTTTACTTAATTTAGGAGCATTTTTATAATAACTATTTCACCAGCATGCTCTGTGACTTCCAAGAAAGATCCAAATATTGAGTAAAATAAACAATTTAATACATCATTATTTATGGTATAAGTACTATATATATTACTATTTTGACTGACTTCCCTACAGGCTTTAATTTTAGTCATTTGTGGGAGTTTAAAGTCAGTTATGATATCCAACTAAGAATAAAATTTCAACTATATTTTATTTGCCTGCATTTCCTGTGGCCTAGTATTATAGAGCCACATAGAAGTGTGTTGTGGAAAATTCAACATAGAAGTACATTGACCAGGATGGATGCTATTAAGTTGCACTAACCAGTCACAAGCGAGGGTTAGAAATTAAAGGCATAGGAGAGTTGTGAATTTTTTCCCTCTTGGTTTCTAATTTATGGACTGAAAGGAAAGAATGATATTCTTAGGTGAATGATATTTTGTCCTAATAAGAGCAGGTGTTGTTCAAGGTACAGCTTTATCTTCTTACCTTTAGGAGCAGTTCATACAACCAGCTTTCCTTAAATGCACATCTACTCTGATGCCTAGGCTGAAATGTGGAGGGGGATTCAGAATTGGGAGCTTGTATACACCCGTGGTGGATTCATGTCAATGTATGGCAAAACCAATACAGTATTGTAAAGTAAAATAAAGTAAAAAAATAAAATAAAATAAAATAATAAATAAAAATAAATTTTAAAAAAAAATCCTATGATCAGAGCATAATGTTAATTGTTTCTTTCTCCTCAGAATGATTTGTCAAAAATGAAGAGAGCTGTGTGAAACATATCGCCAGAAAAGCAAAACAACATAACCAATAAAGTTAATCACTGTCAATATGCTGAGGTTGTGGTGGCTTTGGAATGTGTCAACTTGGCTGGTATGAACTACATTGCCAAGAATTCATTTCTCTGTATTGCCAGTTAGACTTTGTGCAATATTGGACGGTAGAAGTGAAGTAAAACTCAGATTGTTTTGTTTTCTTGTTTGGTTATTTTTGTCTTGTTTGTTTATTTTCTCAAACAAAAGCAAGATAACCAGGAACTGTTGAAACTCATAAGCATTGTCAGTTTGCTGGCTTACTTCATGGACATCAAATGATTCAGATTCTCTGGAACCTCGTTTATCTTTTCCGATTCAAGAGCCGGATGTGTTTGGGTACACAATGAAGGGTTCCAGTGTCTTACTGCCTTGAGAATGAAAGCAGTGGGAACTGACATGGGTTTCCATCCATCATTGAAGGTTCCAGCTGATGCTTATAAGTTCCAATTTTTCCTTGCTGTCTCTGACTTTACATCCACATTTCCCTTCTGACTGACTTCACTACAGGCTTCAAACTCTAGCATCAGAAATAAGACAACAGCCTTGCAGAGACAGTTTAACCAGCTCTTTTCCACTGTGTAGGCTTGAGTCACTATAACAAATCCCTTAATATAGAGAAATAGATATATTTCCTTCAAGTGATTCTTCCTGGACTGATACAGAGATCTAGTATGTTACAAGGAAAGGAAAAAGAAAAAGCAGTCCCCTAAGTGAAAGCATGACAAAATTAACCAGAGAACAGTGTCAACTGTAGGGAAGAGGAATGATAAAGAGACAATGGAGAGTCTTGACATCCCTCCTGGGATGGCTTCCCCACTCTACCCTTATCCTTAAATTTACCACAAGGGTAACAGTCAACCTGGGATTTAACCTTCTCATGAAGGCTAGTGAATACTCCTAAAGACTGTGAGCTCACAGGCACACTAACAAGACATTTGATAACAGGATTAAAAAAACAAACAAACTGAGAAACTTATACCTGAAAAATAAGACTTAATTAGCTAGAGATTTAAAGTGAGCATTATAATCATCTTCAGAAAGATGAGGAAGATATTATTAACATAAAGAAAGAGCCAGCAGTTATATGGTATAACCAAGTGGAAATACTATCGCATAAATAAAAATTTGAAACAAAGAACTCAATGCATGATATGATAGAAGAGTAAAGACAGTTGAAAAACAAGCTAGTGAGCTAAAAGGTAAGAATGAAGAAATCTATGAAAGCACTAGGAAGAAATAAGGGCTTCCCTGGTGGCTCAGATGGTAAAGAATCTGCCTGCAATGTAGGAGACCCAGGTTCAATTCCTGGGTCAGGAAGATCCTCTGGAGAAGGGAATGGCTACCCACTCCAGTATGATTGCCTGGGAAATTTCACGGACAGAGGAGCCTGGCGGGCTACAGTTCCTGGGGTCACAGAGAGCCAGATACGACTTAGCTACTAAACAACAAACACCCTAAAGTAACTACTAAAAAAATACAAGTCAGCCAACAAGAAGGATAAAATGTAACTGCTAAAAATATAATAACCCAAAAGAAAGCCAAAAAAGAGGAACTACAGAGTAAAGAACAGTGGGATTATCGTATACCATATACAAAAATTTATTCAAAAGAGACAAAGGCATAAACATAAGACCTGAAACTGTAAAACTCCCAGGAGGATACAAGGGGAAACCAACAAAGTACTAGCATCCAGAATAAATATATATGTGTGTGTATGTGTGTGTATATATATCATGATCCAGGAATAGAATCTGCATCTCCTGCATTGGCAGGCTGATTCTTTACCACTAAGCCACCCAGGAGGCCCATTGTTTTAGGGTAATATATATACATATTCTAAAATATATAAACATATTTTAAAATCTCCCCCAAATCAATAAGACAACCAATCACCAGGAAAACAGTAAAAGAAATGTACAGATATTCCACAAAAGGGCCAGCTCCAATGATCCTAAACACAGAGTCCTTAGATATATGATAAGATGTTCAACCTCACTAGTAATCAGGAAAATACAACTTAAAAAAAATATGGGAAATGATTTTAAGCACTAAGAAAGGCAAATTTCTAAGTCATACAATATCAGCGGTAAGCTGTTTAGTAATAAGCAGCTCTTATTCGTTGCTGGTGGGAGCATACATTATTTCAACTGCTTCAGAAAATAGTTTAGCTTTCCTTATAAACCTGAAAGTGTACATTTCCTACAATCCAGTGATTTCATTAGAATATATACACTTTAGAGGAATTCTTGCACCCTAAGTTAATTCTTACATGTAATTCAGGAATATGTAAAACAGTGTTTATAAAAATTTTGATCATATTGTAAAACCTATAAACAGCCCAAATATCCATCAACAGTAGGCTATATATGTATATCCTATATAAATAAATTGTGGCAAAATCTTATAATGAATAGACATAGCTAAATATAACAATATGGATTAATTAAGCAAAAACATAATTTTAAGTGAAAAATAAAGTCACCATCAAATATACCATTTGATTATATTTAGGGGCTTCCCAGGTGGTGCTAATGGTAAAGAACTCACCTGCCAAAGCAGGAGACACAAGAGACAGGGTTTCCATCCCTGGGTTGGCAAGATCCCCTAGCGGAGGAAATGACAACCCACTCCAGTATTCTTGCCTGGAGAATCCCATAGACAGAGGAGCCTGGAGGGCTACAGTCCATGGGGTAGCAAAGAGTCGGACTCGCCTAAAGTGACTTAGCAGGCATGCATGTAAGGTTTAAAAGCTGGCAAACAAAACAATGTTCTACTTAGGGTTACCTGTATAGGTATAAGCGCCTCCCCAATGGCTCAGCAGGTAAAGGATCTTCCTGCAAAGCAGGAGACACAGGAGACATGGATTCCATTCCTGGGTCGGGAAGATTCCTTGCAGAAGGAAATGGCAACCCACTCCAGTATTCTTGCCTGGAAATCCCATGGACAGGAGAGCCTCCAGGCTCCAGTCCATGGGGTTGCAAAGAATTGGACACGATTGAGTGAGTAAAACCATATATAGATATAAAATCCCCAAAGAAAGGAGGGGAAAGGTTAATGTACAATTCAAGATATTGTTGAAGTCTCAGTAACAGAGCTACAGTCAATAAATAGTAAATGGCATCTAAGAGGCTCTGACAGAGAAGGAAATGGCAACCCACTCCAGTGTTCTTGCCTGGAGAATCCCAGGAACGGGGGAGCCTGGTGGGCTGCTGTCTCTGGGGTCGCACAGAGTCGGACACAACTGACGCGACTTAGCAGCAGCAGCAGCAACAAGAGGCTCTGAAGAGCAGTCATGCTCTATCTCTTCACTTTAATGGTAAAGGTGTTCACTTGCTACCCTTTAACATGTCCATGTTCATCTGCATTCACTCCTTATGTGCATACTATATTTAAAAAAATTTTTTTTAATTGTAGGTTCCAAGGCTACTAAACCAGGTATTTCAATTAAATAGGTTAGGATGGCCCCAAGATAAGTAAATATCTGTAAAGTTCTCATGGTGATTCTGATAAAAGTAATCTGAGGACCACACTTCAAGTAGATATTTCTATGGGCTTGAACTCTCCAGTATTTGGAACTTGACATTACCAAAAGAGCTACAACGGGATTAAAGGAGGCGACTTATAATAAATAATCACACAACTCTTTCAATTCCAGAAATCATCGCTTTACTATACAAAAAACCCTAAACATTTACAAACGAAAATCAAAAAAGGTTGCATTTTTAGACCACTTGGGAAAATTACACAACAGTCTGATGAACAAACAACATCAAAAAATGTCTCTGTACCATGTCAGTACCACCCAGAGAAATCCAGTTAACCATTATACCATAGATTGAAGTGTTTAGTACCTGAAAGTCAACCCAGTGCCCTCTTGGTTTATCATTTGTCTATGACAATATAAAGCCCTGGCATCTTTACACAACATGAAATTGTTGCCCATGAACTTAATAGGAATAAAATTTTATTAAAGGAAATAAAATATTAAAAAGATGACATAGTTCAGCTGCCAGTTGATATTAAGATGATTAAGTTATAACAATCAGTTCAAGCAACATTTTAATAATTTTAGATATAGTGACTCTAGTGTGCTGATATTCCAAGCAACCTTGCTACAGCATAGTTTTACATATATACAAATCATGTTATTGTATATACACATCAAGAAATTACTCCAGTCATCTCAATGGTAGTGCCTGGTTTTTAAGCAAAAATTTTCCTTTGGCTTCTTGCTCACAGTGAGGGCCATAGGCAGCCATTTCTCTCCCAGCGTTCACTGCACTCAAGGAAGCCTGAACTACCAGTCTCTGTTTTCCTCGTGGAATGATGAGCAGTATCGAGCATCTGGACTGATGGCATCTTTGGTAGAACATTTCGAGCATTAGCTACACTTTTGTTCTCTGTGCTTCTACAAGACTGTATGACCCTGTCATGTTGGCTTTTCTAGCAAAGTAAGTAACCATTCCAATGGCAGTTAATATTAAGGCGGACGAACAATAGAGCACGAGAAATTCAGGAGAAAAATAGTCCTTGTTACTTTCTCTTCCTGGAAAATAACAAGATGGATACAATCAATGTCTGGTATGAAAAGAAACTGTTTAATAATTACTGTCACAAGTTTTCTTTTAACAGTACCACTAGTTCTCTGGAAAAAAGTGAATTAAATCAGTGATAAGAACCAATAGAACTCAAATACACATTTCCCTGAATTAATGAAATAATCAGCAGTAGCTATGGTCATAATGAGTCTAAAGATGACAGCTGCTAACTTTCACAAACTTGGATTCACATAGATGCAGGTCCAGGAACAGGATGGAAGAAAGGGTGCAACTTTTTAGGGCTCATTTAGAAGAGTAAGAATGGGACAAGAGTGTTTGTAAAGAACTAGGACTCTGATTATTAATGAATTAAAATAACTAACCAAGTCTTCAAGAAAGGTCTTGAAATACCTACAGTGCAACCATTATAGTCAAACATCATGTATGAGATAATACGAGAAATAATTCTTCCCAATGGTTTTTTTTAGAAATATATAGAAAATTTTATGTTTTGTATCTCTGGAGCAGGGCATCTTAATATACATTATTCCTCTTCAGCATTTATATCATTTCTTGACAATATGTAGTTCTCTGGATAGCTTTATATTTTTGCTTAAGTGTTACTGCCTCAGAGAGGCATTCTCTGACCTGCATTACCACCAGCCTAAATTAGGAATCTTAACATACAGGAGGAGAAGAGGGCAATAGAGGATGAGATGGTTGAGTGGCATCACCGACTCAATGGACATGAGTCTGAGCAGGCTCCAGGAGATGGTGAAGACATGGAAGCCTGGCATGCTGCAGACCATGGGGTCGCAAAGAGTCAGACACAAGTAAGTGACTGAACAACAACAGTGCACTTTTTTCCCTTTAAGCTTTTATAGCCCACTACATTTCCCTCCACAGCCCTCATCACAGCTTACATTTAAACATTTGTGTGTTTGATTATCTATTAATTTTTGTTCCCTCCTTCAGACTGAATTACATAAGGGCATGTATCTAGTTTCTTTTGATCCACCACTCAATAGCTAGTAACTGGCTCACTGCTTGGAGTAACTTGCACCCAATAAATATCTTTTTCCCCCCAATAAATATCTTTTGAATATCAATATATATTGTTTTCTTTCTACATCCTGTCATTGTCATTTAGTTATAAATCAAGTTCATAAAGTAATAGTGTTACAAAACTTTTAAATTAGTACTCTTCCTACTATACTAAAAATCTTCTGACAGTTACAATAGTATTTAACATTTTAACCTTATAAGGACATCTGAAGAAGACAGCATGGTATTTACTGGCAATTTATCTCTATTTATATTTATGTTTTCACGCACAGTATGGCCTCATAAATAGTAAGTTTCTTCAAGAGGCTTCTATATTGTTTCTGTTCGAGAAGAAATGAATGGTTTGACATTGATAATCACTGCTTTACTTCTAGAGGTTTCTAATCACCAATTGTCAACCAAGAAGAAAAGAATCACCAGGGTCAAATGAAGGGAAGCTGATTATTGACGTTAAAAAAACTTCATCATAAACATAATGATAATTACCCTATTTTTCTACTTTTCCTTACTAGAGTAGAACTAAGAGTATGAGAGTAATATTTTAAAGACATGTACATTATCGTAATTATG
Organism: Ovis aries; assembly: GCF_016772045.2. Lineage (NCBI taxonomy): Eukaryota > Metazoa > Chordata > Mammalia > Artiodactyla > Bovidae > Ovis > Ovis aries. The sequence continues at coordinate 78,045,783 of NC_056054.1, read as the reverse complement.
CTTAGGCATCAGTATTGATGACATGGCAGGCAATGGTATTTCTGATCCTATTGTTTTCAATTTAATAAGTATTATACTGTCTTTTGCCTTTGGTTTTTCCCCTCAGGCATCTGCAGTACATTTTTGCTGCTGAGTTGGTTACCAGGGCAACCTTCAAATATAGTTTTCTATTAACTGTATCAATACTGAAAATTCTAAACACTCCCAAACATTTCTATCATTGAAATACATTCGAGCAAATGTATTTCTAAAGCAAAATAAACCAAAATTAGTTTAAAATCTCAGCTAAATGCAAAGGATGACTAGTTCAAAATTCCCAGGAAAATGTCAAATTTTTATTTCCATTCATTTGTAGTTAGTTGAAGCCATATTTAGTTTGAGGGTTCTAGCTGAGTGCCCACAATGTGCCTTAATTGTTCATTTAACTAATGAGTGAAAAATAGTAAATATGTAAAGTTATCAACTTAATAAAGCAATTAGAAAAGACAACAATGTATGAGAAAGTTAAAAAGAGGAGAAGAAGCTTTGGTATGTCTTTAAAAGAGAATCATTAACTACAAAAAGAATTATAAAAATGTTAGGAATCCAAGTCCCTGGAACTAGGCTTAATTAAAGGTGGTCTGGAGACATCAAGGATTAAATAGGAATAGATGGATTTCAACCTACTCATAACTGAGATCTCAATCATCCAGAAACCTGGAAGCATTGATTATATACATCCCTGTGTCATTTTGAGTGACATGATACAAAGGATATTGTTATGTTTCGAGGAGGTATTGTGAAGACAGAAAACATGGTAAAGCTTATAATCTTGAGAGATTTGATGAGATGAGTAAAATTTGAACCCATTTCCTGACCCAAGCTTAAATTCTCTTTACATTGATACTTGTTGTCTCTGGGAGCCCAGTGCCAAAGGCTCTCAAAAGTTGTATTTGTTTACAATCATGTTTATTTCAAGTCTGGCTTCCAGTACACAGTAGGAGCGTCTTACCACTCAAGGAGTGGAAGACTGAGCAATAAACGCTGACACTTTCTACTTCCGCTAATAAGATCAACAGATCCTACTGAGTTCACAGATGGATTGAAATTAAGCTGGCCCCTGAAATTCCTCTGCTGGGGCGTTGCCCCCTCCCTCCCTTTCTCCATCAGAATACAGCAGGATGGACAAGGAGCTTAGATATTCTAAGGAAGTAATTCTGTAGTCTAGAGACTCCTTTACATTGTTCAGCATGAAGATCATCATTCTCAAATCCAGAAAAGAGTCCATCCGGAAAATATGCAGTCACTTCTTGTTCAGAGAGTAACACTGTCTTCGGGTAGGAAGGAAAAGGGTCTAGATAAACCTTTCTTTTTCCATGTGCCAATTCTACTTCTTTAGTTTCCCTATAACTCCCAAAGAAAGATTTTGAAAATACATTTAAACACGCAAGAAATGCAAGACCTCTGAGACCAATGATAAATTGTCAATGTTTCAAATAGCAAATGGGAATTCTACACTGATTTATGATAAATGTCAGCATCCTGGCTAACCTCCTTAGGATAGAGCACCTGTACATGATTATTTTAGGAAACACTAAGAAATAACCAAAATTGACATGGAATTCAGTTCCATTTTGCCAACTCATTCATCTAACCCTTGAAATTCTTTACAACCCACCAAGCTTCAGACCTGTTATAAAAATAACAAGAAACAAACAACAACAGCAACAAAAGAAAAACTAACTAACCTTTAACATCAAGTGTTAGGCTCCTTAGCTGTGAGCCAACTTCATTTTTAGATTCACACTGGTATACTCCCGCATCCTCTAACTGAGCCCTGGGGATGGTATAGGCACCACCTGTAGACTTTAGCACTGTATAGCCAGTCTCTGCTTTTTTCTTCAGAATTATCAAAGTTGGGGGAACATTCCCACATATACAGGAGATAATGACAGTGTCTCCTTCCTTGACACTCTCAGAGGGAAAAGCTGTAAGTTGTATATCTTTTGGAGCAACTGTGGAAAGAATTTAAAGATACCTCTGATTGAATGAAATAGAAACAAATTCCAAATTAATTTAATGACAGTAACAATAGTTGTCAAGATGGTATTTGTGCTTACTGTTTGCATTAAATATTTAGAGGGACAATTAAAGAAGTCAAACATTTCCTGGATTCTTATAAATGATCATATTTTTAATAAAAGAAGACATCTCATGCTTCTCTCATGTCCCTTATACAAGGGTTTCAAACCCTCAGGCCATGGCCTGGTACCAATCTGTGGCTTATTAGAAACCCAGTCACAAGCAGGCAACCCACTCCAGTATTCTTGCCTGGAGAATCCCATGGACGGAGGAGCCTGGTGGGCTACAGTCCATGGGGTCACGAAGAGTCGGACACGACTGAGCGACTTAACTAACTAACTAACCAGTCACAAGCAGGAGGTGCGCAGCAGACAAGTGACGCTTCATCTGTATTTACACTCCCACCCCGTGGCTAGCATTACCACCCGAGCTCCACCTCCTGCCAAATCAGTGGCAACATGAGAGTCTCATAGAAGAATGAACCCTTCTGCACTTGAATCACACTGAAATGAGCCCCTCCCTACCCATGGAAAAACTGTCTTCCACAAAACCAGTCCCTGGTGCCAAAAAGTTTGGGGACTGCAGCCTTAATGTAATTCTTAACCAACCTTAGCCAACAAATGGGTGTTTAAAAACAGTTGGAGATTTCAAATGTGGAAAATAACACTTTTTTTGGTCACTAAGTTATGCAACTATTTCTTGAAGTATAAAAGGCTTCTGAGTTTTGAGCTAGATCATTCCAGATAAAGAAATTAAGCTGTGCAGAGATGGCTCTTACAATCCTTAACACACAGTTGTTATCCTCAGCTTAGCATCTGACATACAACATCTCTGTTAATATGTAACCTGTGGAGGGAGGTACCACATCACCATTTTATAAGTGAGGTTCCCTTTAAGATTATTTGCTTTGTGGCTTGATACTCTTTCCTCAACCAAAGCTACATCCTAAGAGCTTTCTTTACCGTAGTGCATCGTTCTTCCAAGTTTCTTCCTTTCCTTTAAAATACAAATAATTAATGTAACAAGGTAACAAGACAGTCACTAACACCTTAGTGGAAATAATACTGAGGGATAAGAGAGGAACTGACAGCCCTAGTGAAGAAGAGGACCTCGAACCCCAAAAGGGAAGATATGAGGGAAATCCAAATTGACCACTTCATGACTTTGCCCAAAACCGCCTAGAGCTTCAACCTGTCAACTAGAGATTATTTTGTTCTCAGTTTTGCCTCTCCATCCTGGAAAGAATAGGTCTGGATCTCCTAACTTAATCCATCCTAGTGATTCTGTGCCATTAAATTTATGAATCAGACTGAAAGGTCAGTGCTACTCAATCTCTGAATTTATAAAAGGTGTAAGTGCCTTCTTAGGCTTCTAAGCAAATCCTAGCAGACATCTTATGAGATTACCATGAGGAATTTAATCCAGTTGGGTAAGGTGATTTTGTACGCTAGGTGCTAAGTCGCTTCAGTCATGTCCGACTCTGCAACCCTATGGAGCATAGCTCACCTGGCTCTCCTGTCCATGGGATTCTCCAGACAAGAATCCTGGAGTGGGTTGCCGTGCCCTCCTCCAGGGGATCTTCCCTATCCAGGGATCAAACCCACATCTTACATCTAACCTGCACTGACAGGCAGATTCTTTAACACTAGTGCCACCTGGGCCCTAAGTAATTCCAAAATATGTATATACATCTTCCTATCCTTTTTTCAACACCATAATCAGTGCCTCATAAGTGTAACTGGAACTCTTGGCACAGTTCCTAGAGCTAGCCTTCCACTTGAGGTTGAAAGAATTTTAGGATAAGTGACTTGGAATGGCTCATGAAGAAGTGCTATTCCAGATTTCCATGCAGAGCTCTTGAAAACGTTTAGTGCATTTTGTTTTAGAAAATTTGTTTTAAAAGGACTTTATTCAAAACCAGTAACACAACCAAAATAAGACTCATAACTAATAACTCATTTAATCACTCTAGCTCACCTTGGATAATTAATTTGACTTCTTTTCTGCTTATTCCAGCCTGGTTAATGCCTTCACAGACATAAATACCAGAATCTTCCATTTTTGTAGACATGAAGGTAAGTGTTGCGTTCTCAGAAATAGGCTGTAGATCCCCATTACTTAGCTGCCTGCTCCACAGGATTTTGGGAGCTGGAAGGCCATTGCTAGAGCATGTCATATTCACAGAACTACCTTCCTCCAGGATGGAGGAGGGACTGACCGAGATGGTTGTATCCCTGGGAGCAACTGAAAAGGTAGGAACACTTGTTAGCTTGGCTGTTTATACCCCAAGTTCCAAAGAGTTTCTATCAGTGTTGCAAAACTTGGCTATGTATTTGTGGATTAGAACAGTTTATAAATCTTGATAAGTTTACCAAAGGAGTTTTCTGCCCTCATTTACTTTAGCAGAAACAAAATGATTGTCTTTGTTGTTTAGTCCCTAAGTCATGTCTGATTCTTTGTGACCCCGTGGACTGTAGCTTGCCAGGCTTCTCTGTCCATGGGATTTCCCAAGCAAGAACACTGACATAGGTTTCCATTTCCTCTCCTGGGGATCTTCCCAACGCAAGGATTGAACCCAGTCTCCTGCATTAGCAGACAGATTCTTTACCACTGACCCACCATGGAAGCCCTATACAGAATGATCCAGAGTAGAATATGAACATATCATGGATATTTTCTAGTGGAAATAAATTCTATAGAAACATTCTTGTTGTCAAAGAATGGATGGTCAATGATAGTATGTATTGACATTTATAGCACATTAAACATGAACATGAACTATGTAAATCGCCTGTGAAAAGGTGGACTCTATTTGTCTACCTCTTGAATCTAGGCTGTCCTTGTGACTAACTTTGACCAATAGACCCTGGAAGAAGTAACCCTGTAGGACTTTCAAGTCTAAGCCCCAAGAAGCCACCTTCATTTTCACTCTCTTGAAGCCCTGCACTCTGGTGACTAGATCTATGCTACCTCTCTTCATATGAAGAAAGGAAGGTCCAGGAACTCCCAGAGAAGGCCCAGGCTTGTAAGTGAGGCTACCTGAGACCATCCCCCACTGAACTTCCAACAGACTGAAAATGAATATGTGAGTTCATCTGATATCGTATTGAATAAACTGCTCATCTGATCTTTTCCCAAACTGCCAGCTTAGAATCACATGCAAATAAACAGTTGTTTTAAGTTTGAGGGTTGTTTAAAAATATAAAATCATTATTTTGTAGTTTCTTTTCAATTATTTCATTTCACAATGGTTTTAACCATGAACTTCATGTTAACTATTACCTGGAAAACATGATCAAAAAAAATTCACATTAAATTGTGGATACATCATACATGTACTTACCATTAACATAAAGTATCTGTGTACTCTGCCTTTGTTTGGGTTCAAATTCCATTTCATCAATAGGTAACCGAGCCAGACAAACAAGAACATTTGCAGTATCTTCAGTGGTGGGGATGAAGGTCATCTCTAAACTCTTGGTCTCTAGGGCTTTCTTACTTGCATCTTCCAAAAAGATTTTATTCATCATAATACTCTCCCCTTTAAACAATTCAATCTCCAGCCGGTCAAAAGGATACACATTAGGAACCTTGCAGCTTACAGTGACTGGGTTTCCACTCACTAATGGACCACTCATTTCAATTTCTGGATCACTAGGGAAGGCTGCAAATATTAAGCAAAATATGAGGTTTATACGTGACACTAGAAGAAAAACAGAACTAATTTTTATTAAATGCAAAGTTCTCAAAGTGAAGGTTTTAATTTACCTGGGATAAAATGATTACTAATAGATGCATCACAACATTAAATATAAATATTTATGATACTAAATATAAATAATGCTGGAAACAAAAAATACCTAGCACATCAAATCATCAAGAAATAAATATACTTCTTACTCTTCTCTCCTTAGCGATACAGTCTTGCTGACAGCTAAGGACTAGTCTTTTCAAAGGACATATCAGCTTCCACCATCTTACTTAGTATACATATATTTTAAACATTTTAAATATTTTCCATGATGTATTGCATGTTTATTATGTGCTAGTCCCTTAATATTCATTATCTCAGTCTTTGAAACAGCGTAATCTAATGGGTATTAACTTATTTTAAAGCTAGAAAAATGCACAGAGAATGTATTTGATAGCTGCGGAGACTTATTAAACTTATAAAGGCTAAGAGTCTGCCATTTGACATCATATCTAGTAAGTCACCCAGCTGAGATCAGAATTCCTATTTCCTTGACCTCAGAGGCCAGGCATGGTTTCACAGAGCAATGCAGTTTAGACATTTTTATTTTGAATGGCAAGGTTTAGGCAGAAAGTTTTAAATGTTTCTTGAATAATACTTGTAGTTCAGAAAAAAATATGAGAGATTCAGACTCTAAGTAATATTTATAACACATCTTGATACAAATCAATAAAAGTAAGATGAGAACAGTTATCAAGAGCAATGCTAAAATTTTTTTCTCCTGAAGCAAAATGTTGTCAAGTGACAGAGTCTCTACTGTTTCCACATGGCCATAAGGCTTCACTGCTGGTTCTCATCGCTGTTGGGAGTGTGCCTGCATCAGCAGCTCCTGGACTCTTGGTAACATGATAAAGCAATAAATTAAACTGTCTTTTGAGAGATTCAAATCCCTTTACAGACATACTCTAACTCATTTTGAGCAAAATCCTGAGAGGTAACACAAGTTTGGGCCGCATTTCTGGAGGAAAATATCCACAGTTGTTCTCTTGGATTCTGCCGAATAAAAACAAGGCAGAATGTACGCACTGTGTGCTGTGCTGAGTCGCTCAGTCCTGTCTGACTCTATGCAACCCCGTGGACTATGCAGACCCCCAGGCTCCTCTGTTCATGGACTTCTCCAGACAGGAATACTGGAGTGAGTTGCCATTTCCTCTTCCAAATGATCTTCCTGACCCAGGGATCGAACTCACATTTCTTGCATTGCAGGTGGATTCTTTGCCGTCTGAGCCACCAGGGAACTTTCTGATCACTTTGCGTATCTTGTCCTCATTCATTATAAACTGAGGAATTCCAGCAATGTCAATTCATAGAGATTTGAAGCTCTACGATTTTGCTAAGGTGACAGGAACAGCAAGAAGTGTAGTATATGTATGTGGTACAAATCAATACTCAAATCCAGTGCAATCTTCTGGTTCTTCTTTTCACCTCAGCTGCTGTGCTGACCATGCCTGGTGATCATTCTACCTCCCAGGTTTTCTCCTGCTCTGCATTGCCTCATGTCTCCATCCTGCCAATTGGCTTTCAAATGTGCCTTCAAAACAGTAGTTTTGGGCCTCACCCTCCAATTCGAATAATTCATCATCCCACCCCATTATCTGAATGGGCACTGTTTTTACCCTTTGCAGACAATCATCTCTGTACACACCATTTACAACCAGAGTAGGGTGGTATGCAGTATGTTCAAGTCCATGATGAGAGCGTATAGACAAGACACAAACTAAGGATCAGGGAGGCTGGATTCATATGTAATATATACATCAAAGTTGCATCAAAAACTTTGGTTTGGAGATTTGAGAACCATTCACTGTGCTAAATTTCCTTCCTAAACACAAAGATCTTATTGTGTATCACAGATTTCCATTCTGCTTCTTTCAATGGAACCAGGAACAACAACAACAAAAAAAACAGTAAACAATTTTGAAATCTACTTACAGTAGAGCTTCACCTGGATTCCCTTTTCCAGTTTCTTTTGCCCACACATCACAGTGCACAGGTAAAAATGTTCATGCTCAAAACTCACAGGGCTCAGGGTCAACATGGACTTGGAGCCCTCGCTCCTCACCTTCCCGTTCAGAGGGCTGTCTATCTGGGTTCTCCAAGAGAAAGATGGGGACTCGCAGTCCCTGACATCACAAGTCAACACGACTGAGTGGCCAATCTGAGCAGCAATCTGGGGTCCAGGAGAGATCTCAACAGTAAACATTTTCTCTGGTGGGGAGAAAAGGACAAGAAAAAATAAAATTCTTTCACCAAAGTTCAATATACAGTTTTGTTTTTTTTTTTCTGACTTCTTTTTAGCTAACATCTGTGCCAAGAATATACTACTCCTTTCCACATTGGAACTATCAGGAAGGGAACCATATCTTTTAAGAACAAACATACAAAGTGCTGTGATTCATTCATTCAACAGAATGAACAGGGATAAAAATGTGTCAAGACAGAGATTGGCACCTTTTCATAACAAAAATTCATTCTCTACCCAAATGTATTTATAATATTCTTATAACTGTGGGACAATAGCTCAAAAATATAAGGTTCCAGTGTGTCAAGCACTGCTTAAACCACTTTACATATATGAATGCTGCTGCTGCTGCTAAGTCGCTTCAGTCGTGTCTGACTCTGCGACCCCATAGATGGCAGCCCACCAGGCTCCCCTGTTATCTTATTTAATCCACACAACTTCAGGATCTGGTATCATTGCTTCTTCTCCTTGGCTCTCAGTGTCTCATTCTACTTTCCCTTATTTTCCTTCCCTTCCTCCTTTTCCTTCTCCTCCCCTTTCTTCTTGAGGAAAAATAACTTCACCCAACCAAGTGGCAAAATTAGGACTTGAAGCCACGTGAGTCTCATTTAAGATCCCAGCTTTTCACTTGAACAACTAAATCAAAATATCCTCAAGTGGAGATAAAACCAAATCTAAGGAAAGTACTGAAAAAAAGCTATATAAACATGGCTTCTGATTAGAAACAATACCTGTAACAGACCAGTATTTAGAGCTTCTGTATCAACAGAATAAAGCTGTAACGTGAAAGTCACACAGAATCACACTGAAAACACATACTGAAATCCCATTATCAGTATGAAATCAGTATGATTTCAGAATCACACTGAAAAGTCAAAATCTAAGCATTAAAGTGGTATGCAAGCCACCTCTTAAATTTGCTTAATACAGCATAAAAATACTTTATAATTATTTCAATGGCTGAAATGCCAGGGCAAACTCCTAAGTCTGAAATATCTAGGAAAGTTCTTTGACTACCAATGCAATCCCCGCGGGGCACCCCACCTGCTGTGGGATGATTACTGTCTAGGGAGAAAAATCATTTTAAATCTTGACTTTATTCCCCTAGCAAAAGCGGGAGTGGTTGGGCACCTCTTAAAGTGACAGGTGAGACACCACAGAAAACTCACTAAAAAACTTGCCCTTGTAAATAGCTGGCTAGAGATAGAAAAAAGAAATCACAGCATATACATAAGCCAAAGGCACTACATTTTGAAGGATTCTCATCCATGCCAGAAGATTTTTTTCAGTTTGGTTTGTCTAACACGGTCATTATGGTATCTTCCAAAGAATGCTTCCCTCAAATTACCATAACAAACTGACATGCTATCAGATTTTTGAAGAAGTTCATTCAGAGCAGTAACCAGTGTTTCTGAATTCCTTATATGCTAATGTGAGAATGGAGAACATAAAGATCTACTTCCTGCCTATGAACGGTCTCAGATTGTATTTTACAGCGGCTGCATATGTTACCATGTAAACTCGTGACTCTGAAAGAGTAACTCTGAGATAGAAAAAAGTGTTAGTCGCTTAGTCGTGGCCGACTCTTTGTGACCCCATGGACTATAGCCTTCCATGCTCCTCTGTCCACAGAATTCTCCAGGCAAGAATACTAGGGTGGGTAGCCATTCCCTTCTCCACTTCTCCAGAAGATCTTCCAGGTCTAAGATAACTGCAGTTCAATTCTCTCTTCAGCACTTAATGTTGCTAATGTCCTGTGATGCAAAAGGGAGAGCAGCACTGCCTAATCCATGTTTCATTTTCACATTGAAATGGGATACAGCTAATCATGGGGTAGATGAAAGATTAGCTTTACATGCTTTTATCAGTGTAATGTTTTTCCCGGTTTCTTGAGAAATGCTGACCTAAAAGCCAACCGGTTCATTTTTTGAGAGAGTTTGAATTGTATCTTTTTAGCCACGCAAGTTCAAATTCCATGTTTCCATATTTTAAAAGTATGTTTTTTAATTTATGTTCACAAGTTATTCATTCAGTATCTACTGAGCACCTCTACGTGGCAGGCACTTGTAAAACACACACACACACAATAGTCCCTAACTTTAAGGAGTTTCCAGATTAATGGAAAGATGCACTCACACAAGGATTGGCTCTTACTAAAAATATTTAAATTATCTATTTATACATCTGCCAATCTCTAGATTATAAGTTCCTCTAGGGTAGTCACTGTAACTTTTTATGTCTGTACCCCTAGCACCAAGCACAATTCTTCGATTTTTGGACAAGGCACCTTAATTAATGTATGTTAAACTGAACAACCTAGAGCCAGACATCCTGGAATGTGAGGTCAAGTGGGCCTTAGAAAGCATCACTATGAACAAAGCTAGTGGAGGTGATGGAATTCCAGTTGAGATATTTCAAATCCTGGAAGATGATGCTGTGAAAGTGCTCCATTCAATATGCCAGCACATTTGGAAAACTCACCAGTGGCCACAGGACTGGAAAAGGTCAGTTTTCATTCCAGTCCCAAAGAAAGGCAATGTCAAAGAATGCTCAAACTACCACACAATTACACTCATCTCACACGCTAGTAAAGTAATGCTCAAAATTCTCCAAGCCAGGCTTCAGCAATACGTGAACGTGAACTTCCAGATGCTCAAGCTGGTTTTAGAAAAGGCAGAGGAACCAGAGATCAAATTGCCAACATCCACTGGATCATGGAAAAAGCAAGAGAGTTCAGAAAAACATCTATTTCTGCTTTATTGACTATGCCAAAGCCTTTGACTGTGTGGATCACAGTAAACTGGAAACTTCTGAAAGAGATGGGAATACCAGACCACCTAACCTGCCTCTTGAGAAATCTGTATGCAAGTCAGGAAGCAACAGTTAGAACTGGACATGGAACAACAGACTGGTTCCAATTAGGAAAAGGAGTACATCAAGGCTGTATATTGTCTTCCTGCTTATTTAACTTATATGCAGAGTACATCATGAGAAACGCTGAGCTGGAAGAAGCACAAGCTGGAATTAAGATTGCCAGGAGAAATATCAATAACCTCAGATATGCAGATGACACCACCCTTATGGCAGAAAGTGAAGAGGAACTAAAAAGCCTCTTGATGAAAGTGAAAGAGGAGAGTGAAAAAGTTGGCTTAAAGCTCAACATTCAGAAAACAAAGATCATGGCACCTGGTCCCATCACTTCATGGGAAGTAGATGGGGAAACAGTGGAAACAGCGTCAGACTTTATTTTTTGGGGCTCCAAAATCACTGCAGATGGTGATTGCAGCCATGAAATTAAAAGATGCTTACTCCTTGGAAGGAAAGTTATGACTAACCTAGATAGCATATTGAAAAGCAGAAACATTACTTTGCCGACTAAAGTCCATCTAGTCAAGGCTATGGTTTTTCCAATAGTCATGTATGGATGTGAGAGTTGGACTGTGAAGAAGGCTGAGCACCAAAGAATTGATGCTTTTGAACGGTGGTGTTGGAGAAGACTCTTGAGAGTCCCTTGGACTGCAAGGAGATCCAACCAGTCCATTCTGAAGGAGATCAGTCCTGGGTGTTCATTGGAAGGACTGATGCTAAAGCTGAAACTCCAATACTTTGGCCACCTCGTGAGAAGAGTTGACTCATTGGAAAAGACTCTGATGCTGGGAGGGATTGTGGGCAGGAGCAGAAGGGGATGACAGAGGATGAGATGGCTGGATGGGATCACCAACTCGATGGACATGAGTTTGGGTGAACTCCAGGAGTTGGTGATGGACAGGGAGGCCTGGCGTGTTGCAGTTCATGAGGTTGCAGAGTTGGACACGACTGAGCGACTGAACTGAACAACTGAACTGAAACTGAACAAAAACACATACAAGTTCATAAGAAGTATTGAATGTACATGAAGGGATCAAAAACTAGTGGTGCCTAACACAAACTGGAATTGGGAGGCTGACATGAGCTTGATCTTGAAGGATGGCTAAAACTTTGCCACATAAGGAAGGAAAGGACCTTTGAAGCAGAAGTTACAGCATAAACAGACACAGAGTCACCCACAAAGATGCAAAGGTCATTTCTGACTAGATTCTGCAGAGTTTTATGCAACTATTTTAAGAAATGTGAGTTTTAATTAATATGCAATTAGGGTCAAGTTGAAGTCATATAAAATATGCAGTCTTCTTGTTTCAAGAAGATCGCTCTGGTAGTAGAAGGAAATGGCAACCCACTCCAGTGTTCTTGCCTGGAGAATCCCAGGGACGGGGGAGCCTGGTGGGCTGCCGTCTATGTGGTTGCACAGAGTCAGACACGACTGAAGTGACTTAACTGCAGCAGCAGCAGCAGCAGTACATAGGATTATGTTGGGGGACAGAATGATAGTAGGGCGACCATTTAACAACAATTAGCCATAGTTAAAAAATCATGGAGTTTGGAGGTTAAACTGGTCTATGTTAAAATCATAGTAAATGCCACTAATGAGTTACTTGACGTGGCAAATTGTGAACTATTCTGAGCCTGAGCTTTTATTCACTTCATAAGGTTGTGGCAAAACCTAAAGTGGTAATATTTATAAAGTAGCAAGGAAATTCCTGGCAAGTATTAGATACAATAAATAAGAGCCATTATTAATCTCTGTGAGACATTATTCTCTGATCGCTAAAATGAAAACAAAGTACTTACTCCTTAGTCATTTCCTAAAGATCACAGGAAACATATGTAAAGTGCCTGGAATATAGCTGATGATCAGTGAATGTTATTTAAGAATATCTTTCAGGAGCCCAAATGAGAGATGATAAAGTAAAGCTATGGCAAGAGGTTTGAATAGAGGTCAGATTCTAAGAGGGATCATTTTGAAGTAGAACCAACAGGTTTTGATGATATGGAATAGGAACACGAATCTCAGAGTAAACAGCATATATCCTTAATACATAGCTCAAATATTGGAAGTGACAAGGGAGGAGGACTAGAATGGGAAACTGAGAATACTAATATACAAGGGGCAGAAGGAAGAGAGAAAGACAGGACTGAGGAAACGAAAGAATGATGGGAAATGAAAAGTAACCAAAACAGCAGAACCAAGGAAGCTCTGGCAGAAAAGATTTCATCCAAAAAGCATGAGCAAGGTGAGTATATAATCGTGCTACAGTACAGAACAGACAAATGGGTCATCGTAAACCATAATGAGGGTTTCCCTGGTGGCTCAGACGGTAGAGTCTGCCTGCAGCGTGGGAGACTGACTCGGGTTCAATTCCTGGGTTGGGAAAATCCCCTGGAGAAGGAAATGGTAACCCATTCCAGTACCCTTGTCAGGAAAATTCCATGGGCGAAGGAGCCTGGTAGGCTACAGTCCATGGGGTCACAAAGAGTTGGACACGACTGAGAAACTTCACTCACTCGCTCAAAACATAATGAAATATTTCTGGCATTGAAGTTATTTCACTATTGCTTAAATCTGAGTGATGGCACCTTTTTCAATTATTGCTTACCTTGAACAATTAATTTCACCTCTTTTCTGTCTTTCCCAACCAGATTAACTCCTTCACACACATAAATCCCAGAATCTTCTGCCCTCATAGAAATTAAAGTGAGAGTTGCATTCTCAGAAAGGAGCTGTAGATTCCCATTGTCTAATTTCTTGCTCCAGAGAATCCATGGAGCTGGTAGACCTGCACTGGTACACGTCATCGTCACAGAGTCGCCTTCCTGCAGCCTTGTGGAGGGATTCACGGATACAGCTGTGTCTTTGGGTGAGACTGAGAAGGCAGAACACAGTATTAGTCATTGCTAAGCATCATAATGGTCCCACAGGGCTACTGTAAATACTCTCATGGACTGTATTTACAGCTTTCTCAATCTGACAAACTTACTCTGCCAAACCAGCATAAAGAATTGCTGAGTCATGAAAATTAGTCAATCCAGTTTCTGACTGATTTGATGGAGTTACCTTTTTTTGATGTTTGGTGTTTTCAGACGGCCATAGATACTCAGAAATTAAGAAAAACCCTTAGAGTTATGTGATTCAATCTCCCAGGTAAGGTATAAATTCCAGCTCAGCTTCCTCACCAAATGTTCATGCAAGTCAGCTTCAATACTTCCAGTGCACAAGGCAGTCCACAGTCTTATGGTAAATATTGTCCATTTTATTTTTGGACAGCTCTGATTATTAGAACATTTTCCCTCTATTGAGCTAAAATCTTTCTCTTTGTAACTAACTTCTATACACCGGTCATAGTTCAGTCCTCTCTTGCTAAAGAATAATCCAAATTTCACTTCTACATGACAGTCAGTCAAATACTTAATTATAGCTCTCATTTCCAAGTTTTATATTCTCTAGGAAAAATATCTCCTATTTTTGACTATTCTTCTCAAAACATTGATAAAATCCTTTCCATCTCATTCTGTCTCAGCTAGACATATTATAGAAGGCAATGCTCCTTTTAACTACGGTGTTTAGAGAAGACAAGAGCATTGTCGTCTAGAACAGAGCACAGTGAGTCACTCTTACAAAACTTTGGGATTACAAGACTGCCTCAAATCCCCCAGCCATATCTGAGAGAATGGAGACAATCAAATCTCATCTCCTCCCTCCCAACCCATGCAGACGTGTCCAGGTGTGCACACTCATATAAACTCACACACAGACTAAGTGCTGCTTGTAGAACTTCTATACTTTGATATTTCAATGCATGATGTAAGAGTTTACAAAACATAATTTAAAACATTTTATCACTTGAGCCTATTATTTCTCACCACCCAATCAGGTGGTGGTGATTTAATCATCAAGTAGGGTTCGACTCTTGTGATCCCATGGGCTATAGCTGCAGGGCTCCTCAGTCAATGGGATTTAATAGGCAAGAGTACTGGAGGGGATTGCCATTCCCTTCTCCATGGGATCTTCCCAATCCAGGGATAGAACCCTGGTCTCCTGCATTGCAGGCAGATTCTTTACCAACTGAGTCACCAGGGAAGCTTCCCAATCAAATGGTATTATTATTATTCTCCTTTGATAGACTGAGAAATTAAGTGAACCAAAATCATAATTAATGGAGCCATCCATACCTTGAGTTAGTTCAACTTTCTCAACCCTAATTCCATGCACTTTTTTTTGAAGTATGCAGTTGACAAGAATTATGCTCTCAGTGAATCAAAATGGTATAAAAACTACAAACATGTTTCTCCTTGACTGTAGCTGCTTGGTTTATTGCTGTATACATCTAAGAGTATATTCCCATAGACAGACACAAGTACTTACTGTAGACTTCCAGTTCTTTTATAGTTTTCCTTTCTTTGGGTGGAGAATCATCATCATAAATGTGTAATTTAGCTTGACAAACAAGAGCTTTCCCAATATCCTCATCAGTAGGCGAGAAGGTCACTTCCAAGCTCTTTGTTTCCTGGGCCTTTTTTTCTGAAGGCTCCAGAAATTCCTGGACTTTCATGGAACGGTTGCCTTTCAACAACTCTATCTCCAGCCTTTCGAATGGGTAAACATCAGGCACCGAACACGTGACTGTGACTGGCTTCCCGACCTCTGGGGGGCTGCTCAGATGAATCTCTGGATCCTTAGAGAAAGCTGCAAAGGTCGAACGAGTACATGCATGTGGATTTTTTGTTCGTATTGTGTAAAGTCCCTTACTGATTTAAATCAACGTAATCTGAGTCTAATATTTTTGTGAATACAATCTTAATGCAGCAGAATGAATTGTGTAAATAGCCTTTCATGGTTTGGGGTGCATTCCAAATTGGAACAATCTGTTAGAGAGCTCTTCAGTTCTGATCCTGCATGTACAAAGGGTTGCATGTTGCAGAGTAAAAGGAGGGAGAAGAAACTTACGCTTATTGAATACTGACACGTGCCCATCCCTGTGCTATTCATTTAACACTGATGACTTTATTCTATACTCATAACAACCCTAAGGAATAGATACCACATTCCATAGATATGAAAGCATAGACTCAGCATATTTGCATCTCTTTCCTAAGGTCACACAGCTAGTAATGGTGAAGCTGGGATTTAACCTCAAGATTTTTACTATTCCATATGACTATTGGGACTTTCATTGTGTTATATCACAGTCTTTTATCATTATGTTATATCACAGTCTTTTATTTTGGTCAGGGTAGATATACCTCATCTTGCAGATAAGGAACCTGAAGCTTAGAATATCATTGCAAAGAATAATTATTAGGCAAGACATGCTAAGAAATGAAAAGAGCAACTCTAAATAACTGGCTTTTGAACAGGCATTCATCCACCAGAAACGCACACCTGTGCGATCTTTAAGTTATAGAAGGCAGATTTGCCTTCCAAAATGCCTGACTCAACATCTAACTAATATTCCACTTGAAATTTTTAATGCAAGGAAAGCACTAGTTCAGTGAGCCATTACTTTCTTTGCAAGGCTGCTTTCCATTGCAAATCACCATGATGGTAACACATTGGCTTGATTCAAGACTGTGAAATAAGAAGAACACAAAGGTCCCAACTCTAAGAAATATTATAATCAAATGTGGAATGGAGACAGGACTGTTAAATATAATGAAAGACAGACACTCTTGAAGAAAGAAAGAAAGAAACTTCGGGCAAGATAACTAAAGCCAGAAGGGCCTTCGTTTTCATTTTTAAACCTTCAACTATTTGGTTCCTACAAGGAGAGGCAAAGGAAGTGGTAAAAATTTGTTATGTGAAGAAACAGTACTTTCCCTTTTTCCACCGATAATTTTGTCCCTTGTATTCTGAAAGAAATGCGCCTATAATCCACATAGTTTGCTGTCAGATAATGTAAGAACTGCTACTTTCCCCTGTATTTACATAAGGGAGCCTTTCATGGAGCTCAGAAACATAAACTCTGCATGTACAACCAGCATAATTGAAAGCAGCTGGCCAAACACAGTTTCTTGAGAAGAATTAGCTACATAAGGGATTATTGAAGAATCAGTTAAGGTTATTGGACCAAGTTGAGCTCCACTATAGCAAAAGAAAAGCAACATAATTAGAAAAGATAATCAAATAAGATCTTCCTAAAGAGATGACTATCAAGGATTCCGGTTTTCTGGCAGAAGCAGTAACCAGAATGCAAGTGATGTACTTCAGGTTATTTTTTCACTCCTTTTTGCTAACTTTCTTGCTGGATTGAGAATGGATTGAAATACATTTTGGTAGGCTAGTAAACAAAGGCTATTCATTCACATTCACTAGGCAAATCAAGTTCATTTTCCAAATATCCTTGAGGTTAAGCTGTTGAGCATTAAGAGTTAATGGCACCGAACAAAAACAGAAATAAAACCTTCTAAATTTATCTCTGCATAAGTCAAATGAGTGAAAAGTTTGCAGATGTTTTTCTTCTGTCTAAGGGGGAAGTTTTTGTACCAAAGCCCAGTATTAAGTTATATCTCTCCTCCTTAAACTTTAAACTAATTTTAAGGACCAAATTGCATAAGAATAAATAGAAAATCCCTAAAGTATAGAATTCATAAGTCATTTGAACATATGGACAAGTACACATGTAAGAAACCAACTGGATCGAATTAAACACACACACACAAAAAAAAGAAGAATAAAATAAAAAGAACCTTAGAAAACTTCACTTTATGGCTAGGAAAACTGAAGCCTAGAGAAGTTGAACCTCACCTGCAGTCACCATGTTCATGGTAGAGTTGGAAACAGAAGCCAAGATTTGGGTCTCTAGTCTGGTGGTAGATTCAGCTGTCTTCTAGATTTCTTGCTGCACTATGTCCCCTAGCCAAGAATCTGGACATGAGTATCCTTTTTCTTTTTTTCTTTTAAAATTATTCTTTGAGAAAATTTATTTTAAAGCAAAATGGAGAGAAAATCAAATATTGACTAAAGTACTCACAGTAGATTTCCACTCGGATTGCTTTCTCCCGTTTCATAGCCCCGCAAATCACGGTGCACAGGTACTGGTGTTCATCCTCGAAACTAACAGGATCCATAATCAGCGTGGATGTGGTACCTTCATTTCTCACCTTCCCATTCAGTGGACTGTCCATCTGAGTTCTCCAAGAAAATGATGGAGACTCACAGCCTGTTGCGCTACAAGTCAGTGAAACAGAGTCACCAATCTGAGTAAAAATTTTGGATTCGTTTGGGAATATGTCAACTTTGAAAGCTTGAGCTGTGAAGGCAAAAAGACAAAAACAAGCTTACCACTGGTTTGTTTAGTATTCTACTCCTTCTTCTCTGTTCTAGTATAATACTCAAATCTGATTGCTCTCTTTCCTAAACTGCTTCTAAGTAACGCGAGGCAGCTCAGGAGTCACTGCCAAAAGAAGCTGTTTAAATCATCTTTGCTTCTGAGAATTCTCACTTCTGACCTTGATGCCCATCTATCAGTTGTTTTGTCACTTGCCAAGTTTTATCTCATTATCAGGTGTAGGAAACTAAAGAGACAGACCTTCCTAGAAAGAGAGTTCAATTACTCACGCAACATTTTAAAAATTCAAAAAACAACAACTTTGCTGCTCTAACTATGACAATATAACCATACATATTAATAGCAGTAGTCAGTAGCACATTAAAAGTTAGGCTAAATTAAGTTTTCCTATTCTTTAAAAATCCAGGGCTTCCCTGGTGGCTCAGATAGTAAAGAACCCTCCTGAAATGCAGGAGACCAGAGTTTGATTCCTGGATTGGGAAAAGCCCCTGGAGGAGGGCATGGCAACCCACTCCAGGATTCTTGCCTGGAGAAACTCCATGGACAGAGAAACCTGGTGGGCTACAGTCCATGGAGTTGCAAAGAGTTGGACATGAATGACAAAGTACACACATTGCCTTTCTTTATTATCATAACAAAGTGACTGAAATCAAAGTCAGAGCTAAAATGAAATGCTAGCATCTCGAGCAAATCAAGACGAAGAACTTACAAACAGCAAACACCATCCAAAGTACATTTGAGACTCCAAAGATCACAAACATCTTCCTAGGCATTTACACTGCTGTTCTCATGGGAAAATAATGATTCCAAACGCTTCTTTCTGTTCCTCTTGAAGCTTCCTGAGAAGAGTCTTGAGCTCTTAAAGCCAGTGAGGTTCAGTGAGGAATGAAATAGAAAATCGGCTCTTTATATAGGGTCTTGTTGCAGAGATGCAAAAGCGGAGGAAAATCCCTTCAAGGGGAAACCTGGAACAGAGCCAGAAAAAAAGTTTAACTGACACCCAGCCAAGTCCAGCATTAACCCCTTCCATGGCACTCAGTACTGAGACTGCTTTCTCCATCATAGAAAAAGAAAACACTTCCAAGGCTAAAAATTAAAACTTTCCCTTGCTTTTCCCTCCAAAAGGATATTTTTGCATGAAGCAGGAGATCAACCCTGGGATTTCTTTGGAAGAAATGATGCTAAAGCTGAAACTCCAGTACTTTGGCCACCTCATGAGAAGAGTTGACTCATTGGAAAAAACTCTGATGCTGGGAGGGGTTGGGGGCAGGAGGAGAAGGGGATGACTGAGGATGAGATGGCTGGATGGCATCACGGACTCGATGGACGTGAGTATGAGTGAACTCCGGGAGATGGTGATGAACAGGGAGGCCTGACGTGCTGCGATTCATGGGATCGCAGAGTCAGACACGACTGAGCAACTGAACTGAATGTTTGTTTCAGAATAAGATTTTCTGAATCCAACTGGGGAGAAGAGAGACAGAGAGAAAGTAAATTACACTCTAGTTCTTGAAGTGGCTGAACAGGCACTATGTCATGTGAACTGATTTTTGTCCATTATGAAGATATGTTTGCAATTCAAAGACAGAGACTACATTTTCTCTTGCAAGGAAAAGGAAAAGACACTTTCTTTTGATGAATTATTTTTAAAAAGGGAGACAGCGTAGCTTCTGAGTTTCATACATTTTATTCACAAATAGTTTTTTGGGCAGCAAAGATCAAGTTTCTGAAATTATTTTCTTGAATAGAGAATAATGGAATGCTACCAAAAGAAGAGAAATATTTTCTTATTTTGTTTTAGAAAAGTTATTAATTCTCGATTCAGTTGCTGGATAATTGAGAATCTTACATGCAGACTCACATGCAAATGATGGAATTCCCCTGAAGTGGTAAATCTCTTAGAATGTGACACTTAACCACAAAAGGTTAAAACATGAAAAATAATTTGTTTCTCTTATATGAGATGAGGACAACAATCTTATGCTCTTTATTTCCCCTCTAATGAAATGACTTTTTAAAAGGTATTTTTAAATAGCTGTTTTGCCTTGCACTCATGTACTTCAGTCTGCAAAACACTTGCACATCATAAAGAAACCAGAACAGCCACTTCCTTGTAATATACACGTGCAGGTCTTTCTCCCCCGTGGATCATCAGTTCCTACCATAGTCTCAGATCAGTTCTTGTTCATCACTGTATCTACTTCTGCCTTCCCAAAGTCTAATGCATGTTTTAACACTTAGCAGGTGCCAAAGAAGTATAACCATAAGTAGTTTAAATTAAAATTTGGAGAAGAAACTTCCAAAATGTTAGCAATAATATGTAACTACTGCATGAGAAAAAAATGTTGGATTTTACAAAAAAAAAAAAAAAATTCCAAAGCTCACTGACTCCCAGAGATGTATATGATAAACAGCCCTGTGCCTTTTGACAGAGAAAGACCATAACTGAGATTTGGAACTAATAATTAATTGTTCCTCGTGGCTGGAGAGGTTCTGGACCTCTTCTTGGGTGCAGATGAGGCTCCCATTCAAGGATAAGGAGAGAAAAAGAAGTGGAAGCAGCTACTGGCTGTAATAACATGTAAGTGTGACTTCAACTGCCAAATAGCTAAGGATCAGAAAAGTAGCTGTGGCAAAATTAGCTGATGAGCAAGTAATCTACAGGTCTTTACAAGCTCATGTCATGGAAGAAGATGATCAGAACCATGTAGGTTGACTGCTTAACTCAGAGGAGATAGAAAGGGAATTATGGAATTTCAGTGTAATTCTCTGGAGCGTAAAGACAAAAGTGAACAATAGGATCCCAAAATGAGATCACCAAGAACAAGTTATTGCAAAAAACTTCTGTTTCACACTTGAATAGAATTCTAAACTTGGAACATTGGGGAAATATTTAATCGGCTGTGAGAGCCAGCGTGCTAAGCGCAGGCGGCTGCGAGAGCCGGTGCCCTAAGCGCGGCGGAGAGGAGCTCCCCCACGTCCGAGGTCAGGGGCAGCGGCCTAGAGTGCCAGGCTGCGACAGCACAGGAACGCCGAGAGGAGCTACCCCGCTTCCGAGGTCAGTGGGGGCTGGGAGGAAACACCCCGCGTCGGAGGTCAGGGGCGGCCAGGAGGAGACACGCACGACCGAGGCCAGGGCAGGCGGCCAGGAGGAGCATCCAGAGGAGTGGTGGCTGCGCAGGCTGGGCAGGTGCAGGGCCTAGAGGAATCATCCGACGTTGAAGGTCAGGAACAGCGGTGGTAAGGAGATACCCCTCGTCCAAAGTAAGGAGCAGCGGCTGTACTTTGCTGGAGCAGCCATGAAGAGATACCCCATGTCCAGGGTAAGAGAAACCCAAGTAAGATGGTAGGTGTTGCAAGAGGGCATCAGAGGGCAGACACGCTAAACCCATACTCACAGAAAACTAGTCAATCTAATCACACTAGGACCACAGCCTTGTCTAACTCAATGAAACCAAGCCATGCCTGCGGGGCAACACAAGACGGGCGGGGCAACCCAAGATGGGTGGGTCATGGTGGAGAGGTCTGACAGAGCGTGGTCCACTGGAGCAGGGAATGGCAAGCCACTTCAGTATTCTTGCCTTGAGAACCCCATGAACAGTATGAAAAGGCCAAATGATAGGATACCAAAAGAGGAACTCCCCAGGTTGGTAGGTGCCCAATATGCTACTGGAGATCAGTGGAGAAATAACTCCAGAAAGAATGAAGGGATGGAGCCAAAGCAAAAACAATACCCAGCTGTGGATGTGACTGGTGATAGAAGCAAGATCCGATGCTGTAAAGAGCAATATTGCATAGGAACCTGGAATGTCAGGTCCATGAATCGAGGCAAATTGGAAGTGGTCAAACAAGAGATGGCAAGGGTGAACATCAACATTCTAGGAATCAGCAAACTAAAATGGACTGGAATGGGTGGATTTAACTCAGATGACCATTTTATCTACTACTGCGGGCAAGAATCCCTCAGAAGAAATGGAGTAGCCATCATGGTCAACAAAAGAGTCCAAAATGCAGTACTTGGATGCAATCTCAAAAATGACACAATGATCTCTGTTCATCCCCAAGACAAACCATTCAATATCACAGTTATCCAAGTCTATGCCCCAACCAGTAACACTGAAGAAACTGAAGTTGAACGGTTTTATGAAGACCTACAAGACCTTTTAGAACTAACACCTAAAAAAGATGTCCTTTTCGTTATAGGGGACTGGAATGCAAAAGTAGGCAGTCAAGAAACACCTGCAGTAACAGGCAAATTTGGCCTTGGAATACAGAATGAAGCAGGGCAAAGACTAATAAAGTTTTGCCAAGAAATGCACTGGTCATAGCAAACACCCTCTTCCAACAACACAAGAGAAGACTACACATGGACATCACCAGATGGTCAACACCGAAATCAGACTGATTACATTCTATGCAGCCAAAGATGGAGAAGCTCTATACAGTCAACAAAAACAAGACAGGAGCTGACTGTGGCTCAGATCATGAACTCCTTATTACCAAATTCAGACTCAAACTGAAGAAAGTAGGGAAAACCGCTAGACCATTCAGGTATGACCTAAATCAAATCCTTTATGATTATACAGTGGAAGTAATAAATAGATTTAAGGGCCTAGATCTGATAGATAGAGTGCCTGATGAACTATGGAATGAGGTTCATGACATTATATAGGAGACAGGGATCAAGACCATCCCCATGGAAAAGAAATGCAAAAAAGCAAAATGGCTGTCGGGATTACAAAGAGCTATGAAAAGAAGAGAAACAAAAAGCAAAGGAGAAAAGGAAAGATATAAGCATCTGAATGCAGAGTTCCAAAGAATAGCAAGAAGAGATAAGAAAGCCTTCTTTAGCAGTCAATGCAAAGAAATAGAGGAAAACAACAGAAAGACTAGAGATCTTTTCAAGAAAATTAGAGATACCAAGGAAACATTTCATGCAAAGATGGGCTCAATAAAGGACAGAAATGCTATGGACCTAACAGAAGCAGAAGATATTAAGAAGAGGTGGCAAGAATACACAGAAGAACTGTGCAAAAAAGATCTTCATGACCCAGATAATCATGATGATGTGATCACTAATCTAGCACCAGACATCTTGGAACGTGAAGTCAAGTGGGCCTTAGAAAGCATCACCAAGAACAAAGCTAGAGGAGGTGATGGAATTCCAGTTGAGCTGTTTCAAATCCTGAAAGACGATGCTGTGAAAGTGCTCCACTCAATATGCCAGCACATTTGGAAAACTCACCAGTGGCCACAGGACTGGAAAAGGTCAGTTTTCATTCCTATCCCAAAGAAAGGCAATGCCAAAGAATGCTCAAACTACCGCACAATTGCACTCATCTCACATGCTGGTAAAGTAATGCTCAAAATTCTCCAAGCCAGGCTTCAGCAATACGTGAACCGTGAACTCCCTGATGTTCAAGCTGGTTTTAGAAAAGGCAGAGGAACCAGAAATCAAATTGCCCAACATCCTCTGGATCATCGAAAAAGCAAGAGATTTTCAGAAAAACATCCATTTCTGTTTTATTGACTATGCCAAAGTCTTTGACTGTGTGGATCACAATAAACTGTGGAAAATTCTGAAAGAGATGGGAATACCAGACCACCTGACCTGCCTCTTGAGAAATCTGTATGCAAGTCAGGAAGCAACAGTTAGAACTGGACATGGAACAACAGACTGGTTCCAAATAAGAAAAGGAGTACATCAAGGCTGTATATTGTCACCCTGCTTATTTAACTTCTATGCAGAGTACATCATGAGAAACGCTGGACTGGAAGAAACACAAGCTGGAATCAAGATTGCTGGGAGAAATATCAATAACCTCAGATATGCAGATAACACTACCCTTATGGCAGAAAGTGAAGAGGTGCTAAAAAGCCTCTTGTTGAAAGTGAAAGAGGAGAGCAAAAAAGTTGGCTTAAAGCTCAACATTCATAAAATTAAGATCATGGCATCTGGTCCCATCACTTCATGGGAAATAGATGAGGAAACAGTGGAAACAGTGTCAGACTTTATTTTTGGGGGCTCCCAAATCACTGCAGATGGTGATTGCAGCCATGAAATTAAAAGACGCTTACTCCTTGGAAGGAAAGTTATGACCAACTTAGATAGCAGAGACATTACTTTGCCGACTAAGGTCCATCTAGTCAAGGCTATGGTTTTTCCTGTGGTCATGTATGGATGTGAAAGTTGGACTGTGAAGAAGGCTGAGCGCCGAAGAATTGATGCTTTTGAACTGTGGTGTTGGAGAAGACTCTTGAGAGTCCCTTAGACTGCAAGGAGATCCAACCAGCCCATTCTGAAGGAGATCAACCCTGGGATTTCTTTGGAAGGAGTGCTGCTAAAGCTGAAACTCCAGTACTTTGGCCATCTCATGTGACGAGTTGACTCATTGGAAAAGACTCTGATGCTGGGAGGGATTGGGGGCAGGAGGAGAAGGGGATGACAGAGGATGAGATGGCTGGATGGCATCACGGACTCGATGGACGTGAGTCTGAGTGAACTCCGGGAGATGGTGACGGACAGGGAGGCCTGGCGTGCTGCGATTCATGGGGTCGCAAAGAGTCAGATATGACTGAGTGACTGAACTGAACTGAACTGAACTGAACTGAACTGAATTAGTTCATAGTTGTTTCAGCAAAAGTCCCGTATGGTATCTTTGAGTCGGATGCCATTTAAGATCCTGCCTGCTCCTCCCAGGTTGAGATGACTGTATTCTCTTCTGTGACCTCTCCACTAGAGCATACTGGCAGTGAAGCACTTGTCATACTGCATTTACCTCTTAACATGTTGACTGTTCCTAACTGACAAAACTCAAATAGTTTCATTTTCTATTATCACATCTAGACTAGAATAAGGTATTCATTAAAATTTATATAATGAATGATCGAATAGAAATTCAAATATAAAGATAACATATTGAGACTGGATAGAGCATTACTGTATTCTGTGTTTGAAATTGTTCAGTTCAAATTTTTATCATTAACATAGAAGATATGATTGTTTAGCATTCATAATGCAAGAGAAAGATAGCTAACCGTAGAATCAAGATAAGGATGATCTGAAAAGATGTAATAATTGTCCAGATGATGAAGTGAAACTTAAAGGAATGCATTAAAGTCCCACATTTAAATATAGAACATCAAAGTCTTGAGTAAAATATGGAAGAGATTTGACTTGATGGTCATCATAGGAAGATTGTCTGATGGTTTGAGTGAATGACAATGTGTACACATGCCAGCAGTGCCATGGGAAACCAAAATAGATATTGATAACCTCAATGTGCACTCAATCAAGAAAGCATTCAATCTTCACGTTGCCTGAGGCCATGGTCTCTAAGACCATATTGGGAGCAGAGGTGTCAGTTTAAGGTTCTAGGCCTTATGTGAGAGACTGACAAAATAGAGGGTGTCCAGAAGAAAGTGATAGGGCAATAAATGACTCCAAAATCCCCGGCCTGGTAGGAGCTGTTGAAAGAATTGGATATTTAGTTTGTATAAGAGACACACGAAAGCCATGGATAATTGAATGAATGATGTGCGGAGGAAGGAATAATACTTGCTGCACTGTGTTATATCAAAGGCTAAGTGTAGAGTTGTTTGGTAGTAATTACTAGATTATTAGCAGCAAGATCAGGAGTGTGTGTCCAATTCACCAGTAGATCCTCAGCACTTAATATAGTGACCAGTAGATAGCAGGGGGCTCAGTAAATCAACACTGAATGGACAAATTAACAATTTGAAGGCGATCTTGACTTGGATCTCATTAGTCTTAAATACAAATCCACTACTTTATGGAGGAAGTATACCTTGTACAAGCATAGGTAGCCTCTCTGCACCTCGTTTACACATGCTCAAATAGGGATAATAGTATCATTTCAAGTAATTCACATGATTTTATGATTATCAAATCAAAAGTGATTGTGTGAAATCTCTAAATATAAACAGCAGAGTGATATGTAATAATATTTAAATACAACCCTATTAAGTTCGCTGTGAAGAAGGACATTCTATTTACTAAATCTTTTCAGCAGTGGAATGGGTCCCCTTAAGAATTCAACTCCTAGTCACTACAGGTTGTCAAGCGAGGTTGGTGACACCTCCCAAAAATGTGATAGAAGTCAGGTTTTGTTTCTATGAGATATCTAACTGGGTGACAATTAAGGTGACCTCCAATATTAAGATTTTGTTTCTGTGTTATCCATCCTTTCTAGTCTAACTTCACCAATCCCCTCATTGCCCATTTCAAAATTCTAAGCATCTTCTGATGCTACTCTGGTTGGACCCTAAGAAGTTTCAGGCTTACTTCTCTCAGCTGGTTTCATAACCACCACATTTGTAGCAACTATTTTAGGACTTCCAAGCAATCAATTTGTTATGTTATGGGCCTCTCTGGAGCTAAAGTTCCTTACTTTTTCTAACACATCAGAGGTAAGTGGCATTCCTAGTAGTAAGAGTGGCTCTTTATGCAGCCACACTCACCAAGGTGAGAGGAGGAGCAATTCCTTTTCAGGAGGGCATATCAGAATGAGAAGGGAACTTAAAAGACCCCTTCAGTAGATTTTACAATGTCAATTCCTCCCTACTTTGAGAAGTGCTCTGGATAACTTAAAAAAAAATCAATGTCTGTTACTCCATTAGGCCCTATGCAGTAGGAGTCTCTCACAGTGACTTAACAAATATGAGAACTAAGGATATGCAGTTCAAGGCTGTTTCAGCTACTTTAGAAAAACTTTGAAAACCAAGATATATTCTAGTTTAAGGGATTGTCATCCATAGCTTGTCACTACCCCTCATGATCATAGGACAGCTGCTTCATCTCCAAACATCACATCTATATTTCAGGCGAGAAAACCAGAGAAAGACAAAGGGGCAAACAGAAAAAGCCATTGGAGATTATCCCCTTTTAAAGACCTTTCCAAGAAGTCCCAGGGAGTGACTTACAGTTACATCTCATTCAAAAGGGGAAAGATTGAATATTTTAACTGAATAAATACATTGTTGCCCCAAATAAATCAGAATTCTGTGTATAAGAAAAAGAGAATGGATAATAAAAAGGCAATTAGCAATGCCTGTCACAGTTTCCAAATTCAGCTCAATTCAAAAGATGTTTACCGAGACACACTATACAGGCATATGCTATCTTGGGGATATATAAATGAAGGTGAACATAATTCCCATGTCAGAATGAAGAATAACTGCACCATATCAGAGAAGAAATTCCACATAATTGAGAGGCCACTTGATTATCTTTGTCTACAATTAGAAAATGGAATGTGGGATTCCTTGGTGGCTCAGTAGTAAAGAATCCACCTACCAAGGCAGGGGACATTGCAGGAGACCAACGCAGGGTTCGATCCAGGATCTGGGGAGATCCCACATGCTCCAGGGCAACTAAGCCCAGAGGCCACAGCTACTAAGCCTGTGCTCTAGAGCTTGGGAACCCCACCTACGGAGCCCTCCTGCCACAACTACTGAAGCCCGTGCGCCCTAGAGTCCTTGCTCTGCAACAAGAGAAGCCACTGCAGTGAGATGCCCGCACACCATAACTAGAGGAAAGCCCACACAGCGATGAAGATCCCGCAGAGCCAAGAACAAATAAATAAAAGGAAAGAAAATGAAATATATCTTAGTAACCTGGTATAAGATTGACACTTTCTGGAAAACAAACTACAGGAAGGATCATTGGTTAAATTCTACTTCATCATGGATTTATTGTGGCTTCTGGAATTTTGAGGAACCTGTTACTTATCTGGAATTTTGAGGAACCTGTTACTTATCATTAAGAAATATCTATTTAATGAATACATAAACCTGATAAGTGTGACTTACTGAATTTTTAATCTGGCACTAATTATTGAATTATTGGACAAAATAACAATAGGAAGAAGACTGCCAACATAAATATTATTTCTCCTTTCCCTTTCATAAGTATATTTCACAGAATTTAGGTTTTAGTCATTTGTGCTTTGACTATCCCATGTATTTAAGTTCAACATTTCACACAGACAAAGGTGTCTGTGTATTTCAGTTCTATTGCTTGGGATAACTTGCCTCTGCTCTCTGCTAATTCCCACCTCTGGCCATTTTTGAAGGCCAAGTACTGGAACAACTTTTGCTGAGCCTTCGGAATCTGCTGCAGGTGTAGAAGAATCAGAAGCGTGAGCAGACAGTATGGGAACACGTTGTTCAGACTGACTTTTACTTTTCTGTTGAGGTATAATTGACATATAACACTACATTAATTCCAAGTGTACAACGTAAGGATTCAATATTTGTGTATATTATGAAACTATCACCACAATAAATCTAGTTAATATCCATCACCATGTATAGTTACAAAATTTTTTTCTTGTGATGAGAACTTTTAAGATCTACTCTTTTAACAACTTTCAAATACACAATGCAGTATTATTAGCTACAGAGACTATGTTGCCCGCAATGCAGAAGACTCAGGTTTGATCCCTAAGTCAAGAAGATTCCCTGGAGAAGAGAATGGCAACCCACTCCAGTATTCTTCCCTGGAAAATTCCATGGGCAGAGGAGCCTAGGTGGCTATACTCCATGGGGTTGCAAAGAGTCAGACACCACTGAGTGACTAACAATTTAAGTTTCACTATGCTGTACATTGCATCCCCATGACTTATTTTATGTTTTAGTGAGGTATACTTGAATTATAACGTTTCAGGTATGCATCAAAGTGATTGAGTTATATACATATATATATGTGTGTGTGTGTGTGTATATAATTCTTTTCAGATTCTTTTCCATTGTAGGTTACTACAAAATACCAAATATAGTTCCCTGTGCTATACATTAGGTTTTTGTTCTTTATCAATTTTATGTATAGTAATATATACGTGTATCCATTCCAAATTCTTAATTTATCCCTCCCTTCTTCCCCCTTTGGTAACCATAAGTTTGTTTTCTATGGTCATGAGTCTATTTCTACTTTGTAAATAAGTTCATTTGTATCATATTTTTTTTTATATATCACTTATATGTTAAGTGATACATGATATACTTTCTCTGACTTACTTCACTTAGTATAATAATCTCTAGGTCTATCCATGTTGCTGCAAACGGCATTATAGTATTCTTTTTATGGCTGAGTGGTATTCCATTTGTACATTCCATTTGTATATATGTACCACGTCTTCTATATCTACCCATTTGTCAATGAACATTTAGGTTGCTTCTATGTCTTAGCTACTGTAGTGCTGCTATGAACACTGGGGTGCATGGGTCTTTTCAAATTAGAGTTTTCACCTGTGACTTATTTTATAACAGAAAGCTTATACCTTTTGATTCCCCTTTAATCCATTCTGCCCACCCTTCACCCACTCAGATTCACTCTTGGGGGCTCAGACTCCAACTTCAAAAGAGGAATTCTCTTTGTCTCTTGTTGGAGTTTAGAAGGAGAATTAGAGGCCCTGAGCATCAAAACACACTTCCTAACCATTCTTGGAGCTGCCTCCAGTCAGCTTTAGTGGGATTTCCTCAGAAACCAGTACCATAAGACTGTCCCACCGACTTCCTGGCCCCAAATGATTCTAACTCCATTATTCATTTGCAACATGAGCAAGACTAAGGAATTGAGGAGATGAAAATATTCAAGTCCCCATCTGTTCCAAAATTGTTATGAAACATCTGTTTACACTGTAAGGGGAGACTTGGAGAGGGCATTTCATGAGCTTACAGTAGATGGGGACAAATAAAAATATGAGAAAGAAGAAAAAGCAAATGCAATGGGAGAAAATCACTCTAAACCAAAATATGTTAGATCTATAAATAAATTACATATTTAATTTGGGAATGGTCTTAGGATTTACCATAACCAGAGTTTTGTATAAAAACAATAAAAATATTTTTCTCCTATTTGAGTAGCATATCTATGACTAGCTTAGATATTTTTCCCCTAAAGCACAAGAAATCACCCTTTTAAACCTAATTGTTTAAATTTATGTACTGAAGTTCCCATATTCTTAAACAACATACAAGTTTTTTTTGTAATTTAGACCCATTTTAAGAATTGTAGCTCAGCATTGCACTAAACTGTTTAGGAAGACATTTTCACAGTTGTAGGATGCCATGAAGAAAATGGGCTTCCCTGGTGACTCAGCGGTAAAGAATTCACTTGCAGTGTAGGAGCAAGGGTTCAATCCCTGGGTCAGGAAGATTCCCTGGAGAAGGAAATGACAACCCACTCCAGTATTCTTGCCTGGGAAATTCCATGGATAGAGGAGCCTGGCAGGCTACGGTCCATGGGGTTTCAAAAGAATAGGACACGACTTAGCAACTAAACAACAAGAAACATGAAGAAAAAAGAAGTAGTCAGGAGTAAGGGCACCTGGGTTTTGCCTCTGTAAATAAAAGTGTAATCTAGAGACTGAGACTTTACTTCCAGGGTCCAAGTTTTTTCATCTGCAAAACAGAAGGGGGCAGGATAGATGGCTTGCAAAGTCCTTCCCTTTCATCATTATGATTTCTAGGCTAAAAATGAGTAGCTAAAGAACCATAGACATGCTAGCCAAATATTTGCTTGCCCAGGTTTTATGAGTCTAAGTAAACCAACAGAGGTCATTTTGCAAGGCACATATTTCTTTGCAGGAACCTCATGGAAATCTTATCTCATGGCATTTAAAAAAATGGACGCTATTGCTTTTTTATGCTTTAAAGACTTTCTGCTGTTGGCTGAGGCTCTGGGCTCTTGTATTTACTCTGCACATCCCAATGTTTGTACTTGAACTCCTGGAAATAAACATGTCTATTTCCTCTCCACAGCTAAGGTTGGTGACAAAACGAATAGACGAATAGTGAAGGTGTTAGTGGCTCAGTTGTGTCTGACTCTTTGCAACCCTATGGACTGCAGTCCATTAGGCTCCTCTGTCTATGAAATTCTCCAGGCAAGAATACTGGAGTGGGTTGCCATTCCCTTCTCCAGGGGATTGTCCCAACCCAGGGATCGAACCCAGTCTCCTGCATTACAGGCGGATTCTTTACCATCTGAACCACCAGGGAAGGAACAGATTGCCTGCTATGTGCCAAGCACTGTTCTAGATCCTCAAGAATACAGTGATGACAAAGCAAATAATATCCCTGCTTGCTTTCATGAAGTCCACATTCTAGTAGCACTAAACAAAAAATATGAAGAGAAGTAAACTAGCAGAGGGAAAGTGTGAAAAGACAGAGAAACAAAGCAAACCCCAGGTGAAAGTTACAAAGTGTTTGAAAAAGAAGATGGTGAGTGTCTTTCAGCAATCCCTTATTCCATCCTCTTTTATCTATTAAAAAAAGGTGTGAGTAGCCTGAGATATAGAACATGGTGTGAAATGAACATCTTAAGAAACCACAATCCTAAAAAAGTCACTGATTTTGCCCCAAGCAGGTTTAGCTTCAGCAGTGCAAGTTCTGCATGGTGTAATGTTGGAATGAGCAAAGTCCAGGGTTTGCCAGGGACGGACAATGGAGAAAAATAAGGACACAGGAGGTGAGAGTGAATCTGGAATACAGTATATGGTAGCAATAAGACAGAATCAAAGAACTATTAAATCTGGATGGTAGAACAGTAAGTAAACTGCAGAAAACATAAGGAGTTAGCAGTCAGAAAATAGGAATCTTGGAGGTGCAGTGGTTGAGACTTCCCTGGAGGGGCAGTGGTTGAGACTTTGCCTTCTAATACAGGGGATGAGATTTCAATCTTTGGTCAGGGAGCTGAGATCTGACATGCCTCAGGGTCAAAAACATAAACATAATCATAGAACACAAGCAGTATTGTAACAAATTCAATAAAGACTTTTTAAAAAAATGGTCCTCATCAAAAAAGTTTTAAAAAAAAGAAAAGGGAATCTTGATACCAAAATTTCAATTAGGAATAGTTTGGGTGATGACAAGTTTTAGAGAATGACTATGAGAGGGAATAACTAAGGTGATTGTTATGAGCAAAGAGGTGAAAGAATTCAGAGGTCAGGTCCATGAAGGTATTCAAGCTATTAAGCTAAAAGTAGGAGTAATGGAGAGGAAGAGGTTGAACCACGTGTCAAAATAATTAATGAATAAAGTAGGGTCACGAGAAGTTATCAGGACCTTAAAGAAGATGGACTCTGAGAAGTAGTGGAGAAGACCAATGCTTGAGAATTGGCACTGAGAAGAAGAAAGATCCTTAATCTCAACTTAAGTTCAGTGGCCTGTCTTGATCACCATAGGTCAGGACCCCAATGGAAAGAGTGTTATCAAACCAAGCCAGTTTCATAGTGTAATAGAAAGATGAAAGAAAGGCTTAGTGAAGGTAAAGATTATCAGAGATTTTGCAGATAACTAATCTTAAATTCTAAAGATCACAGTGAAAGTCTTGGAAGACCAAAAATTGGCACAGAATAAGGGAATCATAGGGAACTGGAATGCCAAAGTAGACAGTCAAGAAATACCTGGAGTAACAGGCAAGTTTGGGCTTGGAGTACAAAATGAAGCAGGGCAAAGTCTAACAGAGTTTTGCCAAGAGAACTCACTGATCATAGCAAACACCCTTTTCCAACAACACAAGCAAAGACTCTACACATGGACATCACCAGATGGTCAATACTGAAATCAGATTATATTCTTTGCAGCTGAAGAAGGAAAAGCTCTATACAGTCAGCAAAAACAAAACCGGGAGCTGACTGTGGCTCAGATCATGAACTCCTTACTGCCAATTTCAGACTTAAATTGAAGAACCACTAGGCCATTCTTCAAATCCTTTGTGATTGTACAGTGGAAGTGACAAATAGATTCAAGGGGTTAAATCTGATAGACAGAGTGCCTGAAGAACTATGGACGGAGGTGTGTAACACTGTACAGGAGGCAGTGATCAAAACCATCCCCAAGAAAAGAAATGCAAAAAGGCATATGGATGTCTGGGGAGGCTTGGAGGCCTTACAAATAGCTGAGAAGAGAAGAGAAGTGAAAGGCAAAGGAGAAAAAGGAAGGTATGTACCTATCTGAATGCTGAGTTCCAAAAAATAATGAGGAAAGATAAGGAAACCTTCCTAAGGGAATAATGCAAAGAAATAGAGGAAAACAATAGAATGGAAAAGACTAGAGATCTTGTCAAGAAAATTAGAGATACCAAGGGAACATTTCATGCAAGATGGGCACAATAAAGGATAGAAATGGTAAGGACCTAATGGAAACAAAAGATATTTAGAAGAGGTGGCAAGAATACACAGAAGAACTACACAAAAAAGATCTTAATGATACAGATAACCACAATGGGGTGATCACTCACCTAGAACCAGACATCTTGGAGTGTGAAGTCAAGTGGACCTTAGGAAGCATCACTATAAACAAGGCTAGTGGAGGTGATGGAATTCCAGCCTGAAAGATGGATTCTGTTAAAGTGCTGCACTCAACATGCCAGCAAATTTGGAAAACTCAGCAGTGCCGACAGGACTGGAAAAGGACAGTTTTCATTCCAATTCCAAAGAAAGGCAATGCCAAAGAATGTTCAAACTACCACACAATTGCACTCATCTCACACTCTAGCAAAGTAATGCTCAAAATTCTCCAAGCTAGGCTTTAACAATACATGAACTGTGAACTTCCAGATGTCCAAGCTGGATTTAGAAAAGGAAGAGGAATCAGAGTTCAAATTGCCAACATTTGTTGGATCATAGAAAAAGCAAGAGACCTCCAGAAGAACATCTACTTCTTCATTGACTACGCTCAAGTCTTTGTGTGGATCACAACAAACTGTGGAAAATTCTTAAAGAGATGGGAATACCAGACCACCTTACCCACCTCCTAAGAAATCTGTATGCAAGTCAAGAAACAACAGCTAGAACTGGATGTGAAACAACAGACGGGTTCCAAATTGTGAAAAGAGTACACCAAGGTTGTATATTGTTACCCTGCTTAGTTAACTTAAATGCAGAGTACATCATGCAAAATGCCAGGCTGGATGAAGCACAAGCTGGAATCAAGATTGCAAGGAGAAATATCAATAACCTCAGATATGCAGATGACACCACCCTTATGGCAGAAAGCAAAGAGGAACTAAAGAGCCTCTTGATGAAGGTGAAAGAGGAGAGTGAAAATGCTGGCTTAAAATGCAACATTCAAAAAACAAAGATCACGGCATCTGGTCCCATCACTTCATGGCAAATAGATGTGGAATCGATGAGAAAATGACAGACTTTATTTTCTTGGGCTCCAAAATCATTGCAGATAGTAACAGCGGCCATGAAATTAAAAGATGCTTCCTTCTTGGAAGAAAAGCTATGACCAACCTAGATAGCATATTGAAAAGCAGAGACATTACTTTGCTGACAAAGGTCCATCTAGTCAAAGCTATTGTTTTTCCAGTAATCATGTATGGATGTGAGAGTTGGACCATAAGAAAGCTGAGCGCTAAAGAATAGTTGCTTTTGAACTGTGGTGTTAGAGAAGACTCTTGAGAGTCCCTTGGACTGCAAGGAGATCCAACCAGTCCATCCTAAAGGAAATCAACCCTGAATACTCACTAGAAGGAGTAATGCTGAAGCTGAAACTCCAGTACTTTGGCCACCTGATGCAAAATGCCAACTCATTAGAAAAGACCTGATGCTGGGAAGGATTGAGGGTAGGAGAAGAAGGGGACAACAGAAGATGAGGTGGTTGGATGGATCTCAGTGGGCATGAGTTTGAGCAGGCTCCAGGAGATGGTGAAGGACAGGGAAGCCTGGGATGCTGCAGTCCATGGGGTTGCAAAGAGTCAGACAAGACTGAGGGACTGAACAACAACAACAACAAAGGAATGCACAGAGAGTTATTGATAGTGAAGCTTGGACTTATTAAGAAGGACATAAAAAGAGATGGGATTCATCTTGGCGATCTTAGTGGAAGGTCTATGATCAGACCTGATTATCACCATCTTCTGGATTTGGTTTCATCTTTTGGATTTGGTCATTTGTAGTGGTAAGACTAAGATGAGCAGGGGAGTGGTGATCTTTCTAGGAGGTCACTGAACTTGGGAAGAAGAGCAGAATGGAATAATGAGGTCTTAACAGAAATAATGAAATAGTTTTCCTTTAAATCCTATAGCAGAATCAAAAGATTGGTATAGCCACTAAAGAAAGCAGTATGGGAAGTTCCTTAAAATAAAACTACCATATGATCCAGCAATCCCACTCCTGGCCATATATCTGAAGAAATACATGGTTCAAAAGAATATTTGACTTTTGGACTCAGAGGGAGAGGGAGAGGGTGGGATGATTTGGGAGAATGACATTCTAACATGTATACTATCATGTAAGAATTGAATCACCAGTCTATGTCTGACGCAGGATGCAGCATGCTTGGGGCTAGTGCATGGGGATGACCCAGAGAGATGCTATGGGGAGGGAGGTGGGAGGGGGGTTCATGTTTGGGAACACATGTAAGAATTAAAGATTTTAAAATTAAAAAATAAAGAATATTTGCATTCCAATGTTCATTGCAGCACTGATTACAATAGCCAAAGCATGGAGGCAACCTAAATGTCTACCAACTGATGAATGAATAATGAAGATGTGATACTTATATACAATTGATACTACTCAGACCTTGGAATGAAAAAGCTCATAAAGCATAAAATAGTGTAAATAAGAAAAAACCTGTACCTAAACATCTCATTCATTGGCATTGTCTTTCTTTGGGATTGGAATGAAAACTGATATTTCCAGTCCTGTGGCCACTGCTGAGTTTTCCAAACTTGCTGGCATATTGAGTGCAGCACTTTCACAGCATCATCTTTCAGGATTTGAAATAGCTCAACTGGAATTCCATCACCTCCACTAGCTTTGTTTTCAGTGATGCTTTCTAAGGCCCACTTGACTTCACATTCCAGGATGTCTGGCTCTAGGTGAGTGATCACACCATCGTGAATATCTTGGTCATGAAGATCTTTTTGCACAGTTCTGTGTATCCTTGCCACCTCTTCTTAATATCTTCTGCTTCTATTAGGTCCATACCATTTCTGTCCTTTATCAAGCCCATCTTTGCATGAAATGTTCCCTTGGTTCTCTAATTTTCTTGCAGAGATCTCTAGTCTTTCCCTTTCTGTGTTTTCCTCTATTTCTTTGCATTGATCACTGAGGAAGGCTTTCTTAATCTCTTCTTGCTCTTCTTTGGAACTCTGCATTCAGATGCTTTTATCTTTCCTTTTCTCATTTGCTTTTCACTTCTCTTCTTTTCACCCAAGCCAGGCTTCACCAATACGTGAACCGTGAACTTCCAGATGTTCAAGCTGGTTTTAGAAAACTCAGAGGAACCAGAGATCAAATTGCCAACATCCACTGGATCATGGAAAAAGCAAGAGAGTTCCAGAAAAACATCTATTTCCGCTTTATTGACTATGCCAAAGCCTTTGACTGTGTAGATCACAATAAACTGTGGAAAATTCTGAAAGAAATGGGAATACCAGACCACCTGGCCTGCCTCTTGAGAAACCTGTATGCAGGTCAGGAAGCAATAGTTAGAACTGGACATGGAACAACAAACTGGTTACAATTAGGAAAAGGTAGTCTGTCAAGGCTGTATATTGTCACCCTGCTATTTAACTTGTATGCAGAGTGCATCATGAGAAACTCTGGGGTGGATGAAGCACAAGCTGGAATCAAGATTGCCTGGAGAAATATCAATAACCTCAGATATGCAGATGACACCACCCTATGGCAGAAAGTGAAGAGGAACTAAAAAGCCTCTTGAGGAAAGTGAAAGAGGAGAGTGAAAAAGTTGGCTTAGAGCTCAACATTCAGAAAACGAAGATCATGGCATCTGGTCCCATCACTTCATGGCAAATAGATGAGGAAACAGTGCAAACAGTGTCAGACTTTATTTTTTGGGCTCCAAAATCACTGCAGATGGTGACTGCAGCCATGAAATTAAAAGACGCTTACCCCTTGGAAGAAAAGTTATGACCAACATAGATAACATATTCTAAAGCATAGACATGACTTTGCCAACAAAGGTCCATCTAGTCAAGGATATGGTTTTTCTGGTGGTCATGTATGGATGCTAGAGTTGGACTGTGAAGAAAGCTGAGTGACAAAAAATTGATGCTTTTGAACTGTGGTGTTAGAGAAGACTCTTGAGAGTCCCTTGGACTGCAAGGAGATCCAACTAGTCCATTCTGAAGGAGATCAGCCCTGGGATTTCTTTGGAAGGCATGATGCTAACGCTGAAACTCCAGTACTTTGGCCACCTCATGCGAAGAGTTGACTCACTGGAAAAGACTCTGATGCTGGGAGGGATTGGGGGCAGGAGGAGAAGGGGACGACAGAGGATGTATGGCTGGATGGCATCACCGAGTTGATGGACGAGAGTCTGAGTGAACTCGAGGAGATGGTGATGGACAGGGAGGCCTGGCATGCTGCAGTTCATGGGGTTGCAAAGAGTTGGACACGACTGAGCAACTGAACTGAACGGAATGAAACATCTCATAATAAAATATTAAAAATTAAGTAAGGAAAAAATCTAAAATATTGTTGGGACAAACCACAGATCACCTATAAAGAAGTAAGTTTAAAGGTTACATCAGATTTTCTAACAGTAGCTGGAATGCAAGAAAACAACAGATATTACTTTGAAAGAAAAGAACTTCACTTTTGTACTTTCACAATCAACTAAGCTATCATTGAAATGTGATTGAAAAATACATTTCTTTTTGGGCATATTAGGCCTCACAAGTTTATGATGCAAGAACCTTTTTTGAAAAAAAAAAAAAATCAAAAACCTTCTGGAGGCACTTGCCTGGCAGTTCAGTGGCTTAGACTCTGAACTCCCAAAACAGGGGGCCCAGGTTCAATTCCTGGTCAGGGAATTAGATCTTGACTATAGTGACAAAAAAACCATGCGTCCCAACTAAGACCTGGTGTAGCCAAATATATAAATAAAAATTTAAAAACTAAACAGCAACAACAAAAATAAACCTTTTGGAGAAAGTGATTTAGCAAAATCAGCAAAAAGTTCAGAAGGAAGCTATAAATTACATAGTGTTTCAGTTACCCAGTACTGTATACCAAATCACCCCGAAACTTAGTGGTTTAAAGCAGTAGCCTTTCTTTTGCTCACTGGTGTGCAAATTAGGCAGGCAGACTCTCTCTGCCCACTTCCCACCACCACTTATTAGTATGGCTCAAAGGCTGGTATTGAGTATGATCTGAAGATTCACTGTCTCATGTGACTGGCACCTGGGCTGAGAAAACTCAAATCCCTGACAACTAGAGCAGCTGGAACTCCTTCAGTATCTCAAATGTAGACCCTCCAGGTAATCTTTCCAGCACATGGGCTTCAAGGTAGTCAAACATATAGCATATCGACTCAGGACTCCCAAGGCATGCGCCTCAAGAGAACACGCCAAGTGGAAGTTGTACTGCTTTCTAACCTAGACTATTCAAT
Source organism: Ovis aries (assembly GCF_016772045.2). Classification (NCBI taxonomy): domain Eukaryota; kingdom Metazoa; phylum Chordata; class Mammalia; order Artiodactyla; family Bovidae; genus Ovis; species Ovis aries. The sequence goes on along the minus strand of NC_056054.1, from coordinate 78,007,175 downwards.
TTTTCTGTCAAGAACTGTGATGAGTATGAGAGTTTACATTGCTTACAAGCTAACAGGTTAGCCTGCCACATTTTCATGAATGCTGGCAGAAGGCGCAAGACTCCCAGGTCAAGGACAAAGGATAGTTCATTAATTGCAGTAAAAGCAGTAGATGGAGAATAAGCGTTCTCTCCCACCAATGCCTTGAGCCCCAGTTTCACAGGGTGTTGCATAGAGGGTCAAGCTCCTCACACACTGGGTTGCGTTTCTAGAACAGGAGCATTGAGCTTAGGAAACCCAAATATATTTTACTGAACAATAAACATTTTTATACTTCACTCTGGAGAGAGACATTCTCTATTTTAAGACTTAAAGCAAATCTGTTCTTTGCCCCAGAGGGAGATATTATCTTCTAGATCAGTTTATTACCTAAATATCCTTCAAAAGTTAGTGTAGAACAAATATGGTCAGTGCCTCTGCTTGTAAGATGTGAGAAAATGCAACAGACCCATAGAGAATCATCTCTCAAGAGTCTCATTTCTACTACATTTGTTAGAAGGATAAACATTTACTGAGAGATTGAGGCACAAGGACTTTTGCTTTCAACAAAGATGGAGTAACAAGGGCCAGCTTTACTCTCTAGTCTGAAGCCGAAAACTGGACAAAATATATGAACAATGGATTTCAAGACATTGGAATTAGAAAATGAGTGATGGTAACCCCCGAGACGCTTACTCTTTGCAAGAAAAGTTATAACCAACCTAGATAGCATATTCAAAAGCAGAGACATTACTTTGCCAACAAAGGTCCATCTAGTCAAGGCAATGGTTTTTTCAGTGGTCATGTATGGATATGAGAGTTGGACTGTAAAGAAAGCTGAGCGCCGAAGAATTGATGCTTTTGAACTGTGGTGTTGGAGAAGACTCTTGAGAGTCCCTTGGACTGCAAGGAGATCCAACCAGTCCATTCTGAAGGAGATCAGCCCTGGGATTTCTTTGGAAGGAATGATGCTAAAGCTGAAACTCCAGTACTTTGGCCACCTCATGTGAAGAGTTGACTCATTGGAAAAGACTTTGATGCTGGGAGGGATTGTGGGCAGGAGGAGAAAGGACAACAGAGGATGAGATGGCTGGATGGCATCACTGACTTGATGGACGTGAGTCTGAGTGAACTCCAGGAGTTGGTGATGGACAGGGAGGCCTGGCGTGCTGCGATTCATGGGGTCGCAAAGAGTTGGACACGACTGAGCGACTGAACTGACTGACTGACTAAACCCCCGAGAAATGGAAAACAAAAAAGTAAACTCTGTGATTCCTCCCACTACTGACTTGAGAGAGTTTTTGGACCTTGAATGGGGGAGAGTGATCACAAACAGAGCTCAGAAAATTCCCTGAGGCCCAGCTGAGAGTCTGAGGAGATCAAGGTGGTTAGAGTTCTCAGGGCAGAGTACAGGGGAGGAGAGAGCTATACCCAGAGATAGAAACAATGGGCTAAAAAACTTACTAAAAATCATTGTTGCTCTTTTTAAAACAAAGTGGCTGCACTGGGTCTTTGTTGCAGCACATGGTCTTCACTGCCCCACAGCATGTAGGGTCTTGGTTCCTTGGCCAGGATTGAACCCAAGTCCCTTGCATTGGAAGGCAAATTCTTAACCACTGGACCACCAGGGAAGCTACTTTAAAAACATTTTTTTAAGTTATTGCTATCGTTAAAAAAAGAACCAAAACAAATAAACAAAAAGTCCAATGCTCAAGATCATTTCTATCAACCCAGAACTAAATGGCAGAAAATAATAACAGGCAAAAGTTAGAGACAGAGGACAAAAAGGGATTGTTTAAAGGAGATTAAAATGTGTTAAGATGTTTGTCTGCTTGTATAGAAGGGAAATATGAAGGGTAATAAATTGGTAGAAGAAAATTTGTATAAGAAAACCATCCAAAAAGAAAAATAGAATAAAGTTATAAATAACCAGAATATAATTTAATACACCCAAACAGAGGCAAGAAAGGATTATTTGTAAGAAAAACAAGGTGTTTAGAATATATTAAATGAGCTAGCAGAAATGTTTTAATATGAGTAGTTAAAATATATGGATAAACTTTTTTTTCTAATTGTTCTTTTTTTAATTTTTATTTTTACTTTATTTTACTTTACAATACTGTATTGGTTTTGCCATACATTGACATGAATCCACCACGGGTGTACATGCATTCCCAAACATGAACCCGCCTCCCACCTCTCTCCCCATAACATCTCTCTGGGTCATATATGGATAAACTTAATGATCAAAAGAGGAGAGTCTTAGCTTGTGTTCTCAAAACCAAGACCAGGAGTGAGTAGTTTACAAGAATCAACCAGCTATAAGAAAAAGATAAAGAAAGTTAAAACTAAAGAGAGAAAAGACAAATATGAACCAAAAGAAAGCCAGGATAGTAATTTTAATATCAAAATACACTTGAAAATAAAAACATCCCAAGTGTTAAAGAGGGGTGTTCTCTAGTGCTGAGAAAATGAATAATAGTTCAAGAAGCTGCTACTGGTAATTGGAAATACTAACTCATGTCTCAGAAAGTGATATGTAAAGCAGAAATTTTCTTTGAGAATTGAAATTAACTATCTATGATAAAAAGATCAAGCGATTTGATATCAATTCAAATTGCCTTCATCTCTATTAAGTTCCAGTTTCCATCTCTATTTACTAGCTTTGCTCCTTTCCGCAAGTCACTTATCTTTTTTTGGTCAGTATCCTCTCAACAACAGGATACACAATATCTAGCTAACCAACTGTGTGACTTTAAGTTTGTCTCTCTGATTCTCAACTTCCAATTTCTAAAGCAGATATTTTAAAATACCTGCTATGCCAAAACAGGTTGGTAAGAGAAAGTGAATGTAAAGGGTTTGGTGAAATGTGATGTCCTATAGATATTATTGTTGTTTTTACCATTATAGCAGCAATTTTCTCACTGTTCAAAAATTAGAACATGGCTTCCCAGGTGGCACAGTGGTAAAGAATCTGTCTCCCAATACAGAAAACCAAAGAGGCTTGGGTTCCATCCCTGGGTAGGGAAGATCCCTGGAGAAGGAAATGGCAACTCACTTTAGTATTCTTGGCTGGAAAATTCCATGGACAGAAGAGGAGCCTGGTGGGCCGCAGTCCTTGGGGTAAAAAAGAGTCGAACACAACTGAGCACACACAAACACATCTTTACAGCAGCAATTTGCTCGCTGTTGAGCTGTTCAACTGTATTTGCTCATTGAAACAGCTGTACTGTTTCAAAAATTAGAACATGGCTTTCCATGTGGCGCAGAGGTAAAGAATCTGCCTACCAATACAGGAGACCCAAGAGACAGGTTTGATCCCTGGGTAGGGAAGAAAATAGCAACTCACTCTAGTATTCTTGCCTGGAAAATTCCATGGAGAGAGGAGAAGCCTGGTGGGCTACAGTCCATGGGGTCGCAAAGAATCGAACACAGCTGAGCATGCGCACACACACACTTCATTATAACAATTCACTCACTGTTCAGCTGTACTGTTTGAAAAATTAGAACATGTCAATATAATAATATTATCTTGTATGTACACAGAATGCATATATTTTCACACTATTTTTCACCACCCAATTAGGTATTGCTATTCCCACTGTAAGACAATGACACTAATTCAGAAAGGTCACAGAACTGGACAAGGATCATTCAGCTAGAAACCTACAGAGCGTGTGTTGAACTCATATCTTTTGGACACCACTATTAAAATGTGACACTCTATTTGCCAAGTAAAATATACATAACAAGCGTTCTAATCAAACAGTGAAGAGACACTCTGGAATGAGTTAAAACTAGGAAAGGAAATGGCCCCTTAGTCCTTAAAGAGGTGAAAAGGCATAAGGAAGTAATTAGAGGAGTAGTCAGCTTTCATTGCACCTCAGAGCACGAGAGAAACCAGTGTCATAAATGCAGTGAGGCATCTAGTTCTCTGCGTCTTCAGCCAATGGAAGGCAAGAATGGCACAGAAAGCCCTCATACTGTCAACTATTCCACACAACGCTCTATTTCAGGGCAAATGTATACGGATCATTTCTTCTACACATGGCATTTTCTCAGAAAGCACAAAATGAAACCAGACGCTGAAACAAAGGAATGACCTTTCTTAGCAGCAGCTGAATGCCCTGGGTTCTTTTCTTCTCTCAGTAGTCAACAATATCCAGGAACTCACTGCCTTTCTAGGCAGGGAAGGGCAATCCATGGATGAGCAATGGAGACAAGAAGGAAGGAAGAGTCTCACTGGTGGAGTTGTTTGGCAGACACCCAAGTTGTCTGTCAAGTACTTTCTCAGTGTTAGTGAAAGGTGAGACTGGGTTAAAATTGTGAGGAAGCCACTGTAAGTCCTCTCCCTCCCCCCGTCCATATTTCAGAATCTTCTTGCTGGGAAAGCCCCATTTCTCTTTCCCCACACCAGCCAGCTTTCTCCTACTTCCTCATCGTTCTGACTACAAATCTGTTTTTAAGCATTTACACCTAGGGGTAAGAACAAAAAGTATTTGCTCTGGGCACACTTGCTCTTCAAGCTTCATCTCCGGTCATTGACTGAGGGAGTCATTCACCTCATCGAGGCAATTTTGAGGAGAAAAGAGGAGAAGCTCTGGATGGAAGAAGCTGAGGGTCCCTCCATGCCTGTGAAATCTCAGAGCTGAGGTGCAGGCTTACTCCTAAGATGGCAGGGCAAAGCAGTGGGCAATTCCCTTTCCACTTGCCAGCTCCATATTGCACTATTTACTAACCAAGGATTTTGAGGAAGGAAATTTTGTGGCTACCTTGTCAGTGAGGGAGAAAAAATTCCACCGGGGGTAAGTGGGCTGTTTTATGAACCACAAAGAGGAAATTAAAATCCTTTCCCATCACTTCTTGGTATTTTGGGTAGAATCAAGTGTAGTTTCTGTTCTTATCAGTTTAATATCTTTTCCCACTGAAAAATGTGGCTCTGCTATGTTGGGGTCAGGAGTAATCAAACCAGTGTTAGGAGGAAAGAAAGTGAAGCCTCTCAGTCGTGTCCGACTCTTTGCGGCCCCATGGACACCAGGCTCCTCTGTCCATGGGATTTTCTAGGCAAGAGTACTGTGAGTGAGTTGCCATTTCCTTCTCCAGGGAATCTTCCCGACCCAGGGATCTAACCCAGGTCTCCTGCATTGTAGACAGACGCTTTACCGTCTGAGCCACCAGGGAAAACAAACACAAATTATGAGATTTTCTAATCAAAGTAGCTTCCCGGGTGGCTCAGTGGTAAAGAACCCACCTACAGCACAAGAGACTCCAGTTCGATCCCTGGATGGGGAAGATCCCCTGGAGGAGAAGATGGCAATCCACTCCAGTATTCTTCCCTGGAGAATCCCATGGACAGAGGAGCCTGGCGGGCTACAGTCCATGGGATTGAAAAAGGGGTGGACACAACTTAGCGACTGAACAACAGTTAAATAACACACTTCAACCTTTGATTTTCCAGCATAAAGTAAGGCTTGAGAATAAATGTGGTCTTAGGTTTTTTACCTTTAACCATAAAAGTTATCCTCATTATGAACTTCTCAGGGGAAACTAGTTAACCAGAGCCTAACCTGCTGGGGTATTATCAGAGTTCAACTGATCTGAGGGAAGAACATTATCTAATTAGTCACCTCTAGCCTTCCATGTGAATACAGGAAAATACTCAACCCCACCCTGTTCTAGTCATTCTATCTGGCCTAAGGCAGGGAGGGAAAAATGAGAAACACTTCTGAAGTTTCTGCTCTAGAGGCACAGGCTCATTAAAAGACTGAGACCTAATCAGAGACTTGAGAACACTTCCCTATCCCCCACACCTCACCACCATATTGTGAAAGGTGCTTTGACAGCATTCCCTCTCACCTGGTACATCATGTCTAGCTACCAAGATACAGCAAGGATGTGGAGCCACAGGAGCTCTCATACATTACTGGGGGGAATGCAAAATAGCACAGCTACTTTGGAAGATAGTTTTGGAGTTTCTTACAAAATTAAATACACTCTTACCATACAACCCAGCAATCACTCTCTTAGGTATTTTCCTAAATGAGTTGAAAATTTTGTTCATTGTTGTTCAGTCACTAAGTCATGTCTGACTCTTTGTGACTCCATGGACTGCAGCACGCCAGGCTCCCCTGTTTTTCGATATCTCCCAGAGCTTGCTCCAGTTCTTGTCCATTGAGTCAGTGATGCTATCCATCTCATCATTTGTTGCCCTCTTGTCTCTTTGCCTTCAGTCTTTCCCAGCATCCCAGTCTTTTCCAGTCAGTCAGCTCTTTGCATCAGATGGCCAAAGTATTGGAACTTCAGCTTTGGCACCAGTCCTTCCAATGAATATTCAGGGATGATTTCCTTAGGATTGACTGGTTTGATCTCCTTGCAGTCCAAGGGACTCTCAAGAGTCTTCTCCAGCACAACAATTTGAAAGCATCAGTTCTTTGGTGCTCAGCCTTCTTTATGGTCCAACTCTCACATCTTTACATGACTGCTGGAAAAACCATAGCTTTGACTATAAGGACCTTTGTTGGCAAAGTGATGTTGAAAACATGTCCACACAAAATCCTGCCAAGGGATAGTCATAGTGAAACAGAGCAAGACCCTGTGGTCCTTTCCCACTATGTCCTCTGCCTGACTTTGTGGGAAAACCTTAACCAAAGGATAAATTTAATCAAAGAAATGAGAAAAGGCAAAAACAAAAGCAAACAATCCAATAAGACTAAATAATAATAGTTTAGTCATTGAAAGTGAAGGACAGTGAAAGTGTTAGTCACTCAGTCACATCCAACTCTTTATGACCCCATGGACTGTAGCCCATTATACTCCTCTGTTCATAGAATTCTCCAGGCAGGAATACTGGAGTAGGTAGCCATTCCCTTTTCCAGAGGATCTTCCTGACCTGTGATTGAACCAGGGTCTCCTGCATTGCAGGCAGGTTCTTTACTGTCTGAGCCACTAGGGAAGCCCAGTTTAGTCATTAAGCATAGTCAAGAATCTTTAGTTCCTTCTCAAGGACTATAGATAATATTCTAAGCCATGTCCTGGGAGTTTTCTTATAGATACTGAAACTCCTACCAGGTAGAAGGTAACTGCATGATGACCAGACCGTAGCCATTAAATAAACTGCCACAATTCCCAGAACTGGCCTCAAAGAAATAGGAACACATCAACCCTGGAATTGAAGATTGACATGTCCATTATCAACATCCCCCATCAGAATGGTACATTTTTAACCTTTAGATGAGGTTATTACTATATTGACATCTCATAATTATCCAAAGTCCTAAGGGCTTACTCTTGATGTTGTACATTCAATGGGTTCGGATGAATGTATAATAATAAATCTTGTTGTTGTTTAATTGCTACGTCATCCCTGACTCTTTCGTGAACCCATGGACTGTAGCCTGCCAGGATCCTCTGTCCATTTTCCATGCAAGAATATTGGATTTGGTTGCAGTTTCCTTCTCCAAGCAATCTTCCTGACCCAGAGATTGAACCTGCAATCCAGGAGACCTGGGTTTGATCACTGATGGGGGATGCTGAGAATGGTGGGGGCAATGCATGTACAAGTATAGGGGATATATGGGAAATCTCTATACTCTTCTTCCAATTCTATTTCTAAAAAGTAAAGTCTTTTAAAAAAGAAAGAACCATTTAGCCATGCTACCTCAGTGTCTGACCACTTCCACAACAAACAAAAACAAACAAAAACTCCTCTAAAGCAAAAACTCTTAAACAGGGGAGTAAGCATCTCTTTTTAGTACCAAATCTATGGGTAAGGTACGCTGTTGTTTAATAACAAGGGAGTGTAGCTAGAAAGTCAGAGCTAGTGGTAGAATTCAAGGTAAGTAAAGTCCACACAGAGGCTTTATTCACAGCTGTCTTCTTTGCTTATAAAACTTCAAAACCATAGTTTTACAATGAGTATTTAGTGGAATAAAACTCATGCATCTCAAGATTGCTATTAATTTCAATTATTTGTGCTTATTGGTCCAGTCTTGCTGGCCTGTCACCTGGAGACTATTGATTAAACAGTAGCAACAGCAGCAGGTGGTAAAGTACTTCTCGTGTGCTCACCAAAGATATTTTTTAAGTAATTATTTTGGCTACAAAATTCAAAGCAACCACTTTCAGGTTAGCAGGTCTTTGGGTCACATTTGGAAAGGCAGAGATTTCCTGTCAAAATGTGGACAGAAAGAATAATCTTCCTCTATCTTTACTTCAATTGCAAAGTAAACTCCCTATAAGGCATTTAATTTATTTATTTTCAACACAAAGATGATTGATTGCACCCAGATGAAGAAGGAGATTCAGGAAGAGGAAAAGATAAATGGTCATTCCTCTGCCCAAAGGAAACATTCAAACTCTTATGTTTAGGCCACAGGACAGGTCTGTTCTCCACATGCTGGCAGTCTTGGGGTCCAGTGGGGAGCAATTACTAAACACGTGTGTACATAGCATAAACCATAGAGCCCCAGTACCCCTCATTGTAACCAGGATGTATATAACTTCCCTTAAAACAACAATATCACAGTAACTATTCTCACACTGCCATGGGACCTGATTAAATGCTGGAAAAATCTAAGCTTTTATGCTGCAACCACTGCCTGGATATGGAAAGGGAGAAAAGACAGAAAAGAACTGATAATGAGGGAGTGGAGGTAGTAGGGAGTGTGAGGAGATTTGTCAGAAAAGATTTCCCAGAAAGAATATCTCTTGGACTAAGATTTACAAGATGAGTGTATAGTCTTCTGGAATTCTGGAAGAAGGGACAGTCTAAGTAAAGAGTCAAAGATGAGAAACAGCCAGGCATAGCACCCTCATGTCTTCTGCATCTCCTCATCTTTTGGTATGAGCTCATGATTTGGGATCGGAGAAGGCAATGGCATCCCACTCCAGTACTCTTGCCTGGAAAATCCCATGGACAGAGGAGCCTGGTAGGCTGCAGTCCATGGGGTCGCTAAGAGTCAGACACAACTGAGCGACTTCACTTTCACTTTTCACTTCCATGCATTGGAGAAGGAAATGGCAAACCCACTCCAGTGTTCTTGCCTGGAGAATCCCAGGGATGGGGGAGCCTGGTGGGCTGCCGTCTACAGGGTCGCACAGAGTCAGACACGACTGAATCGACTTAGCAGCAGCATGATTTGGGATGGTAGCATCATAGCCTGCACTATTTATTTAAATTTATTTTATAATTGGATGATAATTACTTTACAGTATTGTGTTGGTTTCAGTAATATATCGACATGAATCAGTCATAGGTATACATGTCCCTTTCCTCTTGAACCTCCCTCCTACCTCCCAACCCATCCCATCCCTCCAGCTTATCACAGAGCACCTGATTTGAGCTCCTCACATCATACAACAAATTTGCACTCATAGCCTGAACTATTTAAATGGTTTTTCTCTCCTGCTCTCTTCCCAGTGTGTGGCATATCAGATCCATTCAAAGGAGTTTGACCATAGGCAATTTGCAACCTCAGAGTTTTAAGGCAAAGATAGCATGGTGGCAGGGAGGAGAATGAATGGCAGATCCATTTGGAGTTAAATGTAATAGCTCAGAAAGAGAAAGAAAAACTGCTGGCCTGAACTCAGGGCCAGACTAAGATACGTGAGGAACATGAGTTGTCTATCTACCCCCATAACTGGTATTTTCTCATATTTGCTCCACATTTGTATAGAGGAGCTGGGTGCTAATCCCCACTCAGCAAACACCCAGCCCTGCATTACCCACAACCCACCTGTTTCCTAAGGCAGCTTAGAGACCATCTGCTATTACTGAAGCAGATTCCATGAAGGTCTCAGCCCTCGCTCAGCTAGTGCAGGGTCGTCCTTAAAAAGTTATCAGTATAAACAAAATTTTCAAGAAACGTTAAGCACCTCTTATAGACTTCCAGCTTTCAGCTGGCTTGGCATACTCCTTGGTCTGTCGCTGCTTAATTAAATCATAGCAGAGTACTTAGGTAGGAAAGGATTGATAGAGGCACTACTAAAAAGTGGAGTGAGTTTGGGATTGACATGTATACGTTGCTATATTTAAACTTAAATGCCCTTCCATGAAAAAAAGTAAAATGTGACCTGGCAGCTGAAAAGCAAGAGTTAAGGCCCAGGGTAAAAATCAGCAGTGAACAATAGGAAAAAGGAACTGGAAAGGCAGGAAAAGAAACTTGAAATAAGTGAGTCTGAAAAGCTGTGTTAGGGTTGCATGTTGCTGAGTCACTATATTGTGTCTGACTCTTTTGCAACCCATGGACAGTAGCCTGCCAGGATCCTCTGTGCACGGAATTTCCCAGGCAAGAATACTGGAGTAGGTAGCCATTTCCTTCTCCAGTAAATCTTCCTGACCAATGTCTCCTGCACTGGCAGGTGGGTTCTTTACCACTGAGCCACCAAGAAAGGCATTTGAGTTGAATAAGAGCCCCCAAATCACAGAGGCTTGACACAGAGGCTTAACAAAATCCCATGTGATTCTCAACAGGAGGGCTCTCCGGGGAGGCTTTCCTCAAGGTGGTGACTCAGGCTATTTCTCTCTGGGGCTCTGCCTTCTTGTGGTTTTAAAGTTGCCCTGATGTTAGCCTGCCAGCAGGTGTTTAGAGGATCAGTTCAGAAGTGACGTATCACTTCCTCCCAGATTGTTGACAATAAGTAGTCGTGAGGCCCACTTTGACATAAACGGGGCCAGGAAATGTAATCTCTACCTGGGTGATGCTGTCTAGCAAATCTCCGTTATAGAAGAGGGACCTTAAAATGAGCATCTTCCAGCCAACTCTGCCGCAGACACCAAGGGGAGACAAAATTCAAACGGCAATTGATAAAAAATATTCTTTCTTAATCCCTAAAAATGAATGGATAAACAAATGTGGTATATACATAATATGGATTATTATCCAGCCTTAAAAAGAAAGGACAGTCTAACATATACTAAATATGAATGAACCTTTAAAATACTGTGCTAACTAAAATATGCTAGTCGTGCCGTGCTAAGTTGCTCAGTCACGTTCAACTCTTTGTGACCCTTTGGACTGTAGCCCACCAGGCTCCTCTGTCCATGGGATTCTCCAGGCATGAATCCTGGAGTGGGTTACCATGCCCTCCTTCAAGGGATCTTTCTGACCCAGGGATCAAACCTGAGTCTCTTACTTGTCATGAATTGGCAGGTGGATTCTTTACCACTAGCGCCACCTGGGAATGTATATGTATGGCTGAATTTCTTCGCTGTTCACCTGAAACTATCACATTGTTTGTTAATCAGCTAAACCTCAATACAAAATAAAAAGTTTAAAAAATCGAATAGATGTGTATTACCTTTAAAATCTGTTAGACTAAAAGGCAGACAATTCTCAGGTTCTGAGACTGGTGGTTTTGTTAACTTTGGAGAAAAATTCTTCTAGGGTATAGGCAATGGTAGATCTCTGAGATACACCTACCCTGCCGAGATTTGTTTTTTTCTTTATTCAAGAACACTTGACACCCTCTAACTTGAATAGGCTTGTATTTTCCCTAGTGACTCATACGGTAAAGCATCTGCCTACAATGTGGGAGATCCAGTTTCAATCCCTTGGTCGGAAAGATCCCTTGGAGAAGGAAATGGAAACCCACTCCAGTACTCTTGCCTGGAAAATCCCGTGGACAGAGGAGCCTGGTAGGCTACAGTCCATGGGGTCGCACAGTTGGACACGACTGAGCGACTTCACTTTCTTTTTTCTTTAACTTGAATAGGCTTAATTGTATGCTGTAACTTAACATTTCTCAGAGGACCAGAAGATAAATCTCTTGCCAAGGAACATGCCACATAAACAACTTCCTCTGGGATTTTAACCTTTTTAACAAATAGCTCTGTCACAAAGGGTACGGAGGCAGTGACAGGATATCCAAGCAAAATATACAACATTGGCAAGAAATGCATGTGTGAAACTGCCCCCAAAGTCCTGACAAACAACATTTGTGCTCTCTTTTCCTCTTTGCCTCCATTCTTCTGACCCTCTGGTTCTGATTTTCTTACTTGCTTTTTCTTCTTCAGTCATCTCTGCAGCATCCTTTAAGACAGTTATTGGGCAAAGGGGAACGTGAACTCGGTGCTCATAAGAACAAAGTGCCTGGTAGAAAGGAAGCATTTAAGAACGTTTTTAAGGAGCTAAGATTAAAGATTGCAAAGCAGCCATTTCATTACAAATGCAGTGTGTGTGTTAGTCACTCGACAGTGTCCAACTCTTTGTGACCCCATGGACTGTAGCCTGCCAGGCTCCTCTGTCCATGGGATTCTCCAGGCAAGAATACTGGAGTGGACTGCCATTTCCTTCTCCAAGAAATGCAAAGTCTGGCTAATTCTTCAATATAGTCTTGCTATTGGTGAGACTTTAGGCCATTACAGAGTATTGAGTAGAGTTCCTTGTGCTATCTGTGCTATACAGTAGGTCCTCATTAATGCTGCAATTCATGGGGTCGCAAAGAGTCGGACACGACTGAGCGACTGAACTGAACTGTTTGTATATATGTGAGTCCCAATCTCCCAATTTATTGCTCCCTCCATGCAACCTGATAGCCATATGTTTGTTTCCTACATCTGTAACTCTATTATTGTTTTGTAGGTAAGTTCATTTGTACTTTTTGTTTTAGATGTGAGTAGTAGCTCATCTCCTCCAAGGCTTCTTAGGGTCCAGAAGGGTCAGAATGTTTTTTCTAGCCTTCCTTATATCATTTACAGAGTTCAACACTTCACCAGGCATGTAATAGTTGCTTACTATATGTACATGTTGATTTGATTTTTTAATCAAGGAATATAGGCACTTTTCAAACACAATGATAACAAAAATACTTAAAAGACTTCCATAGAAAACAACAGCAGTGTAGTCTCTTGTACATATCCTCACCCATACCTGACTTAAGCAACTGCTTTGAATTCTCATAGCCATTTCTGCTGGCACCTTTTATTGTCTGGTTTATCTCCTCTATTGACTTTTTGCATTGATAGAGGATTTAATGTCATTAAAACACCACTACTCACACACTCAGTTCTCTTCTCCCCCTGTCTCAATAAAGTCATATCACAACAGTAAAAGAAATACTAGATATATTGCAAAGATAATGTAACTGTTATTCAGTGCTGAGACAGCATATGCAAGAATTACATTTTTCTATATTAAAAACCTTCTGTTTCACTTCCTTTTATCCTTTGCACAGTTTTCTATGTGACTAATGATTCCATCATATTTGCTAAATGTTTGTCTATATTCTTTCTCAAGAGCTCTTTTGTTTCCCCTAGAGTTCTCTGGATTTCTGCATCCTTCTGCCCAACATCATTCTGGGACTTCCTTCCCTTGGCTGCTGTTCCTTAGCCAGCTCTTTCTCAAATCTTGTCATTCTCAGTCCAGATTTACCCATCCTCAGTAAATCTTGCCATGCCAGGATGCATGGAAGTTACATCTTTTGATATCTTATATGCATAAAAATTAATTACTTTTCACAGTTGGCTTCTGAATAAAAATGAGCCAATAAGTGGGAAATGGAATAGCATGTTCAAGGGCCCAGAGGCAAGAAAACATGGCACATTTGTGAAACTGTAGAAGAATCGTAGGCCTGCACCAAGCAGATGAACAAGATGCTAAATTGCAGCATCATTTTTATAAGAAGATAATTTCAAATGAGAACAGAAGAAATAACTTCAGCTGACTATTAACTCGATAACTTACAAAAGCCAAGAACTGTCTGGAGGAGCACAGGAGAGTCTTATCTATATAGTTGGACAGAATTAGAAACAAAACCATTAATGATTTTACATTCTAAAACAAAATTCGAACAGCAGTAAGATGTTGTGGAAACAAGATGATTCAAGGAAACATTTTTCTGCTGCCTTTTAATAATTTCATCTGCTTGCGAATGAGATCATTATGGCTATTTAGTCATTATAGTGGTTCCCAAACTTAACTGTGTATCAAAATTACAAGGAGAGCATTAAATCAAATCAAGAGAAACCCACTTGGCTAGAGTTTAGAAATAAAGGATGAGGAGAAAGAAACTGAGAGTATTGTGGATTAACAACTAATAGAAGTTCACTTGTCTTCCATGCTCTCAGAGTGTCCAGTTACCATCCTATTCAGGGAGCAGAGCCCATGCCTTATACCTCACTTCATCTCAATGCCCAAAACTCTCTCTGGCCAATGGCACACACTCAATAAACTTATGTTGGATAAAAGAATCAATGATACTCTTCACTTTCAACTATAATTGCTGATAATCTAACTGCCCCACAACCCTACCACTCCTAACTAGCCGGCAAGATACTTGAGCACCTCAATGATATGCATTATATCAGCATACCTAAATAAAATATCAAAAGTATGAATACATTGAAAAATAAATATAATAAGAAGGAAGTTATTGAAATAAAGAAGTTATGTAGTATATAAACCTGATAACAGTTTTAGCTGATTATTTTTTCTGATATCAAAGGAACAAGTCAAGGCATGCTGTATTTTGTTGTTTCTTAAAGAATATGTAAGCAACACTAAAATTTCAAGTTTGGAGATGAGGCTTGGAAGCGGGGAGAATAGAAAACAGCCAGAGACCTCTGGGAGATTCTTCTGAGCATAAGTAATATTGAATTGGACATAAGAGTCCTATTAAAAGGAAATCTCGATAACCCTGTATGCGAGACAGCAAAAGAGACACAGATGTATAGAACAGGCTTTTGGACTCTGTGGGAGAGGGTGGGATGATTTGGGAGAATGGCATTGAAACGTATAATATCATATATGAAACGAATCGCCAGTCCGGGTTCGATGCAGGATACAGGATGCTTGGGGCTGAAGCACTGGGATGACCCAGAGGGATGGTACGGGGAGGGAGGAAGGACGGGGGTTCAGGATGGGGAACACATGTATACTTGTGGCAGAGTCATGTTGATGTATGGCAGAACCAATACAATATTGTAAAGTAATTAACCTCCAATTAAAATAAATAAATTTATATTTTAAAAAATAAATAAAAATAAAGCAAAAAAATTTTTAAATGTTTTCTTCATAGTTTAGGTAAGGAAACAGAGAATTAGAAAGGGAGCATAACTTTTAAAACTAGTAAGAAACCAGGTCAAATTTAAACCAAACCTGATTTGTTCTAATAAATTAGTTTTTTCCACTGCAAAAAAAAATAAAATAAAAGGAAATCTTGCAATATTCTTATTACACAGCTGTTAATTAGCAGCATATAGTTTCTGTTGGAGTTTTTGATAAATAAACATTTACAATACAGGAGCTCTATCTGACTATTATTTGCAAGAGATAACAAAAAGCTGACTAATAATATCTTTAGTGCAGACACTGAAAACTTCCTCATCCAGGAAGATGATGCTTAACAGGATAAGTTTAACCAATAACCTGCCAGTGTGTGAAAAAAAAGAGTCAAATAATTACAATAACAAGCTTCAAAACAATTGTCCTAAAAATTTAAAATTCAAGAATTGAGATTTTAAGTCACCTAAATCTAGCAAATCTTGAAAAACCATGCTGCATAAATGTTCAGAAGTCCCCAGATGTGTAATTTTGGGTGGTAAGTCTTAAACAAGGACAAACTTTGTGGTAAGAAATTTTCCTACTTTTCCTTTGGGAAGAAATAAAAATTCTGTCAGAATATTCTATGGTCATTTTCTTCCCTTTCAACTTTTAAATTTCTTTCAGGTTATTAAAATAATATGCATCTACTTGTAAAGTACACGTAAGTAGGTATCTTATTTTTTTTCCGAATTCCTCACACAACTGAAATATAGCGTGTATATTTAGAATCTTGACTTTTCCATTTACTGTCTTTGTGAATAAAATTGACTTATTTCTGATTGTTCTCATGTAATACATTTATAAAATAATAAATAAGGTGTGAACACTAAGGATTTTAACATATACAGCCAAATTGCTTTCCAGAACTTTTGTACCAATACACTCACCAAAATTTAATGGTAGTGCCCATTGTATTTCACTCTATATTAGCACTGGATTTTTAAAAAATTATTCTTTGCTAATCTGAAAGACAGAAATGTAGTTTCCTTTTTGTTTAGTTTGTACTTACTTAAGCACTAGTAAAGTTCTTTATATTTTCTGGTTAGTTATATTTTTCTTATGTGAATGGGAGGTTCATGTTCTTTGCCTGTTTATCTCTCAAGGTATTACTACTTTTATTACAATTTTGTATGACTTTTTAATATGTTAAGATTATAAAGCTATCTATCATGTTTCATAGAAATACTACACTTTCTTGATTCTCAATTGCCATTGATGGAAAGACATACCATTACTTTAATAACGGCTTTAAAGAAAAAAATGAAAGCTATACTTAAAAGATGTTGATTATAAGACATCTTGATTTCAGAG
Organism: Ovis aries; assembly: GCF_016772045.2. NCBI lineage: Eukaryota > Metazoa > Chordata > Mammalia > Artiodactyla > Bovidae > Ovis > Ovis aries. Next base: position 77,990,805 of record NC_056054.1, on the reverse strand, counting down.
ATGTTAAGGTACAGGTAATTTTAAAATATTAAATTGGGGAGTATATTAAAATACAAAGTTGGTTCCAAAAGGAGGATAATGACTTGTGTGTAGTTTAAGAGTTTATGTGTGCATGCTAAGTTGCTTCAGTCACGTCCGACTCTTTGCAACCCTATGGACGGTAGCCCGTCAGGCTCCTCTGTCCATGGTGATTCTCAATACAAGAATATTGGAATGGGCTGACATTTCCTTCTCCAGTGGATCTTTCCAACCCAGGGATCGAACTCCTGTCTCTTATTTCTTCTGCATTGGCAGGAGAGTTCTTTACCATTAGCACTACCTAGAAAGACCCTTAAGAGTTTATATTTGGGTATAAATATTATTCAAAATGTAAGATAATGGTTGATATTTCAGCAATATGATTTAAGATGGTTATTGGGTAACTTGCTTGCTGTGAAAATAATAACTATCTTAACCAAAGGCTCTTTGGAGCTATTTGTCAGGGCAGCCACCAAAGAAAGCCTGTTAGTGAAGGAGCTGTTCCTCCCAGCCTTGAGGAGCAAACCAGTTCCTTGGGGTCCTCTGGTTGCCAAAGCGAAGCTCACTCCAGTCTGCATTCTTGTGCTCCATCTCTTGCCTGGAGTGATGGGAAAATGCAACGTTTGCTCCCCCACTGGCCTGGGAATATTTCTTCCCTTTACCATGAATCTAGGCATGACAGGAGGTAGCAATAATGCATGTTTTTGTTTTACTCTCACCTGTGAACTTCTATTTTCTGAGTAAAAGGGCATTCTACTTTTAGTTGGATTTTTAAAATCTACCTTTAACTAACCAACATGACATAGACTGAATCACCTCAGTGTTATCCCAGCTCTATTGGCTTCTGTCTTAATTTAAAATTGTAATACTGTATTCATCATGAATATTTTTGCATTAGTTTTGATTTTTTCTGAAATATGGCATTAAAGTATTATTTCTCTTGATTATGGAGTGACTCCCTTCAATTTTGTACCTGAGATGAATACCCTGCTCACCCCACCCCTAGTCCAGATCCTGACCTGAATGACTGTGTAGAGCAGAGCCCATCTACCAACCACATTGAACTGGGTGTAATAAATGTTCATTGTGCTATAACAACTGAAGTCATTTACCTTAACTAATATAATTTATTAATTTATGTGATTAATTTCCTGGATATCCAGCAGATGTTTCTTAAACTTATCCTTAATTTAACAAAGACTTCTATTTCTATAATATCCAAAACTTGTCTTGTGGCTAATTCAGGAGACATGCTGATAATTAGCTTCTATTATCATTTTGGAATCCATTAAAGACCTTATATCATTGGTTCTGCTCAGAATAGTCTCCCAGATCTGATACTCCTCCAGGGGATCTTCTCAACCCAGGGATCAAACCTGCATCTCTTTTTTGTCTTTGAGTCTCCTGCATTAGCTGGTGGGTTCTTTACTACTAGCGCCACCCGGGATGCCCCGGAGAGCATACCCATTCAGGTATCTTGAGCAGCAATATAGTACAGTAGTTATATGCACAGACTGTGGGGTCAGATATTCTGGATCTGAACACAAATTTGGTGGACTGAGTAATCTTAGATTAGATAGCAACTTCTTCAAACCTCAATTTCTTTATTTATAAAATGACGCATGTAATAGTACCTGTCTTACAGTGTTGTGTGAGGAAGAAATGAGATAAGATTTGGCATATAGTCAGTAAATGAAAATTATTAGTAGTTATTCTAATTCTCTTTTGGGTATAGGTCACTTTTTACCTCTCCCATTTAGGTATTTGATGTAAATCTGAATTGAGACAATATTATCAACTAATGGTGCCTGATTTGTTTTAGCATAATCATAAACACTAGACAAAAACTTACACTGAAATTTAAAAAGCTGTACAGTAAAGAGGTCCTGTGCCAGTCCTGTTGCTGGGAAAGCAATGGAATGGACAGGCAGGAACTGCCGCAGCCCGGAAACTCAGGTGTCAGACTGGCTCCAAAGAGCTTGAGTTACCACCCATAATGGGAGCTGTCAGCAGGGGAGTTATAAATAAATGTGGAATCTCCTCTCCCATTGGATTAAATTCAAAATATGCAATAGCAACTTGAATTAAGATATCTTTGCCAAAAAGAAATCAAAGAAAACAATGGACTTTGGAATTTTCTCTTGAAGTCAATTTCCCAAAGGGACTTTTTTTTTTTTTTTTTTTTTGCTTGCTTGCTTACTAGCTTGTTACCTAAAAATGTCTCAATTCACAGAAAACAGTTAACAGGAAAAAAAAATTATATTACCCCATATCTCAATGGCAATTCATAGAAGATGAGACCAGATAAGAAAACTGACTTTTTGTTTCAGTTTATCGAAAAGGTTTGTGTCCTGGATTATGAACTCATGGATTCATTGAGCTTAAAGCCATGAGGGACCCTTGAAAGCACTCGGATACCTCCTCCATCTCCTCCACCTCCTCTTTCTTCTTCTTCTTCTCCTCCTCCTCCTACTTTCTCTTCTTCTCTTCCTTCTTCTTTTTCTCCTTCTCTTCCTTCTTTGCAGATGAAGAAACTAAGGCTTCCAAAAGAAGGAGAAGTTAGGTCCCCTGACTTGATCTAGTGCTTATTCAGTATGATTCTTCAGCTGTATGTTGCCTAGTCTTTCTTAAGAGTTCTACAGTTGCAAAGACCTTCACTCTGTCCAAAGATTTCAGAGCAGGATGCTAAAAACATGATAATATTGGTAAATTCCAATTTCTTTTTAAAGTATTTTTTTAAAAATGGAAAAGAACAAGCAATGGTTTTGAAACCCACGCTAATGTCTCTTTCAAAGGGGTGAGTATTACATTTTAGTTGCTCAGGGCTGGGACCGCAGACATACATATGCTTTTTTATTTGGACTCTCAGGCCTTCTCAGACAAGATTTAATAAGATTTGTGTTTTGGTAGAACACAGAGAAAAGGAGGGGCAATTGTGATTTGAGGAGTCAGGCAAGGCTACAGTGATGCGGACTGGTGACTCCAGTTTTTCAGGATGAGTAAGTTGAGGTTGTGTCATGTCCGACTCTTTGCGACCCCATGGACTGTAGCCTAACCAGGTTCCTCCATCCATGGGAATTTCCAGGCAAGAATACTGGAGTGGGCTGCCATTTCCTCCTCCAGGAGATCTTCCCGACCCAGGGATTGAACCCAGGTCTCCTGCATTGTAGGCAGACGCTTTACCATGTGAGACACCAGGGAAGATCAAGTTGAGGTGGACAAGATAGGAAGGGTGTTGCTGGTAAAGGAAGCAATAAACTGCAAGTTTTGTTCTTCAGAGGTGGTGACTCATGGCTAAATTCTGAAGGATGAGTAAGAATATACAGACAAGATAGGAAGAGCAATCTGGGAAGAGGAAACAGAAAATCTTTAAGGTTTCTTTCCAGTTTTGATAAGCTTCTGAAGGGCAGGGGCCATGTGTTGCTCAACTTTATAACCCTAACTCTAGCACAAAGCCTGGCCAAGGGAAGGGTATACTGTTGAGTAAATGATGGATGGATGCAGAGAGGAGAGGGGTCCTCATTTCAGTCTGCAGAACTTCATACTGTATCCCAAATGGGGCCTGGGAATCTATGTACTTTTCCAAGCTCCCCCGAGCCTCTAGCATAAGACCTTCATCAGACCCCATGACCAAGGGCAACATCTGGCAGCAGCTGCTTGGCTGTCTAAGACACACCAGTCTGAAGAGGAAGGTACTGTTTTCTTAGTTTGGGGCTTTGGTGGGGAATGAAGTAAATCTTAACAAAGAGATAAAAATAAGCTGCAGGATAAATCAAATTGTCCCTTAATAAAACATGGACTGGGGGTATGGGTCGGGGTGGTCAACAAATTAAATTCCCCTTAGCGGGTAGACAGTCTTCCTTTGATGTTGGTTTTAAAATTAAGGATCATTTTATAGTATCTGGATAAAGTAAGCTGTCCCCCTAGCTACAGAGCTGACAGAATTTAAGAGGAACATGCTTAAACCTCCCCAGATCCCTAGTTTCTGAAGCCTTCTGCTACTTCTAGAAACTAAAGTTTGGGTTGTGGTTGTGAAGGCATTGGGGAAAATCACTTTCATCATGTTGGATTTTTTTTAGCAGAAAAAATAATACAAACAAACGGTATTTTTTTTTCAAGTAGAACAAAAGGATAACATAAAACAGTATACATACTTGTTGGACCAGAATGATGGGTAAATGGGCAGGTGGCTCATTATATCATTCTTCCAGCCTGACAATGTTTAAAATTTTCCCTAAAAAGATATATTTTTAAAAAGCGCTTCCACTCATCCCCATGGTCTGTATCCTTTTGGACCTCCAATTCCACTCTCCAGAGTTACATATGGCAATTATTTCTGCTATATTCTTCCAAACATTCTCTGACCATTTATAAGCACGTATCTGCACATACAGAGCCTGATTTTTAAAGTAGTATCTTATATGCATATTAGTTGGAACCTTCATTTTTTTTCTTAACGGTACATTACATAAGTGCTTTCCACAGCAGAGCTCATTCTTTTAATGGCTATGTAGTATTTCATTGCAAGTAGCTATCAATGCTCTGTACACTCTGTGGAATTCATGTTTTAAATATCCTTGCAAATACAGTAGGTGAAAAAGTGTTTCATTAATTATAAGTAAGGGCCAGCATTTTTCATATATTTATTGATCACTCGTATTTCTTTATTTGTGAATTTCTCATTCAAATCTTTTACCCACTCCTCTCTCAGGGATTTTCTTGTCCTTTCTTTTATTTGTTTGTAATGTTTCTCTAAGAATTATAAGGCAGTTTCCTCTTGCCTGATATATGCAGATATTTTGGAACACAGTGGAATGGTATGGTCAAGAGTAGCCACTTCTGGAGTCAGACGACCAGGCGGCTGGAACCCTGTTCACACCTGACAGGCGATACAACCAGCCTGCTCCAAACATCCATCAAAAAAAAAAAAAAAATTTCAAGATTTGCCTCTCTTAATACCAAAGACACCAGATAGAAAAAATTTTCTCAGCAGGTGCACACACACACACATACCTATTAGGACCCTTTCTACAAGACTGCCTCAGGAACTTTCACAAGTGGATCTGATCGTGGTGACTTCTGCCAAAGGCTGCAGTCTTTTCATCTTCCAGAACAATGACTTATTTGGAAGTACTGCCCTTCCAGGGTGATCTGACCACTGAACCACTCCCACCATTTCGTCCCCTCCTCTCCTCTTTTTCTTCTTCTTACCCACTCACCCCCTCCCACAACCAGAAGACTAACTTCTTGGTGTTCCTCAGCCTGGATAATACACAGAAGAGACAGTCTGGCTCTTCTTGATCCGCAGCCAAGGTGCAAGCCCCATTGTTTACTGATATTTTATCATTTCCTCTCATCTCACTCCCCATTCCTTTTCTCTCTTCCAAATCTTTCCTCTGAGTCTCCCACCACTCTCATCCCATGATGAAGCTTCTTACATCTTCATGGCACTTCTCTCTTTGCCTTAAATAAAATGTAGCTCTTTCCTGAGACACCAAGCAGGCTCTTGAATGACAGCTGCTCCTTTTCCCACATCCTGTGTAAAGCTTTTGGGTCTGAAAATTAAATCAGGACCTTCCTTACTCCCCACTATTGCTCTCAGACCATTTCTCCTCCACACTTTTGAAAAAGCCTCCATTTACTGTCACCAAACTTACAAACTTACCTGCAAATATACCCATAATTTCGCTCTCTTTTCCTCCTATTTCAATATTCCTTTCTGCTTGGGGTTGATCTCTCCACTCATGCTCTTGGCCCCATTCGCCTCCCAGCTTTGGAGGTACCTCGGAAAGTGGAACTGTTAGTCATTCAATCAGACATGACTCTTACAGCGCCATGGACTATATCTCGCCAGGCTCCTCTGTCCATGAGATTCTCCAGGAAAGAATACTGGAGTAGGTTGCCATGCCCTCTTCCAGGAGATCTTCATGACCCGGGGATCAAACCCACATCTTTTTTGTCTCCTGCATTGGCAGGCAGGGTTTTTTTTATCATCACTGAGCTACCAGGGGAGCCAAGTTGCCTAGGGACAATTCTTGACAGCCATGTGGCCCTAGGCAAGTTCTTTGCCATTTGTAAAATGAAGACCATAAGATTATTTCCTCTTATGAAGATTAAGTCCGTGAATATGTGTAAATATAGAATATATGTGTTCTATATTTAGGACAGTGCCTGATCCATTGCAAATATCATAGAAGTGTTTACTAAATCATTCACATTTTAAAATGTCTCTCCTGTAACACAAACCAAACCTACAAACAGTACACTTTCCCTAGATCCCACTTTCCTCTCTATGGGATCCCACTACCACACTATGCTTTTTGAAACACTGTTGACACTTACTGGGTGTCGACAGTAAGTGTCATTGCCTTGCATTTGTAGCACAACTTGCTGCAGATGGAACTCACTAAATCTATTCTTAAAAATGATACTATTTACAACTTCCTAGTTGAATCCAATAGCTTCTTTCCAGTCTTTACTGCTTTTTTTTAAATTGGTGTTTAATTATAAAGGCTTACTGCTGATTCTATAGCACCATTGTCTTCTTCTGTTTCTGCTCTTAAAAGTCCATCCACCCCACTCTGTCCCTTTAATGGTCCTTTCCTTTGGCACAATCCCCTAAACAGAGATGTCCCCAAGATTCTGCTCTAGATTTCTCGATGATCTCAGGCACTAGCAAAGCTTTGATCACCATTTCTAACTTCAATCTCCATTCCAGATCTGGGCTGAGACAAGGAGAGAGACATGCCTCCTGGACATCACCACTTGGATGAGAAGCTAAAACTAGTAAGTTCAAATGTATCCACCAGTCTGCCACCTCCACACATTTCCTACTCTCTGAGGTGTTTTTTTTGTTTTTTTGTTTGTTTGTTTTTAGGAAATGGTGCAGAGTTTACCCTGCCCCCTAAACCCAAATCCCATTTGTATTTCTTGGATGCCCCCTCTTCCTAAGCTTCCACATCTGGTCAATCATCTGTTGCTCTGATCTCTTCCAAGTCCATTTTTTTTCCTGAATCTCAAATCCACTGGGTTTCCGGTCTGCACCAGCCTCTTTGCCTCTATGGCCTCATTGAAGCCAAAGTGATCTTTCTGAAATTTGGACCTGATGCTCCGTTTCCCTGGCTGCCAGCATATCACAGGCTACCTGTTGCCCTAGAGTCCAAACTCTTAGCCCCCAACCAGGACATATTAGACGTCACTTGCAACTGCTGCAGAACTGCTTTTTAATAGTCTGGGAATTTGGCATGCCCCCTTGTTAAGTCAAGGCTATGGTTTTTCCAGTGGTCATGTATGGATGTGAGAGTTGGACTGTGAAGAAAGCTGAGCACCGAAGAATTGGTGCTTTTGAACTGTGGTGTTAGAAGACTCTTGAGAGTCCCTTGGACTGCAAGGAGATCCAACCAGTCCATCCTAAAGGAGATCAGCCCTTCGTGTTCTTTGGAAGGAATGATGCTAAAGCTGAAACTCTAGTACTTTGGCCACCTCATGCGAAGAGTTGTCTCATTGGAAAAGACTCTGATGCTGGGAGGGATTGGGGGCAGGAGGAGAAGGGGACGACAGAGAATGAGACGGCTGGATGGCATCACCGACTCGATGGACATGAGTTTGAGTGAACTCTGGGAGTTGGTGATGGACAAGGAGGCCTGGCATGCTGCGATTCATGGGGTTGCAAAGAGTTGTACATGACTGAGCTACTGAACTGAACTGAACTGAACTTGTTAAGTTATTGATGACTGAAATCAGTCAGGATAGGCACGGTCTATGGAAATCGATCAAAGACCCCAGAGCTGGTTTACCAACATATTTCACCTACCACCTCATCTCCTAAAACTTCCCAGCTGGAGCTCTGTTCTCCAGCTGTACTGAAACTGAACCATTGCCAAGTGCCTACTAATTCTCCACCCTTGTACCACACTGCCGCCAAAGGGCATTTCCTCCTCTTCTATGGTCTCTATGCTACTCATTCTTACATTAGTCCTCACCGCTTCAAGGAGGCCTTTCCTGATGCTCCACCCTCAGATTAACTGCTATGCTCCTTACCTGGTGGCTCAGACAGTAAAGAATCTGCCTGCAATGCAAGAGATCCAGGTTCGATCCCTGGATCAGGGAGATCCCCTGGAGAAGGGAATGTCAACCCACTCCAGAATTCTTGCCTGGGAAATTCCATGGACAGAAGAGCCTGGTGGGCTACAGTCCATGGGGTCACAAAGAGTCAGATTTGACTGAGTGATTAACACACACTCCTTCTATGTTGTGTCACAGCACCTTGTCCTTAACAAGTCTGTGTTTGCATCCATAACTGCATATAAAGTGAAGGCTTTCTATCTGCCACACAGTGTAGAAAAAGTTGAAACGCATGACCTCATTTAATCCTCATGATAATCATATGAGGTGTTTGCTTTAAGATAGAGAAATTTAGTATCAGAGCAGTTCTGTATGCTCCACGAGGTTAGAGGCTACCTGCACACCCAGTGTATATCACAGTGCTGGTACTCAGTAGTTGTTCAACACAAGTAGACATTGAATAAATTAATTCTAAACCACTAAAACAACTGCTTGCCAAATTCTACATTATAACATTCACCGCTTTTGGTCCCCACATTTATCAATATTCATATATCCTCTACAATTGTACAAATGATATTGACTGAGAAGTTTCCCCACGGCTCTCCATAAACAGCTGGTGCAAGACTCCTTTTGCAGGCAGCAGTGATCAAGAGTGCACCATAAACCCTATCATTAATCAGACCCCAACTACACGTTGCTTCTGAGTTTCCATCTACCTATCAAGTCTCGGGGGCTAGGGTTTCTGTCTTAAAAGCATTGGCTTCCAGAGGTTCTGAAGGATGCTCAAGTACTTTTTCAGTGTTTTATCTTTAAGTTTTGATTTCTCCATGACCACAGCTGAAATTCAATTGACCTTTTCCCATGGTTTCAAAACAGCAGCTAAGAAGCTGAGTTTTAAAACTGAACCAGAGACAGGGGTTATGAACCTGAGTGCTCTCCCAGCCATTTGGTTGCACTGTAGACAATTAGGGAACAGTTTTCCCCCCCAATTAAATGATATTTATTTGAGAATGAAACTGCTCCCAACTGACTTTACCTCTTGGGTTTCTTTGGCATTCATGACAAGTGTCTGTTGTACCTTAGTGGGACCTTTCCTATCAATGGCATCCTTCACCTCTCTGTTGTCCCATTATGTATTGGTTCCTTAAATGGGCTCAAAAATCCTAAATACAAGAGAGCATTTCCTCCTTGGAATGGAACCATATGTTTCCTGTAAGTAGAGCAATGTTTTATTTGAATCATTAAGAAAAATCAACCAAATCAAGGTAAAATAATTTTAGGTCAATTGATTAAAAATTGGTTCTTTTTAAAATGATGTGTAAAACTCAAACTTTTATTGATTACTCCTGAAAATTCACTACCAGAATCAGAGATGCACTAATGGGAGGCCATTGTATTTGAAGAAAACCAAAGTAAAACCATTTTATGAGAAGGGTTCACTCTCCCTTTTCTTTAGTCTCCTTTGCCAAAGTATGCAACACACCAAACCAGACTGAAATAAGCTTTGTTATGAGAATTACATAAAGGGGGCTACTTACCTGATTCAGATTTCTATAGTTCACCATACTTCAGAGGGGATTCTTTTTTTTTTCTAATTTTTTTTTTTTTTACTTTATTTTACTTTACAATAGTGTATTGGTTTTGCCATACATTGACATGAATCCATCACGGGTGTACATGAGTTCCCAAACATGAACCCCCCTCCCACCTCCCACCCCATATCATCTCTCTGGATCATCCCCGTGCACCAGCCCCAAGCATCCTGTATCCTGCACCGAACATAGACTGGCGATTCGTTTCTTACATGATAGTATACATGTTTCAATGCCATTCTCCCAAATCATCCCACCCTCTCCCTCTCCCTCTGAGTCCAAAAGTCCACTCTACACATCTGTGCCTCTTTTGCTGTCTCACATACAGGGTCATCATTACCATCTTTCTAAATTCCATATATATGTGTTAGTATACTGTATTGGTGTTTTTCTTTCTGGCTTACTTCACTCTGTATAATTGGCTCCAGTTTCATCCATCTCATTAGAACTGATTCAAATGTATTCTTTTTAATGGCTGAGTAATACTCCATTGTGTATATGTACCACAGCTTTCTTATCCATTCATCTGCTGATGGACATCTAGGTTGCTTCCATGTCCTGGCTATTATAAACAGTGCTGCGATGAACATTGGGGTACATGTGTCTCTTTCAATTCTGGTTTCCTCGGTGTGTATGCCCAGCAGTGGGACTGCTGGGTCATAAGGCAGTTCTATTTGCAATTTTTTAAGGAATCTCCACACTGTTCTCCATAGTGGCTGTACTAGTTTGCATTCCCACTAACAGTGTAAGAGGGTTCCCTTTTCTCCACACCCTCTCCAGCATTTATTGCTTGCAGACTTTTGGATCGCAGCCATTCTGACTGGTGTGAAGTGGTACCTCATTGTGAGCTTGATTTGCATTTCTCTAATAATGAGTGATGTTGAGCATCTTTTCATGTGTTTGTTAGCCATCCGTATGTCTTCTTTGGAGAAATGTCTATTTAGTTCTTTGGCCCATTTTTTGATTGGGTCATTTATTTTTCTGGAATTGAGCTGCATAAGTTGCTTGTATATTTTTGAGATTAGTTGTTGGTCGGTTGCTTCATTTGCTATTATTTTCTCCCATTCAGAAGGCTGTCTTTTCACCTTGCTTCTATTTTTCCTTTGTTGTGCAGAAGCTTTTAATTTTAATTAGATCCCATTATTTCCAGAATTCTGGGAGGTGGATCATAGAGGATCCTGCTGTGATTTGTGTCGGAGAGTGTTTTGCCTATATTCTCCTCTAGGAGTTTTATAGTTTCTGGTCTTACATTTAGATCTTTAATCCATTTTGAGTTTATTTTTGTGTGTGGTGTTAGAAAGTGATCTAGATAAAACGACTTCCGTGGCAGTCCAGTGGCTAAAATTCCTGTTTCCGCTGTAGGAAGAAACTAAGATCCCACATGCTGCACAGCATAGCCAAAAAATATATATAAATAAATAAATATAAATTTTAAGATAAAAAATAAGAGAAGCAATTAAAAATGTTTGCTGAAAATAAAGGAACCCACATTCTGTACTGCGGACCACATGTAAAATGAGCAGTGAATTATATCACTGTTAATATCCACTATGTATGGAAAGCTGTTTTGATTAAAATTTTCTATTTCATTTACTTTTCTAAAATTTGGTCCACAAACTATATTCACAGGGAAGTACTGGATACAGCCATCATTGTATCATCAGTGTATCACCAATGAAGTGCTGATATCTTGAGTATGAGCTTAAATTTTGGATCTCCAAGTATAAACTTCTGAAAAGCCTCCATTTCCTTCTATATTTTTTAATTTAGCTGTAATACGCATATAATAAAGTGCTTAAATCTTAGGTACAGCTTAATTAATTTTTACATGTGTATACACCCATGAAACTATCATAAGGCTTCCCAGGGCCCATTCCAGGTCAATATCCTCCAAGGATAACCACTGTTCTTCTATTTCCATGAGTTAGTTTTAACTGTCTTTGAACTTTATACAAATGGAAACAATTATTTTGTATCTGCCTTCTTTCACTCAAGGCTATGTCTGTGAGATTCATCCATGTTTTTGTGTGTAACAATAGCGTGCTCTTTTTCATTGTTTTGTAATATTCTACTGTGGATGGACATTTTGGTTTGTTTAAGTCTTGGTTATTATGAATGAAGGAACTATGAACATTCTTGTATATCTCTGAGGTGGAAGTATTTCTCTTTAGGTAAATACCTAGAAATAGAATTGCTGCAGTATAGAAGTGGCTATGTTTGGAAACTTTAGCTAATTGGAAAAAAATGGTGATGGGGAGACAAAAATTACCTTCTACTGGTATCTACTTGTGTTACTTGACATTCTTAGAGAGGATTTTATAATTGCAGTTGGCCAAATGAAACAGATGTGATTCTAGGTAAAATCGCAAGGAGCAAGTGGGAAGTCAGAAGGTACTTGAACTACATCACTGATACATTGCATATGGGCCGAATGAGAATTATTTGTGTGGTTTATTTGAACCTATCAGGAAATGCCAAAGTTCCAAATATTCTGGTCATTAAAAATTCTTAGAAAGATGAAAGTGCTCTAATTAAACTCAATTATAAGAGCTTTGATGCAATACAAAGCTCACCCTAGACCCCAAGTAATCACTAAGGAATACTTTTCAACAGGAAAGTAAATAGTACTCTCATCAACTTTGTTTTTTCCATTCGTCACTGTGGGGTTTGGTACTTCCAGTTGGAAGTCATCAGTGAGAATAAAAATATTTTCAATTATTATTTTATCCATGGCACCCACGTTCAAATAAAATGTCTCCTCCTCCCTCTCAGGGTTTTTCCTAGCTTGAGTTAATTCTTTGTGTAGAAAATAAAGCTGGTGCCAAATACAAGTTAATAATTATATTGTGCTATCCTCTGGGGAAGCTGAAGTCTGATCAACTTCCTCCACATTGCAGAACTGTTTCTTCTTCCCCTCGAATGTTTCCTTGCCCCTCCCCTACCCTCCTCTCAACCACCACACACAAATGACTTGTGTTTACCTTTTCTGTGCTAGTCTCCATTTGCATTTTATTCTTTATTACTCCACCTTATTCTCTGTAAAAACCCCTTTGAAAATACAGATCTCTAACTCTCTTCTCACATCCCACTGGCATTAGATCAATTATACAAAGGTTATCTTGAGGTTTTGTCTAGACTTAAAAAAAAAAAAAAAAAAGCATCCTGGGAATAGTTCCAGGCTTTTTGATTAACTGGGCAGTTCTGGAAATTGTCTGCTGTTGTCGTTCCTCACTTGAATTACGGTATTCATCACTGGTCCTCCATATCAGGGTGTGCTGCTGAGAGTTCTGCTAATACAGGATGTACCAGTTTGAACTCTCATGAAAGTGTTCATTCTGTGTTCATTCTCAGAAAGAGGTGAAATGATCTAAAGAGAAATATTTATTTAGATTTCTTAATAAAAGAGAGTCAATGTTAAACTTTTTCTAAAAAATTCTACAAAGTCCTTATCAAGATCAATGCAGTCCTCAAATTTTTTCCTTCTAATGGTCTTAACTTCTTTTGGCTCAATTTAACTTTGTTTCACAGACATTTGGATCAGAGCAGACTATGTTATACACTATGCAAGCAACCATTCTTCATGATCATCAACCGTGTTCCTATGTGGGAATCTACATGTACAATTCAGAAAACTATGGAACTATTTAGGGCACCTCCAGCAATGAAGCAGGTGACTTCCACCTCGGGTTCTCTGCTTACTCCTTGAAGCATTGAAGGCTTGTGAATGGCATCCATCCAAGCAAGAAACCAGTAGGTCGCCACGGAAACGACTGTGCAAAGGGAGCCCAAACCGAAGAAGGACAGTGTGGTTTTCTGGACTCTGTTTTTCTGATAAAGGAACCGTGAGGACCAATCAGCTCTTGCAGGTCCAAAACCATGGCCCAGGCCATTCCATTTCTAAGCCAGACATAATTGTGTTATTGGAAGAAGGAAGAAACCCCTGGATGGTTGTGAGAATAGAAACAAGAAGCTGGAATACAGATTTGGATTCAAGTTATAAAATAACCAGCGATAGAAAAACGTTTGTATCTGGGAAACATTCATCTCTTTTTCTGCATCAGATCATTCATGGTGGTGAGAAACTCTATGAAGAACGTGGGAAAGCTTTTTGTTGTGCCCCACACCTTGCTCAACATGGAAGAGTTCATTATGGAGCAGACTGCCAGGACTCCAAGATGGCGTCAGTTTTACCACTGAAGAAAAAGAAACTCCTGGATGTCAAATTAAGGGAGCTGCCAAGCTGGATACTAATGTGAGATTTCATCCCTAAAGGCATTGCTGGAGCGTTTCAAAGAGGTTATTGCCAGTATTACAACAAGTTAAACATGAAGAAAGGGAGTGTCGCTGGGCTTTCTGTGGTGCTGGCAGCTTACATGCTTATCAACTGTTGCCATTCTTACAAGGAGCTTTGTAAGTCTCTTGCGTTGTTTTGCCTTTGGTGGGGTTTCCTGTGACAGGGTGGTATTGGTTCTCTGTCAAATTAAGAAGTCCATCATTCTGCCAACAGCTGAAGAACTGAAAGGACTTATCAGAATATAGCCCATAAGTGAGAAAATTGTGGCAAAGACAGGAAAATGAGATGAGGATGGGGTAAAGGTAATACTTAGGCAGCTTTCTCTAAGTTACCGCAGGCAAAGGTTGGTAGAAAACTTGGCTTTATCTTCTAGCTGCTGCTGTGACTAAGTCGCTTGAGTTGTGTCTGACTCTGTGTGACCCCATAGACAGCAGCCCACTGGGCTCCCTCGTCCCTGGGGTTCTCCAGGCAAGAACACTGGAGTGGGTTGCCATTTCCTTCTCCAATGCATGAAAGTGAAAAGAGAAAGTGAAGTTGCTCGGTCGTGTCCGACTCTTGGCAACCCCGTGGACTGCAGCCTACTGGGCTCCTCCATCCCGTGGGATTTTCCAGGCGGGAGTACTGGAGTGGGTTGCCATTGCCTTCTCCATATCTTCCTAGTAGCCATTGTGAATAAGGAAATAGCTTGAGTGCTACAATCCAGTATCTGTAGTCTCTGGAAAAGCGTTTCTGAGACTTGAGGGGAGTGTGTCTGATAGGAGACACCTGGTCAGGAACTGTTTCCCTGGTGGCCGCTGACTGGGTTTCACGGACCATTTCTGGCTTCATTCAGCCCCTTGCCAGTCTGGCACCCAGAGCAATGAAGGATGGGCTCATGGGTGCTGTTTTTCTGAGTGGGTGTTCCTTCAGGGAAGGAAGAGGCTCCGTAGGGGGCAGATTAGCTCCTAATTCCTCAAACAGGTTGTGGGTCATCTCCTGAAAGGAATTCTCGGGATGGTTTCAAGTGGTCTTAGCCTGCTGCCCTCCCCGTCATCCTGTGCTTTCACCATACGTTTGAAGAAATTGATCATTTTGCCTTTCTAACTTCAGAACAAGAGCAGCGAAGCAAGTACCACTGAAGAGGGCACATTCTGCATTCCTGACCGTCACCTTTGCCAGGCACCCCTGAATCCTTTCATAGCCTATTGGAGAATTAACACCCAATTAAAGATGACTGGTTAAAAAAAAAATCTCTCTTAGCAACTTTCAAATCAAGTAATATGAACTATAATCACCATTCTATATATTACATCCCCATGAGTTATTTACTTTATAATTGGAAATTTGTGGCTTTTGGCCTTCTTCACACATTTCAGCCACTGCCTCTGGCAGCCATTAGTTTCTTCTCTGTATCTGTGACTTCAGTTCCATCTTTTTGTTTTTTATTTTTTTTCCAGAGTCCACATATAAATGAGGTCATACAGTATTGGTGTATGTCTTTCTCTGTCTGACTTCACTTAGTATAATGCCCTCACCCATCCATGTTGTCACAAATGGCAGGATTTCCTTCTTTTTATTATTGGATAATATTCAATTGTGTACATGCCACATTAAAAACAAATCTCTTGATGATCTCTTGTTTCTATGTCTTAGAAATTGTAAAAAGTGCTGCATTGAACACTGGAGTGTAGATATATTTTCAAAATAGTGATTTTGGTTCCTTTGGGTAAATACCAAGAAGTGGAACTGTTGGGTTAGATGGTAGTTTCTAGGTTTAATTTTTTGAGGAATCTCCATACTGTTTTTCATAATATCTGAACTAGTTGACATTCTCTCAGCAGTGTAGAGCTTCCCTGGTGTCTCTCAGATGGTAAAGAATCTGCCTGCAGTGCGGGAGACCCAGGTTCGATCCCTGGGTTGGCAAGATCCCCTGGAGAAGGGAATGGCTACCCAGTCCAGTGTTCTTGTCTGGACAATTTTATGGACAAAGGAGCCTGGTGGGCTGCAGTCAGTGGGGTTGCAAAGAGTCAGACACTACTGAGCAACTAACACACACATACACCAGCAATACACAAGGGCTCCCTTTTCTCTATGTTCTTGCCAACATTTGTTAGTTCTTGTTTTAATAGCCATTCCTACAGGTATGAGGTGACATTTTATTGTAATTTTGATTTGTATTTCCCTGATGATTAGTGATGTCGAGCACCTTTTCCTGTACTTATTGGCCATTTGTTTGTTTTCTTTGGAAAAATGTCTATTCAGAGCCTCTCATTTTTAAATTGGGTTGTTTGCTTTTCTGTTAAGTTGTATAAGGGTTTTTTAAAAATATATTGTAGATTATAAATCAACTATATTCTAATAGAAAATAAAACTTTTAAAGATAAATAAATAAAATTTTTTTAAAAAGAAAACTATGGTGACTGTAACTTTATTCAAATTGATCAGTAGGTGTGGCTACATGAGTGGCACCCAACAAATTGAGAATAGTCAATATGTTGATTACAAAACGAGATGAGCTCTGCCTTCATGAGATGGGCCAAGAGTTGCTTCTTGCTAAGTGCCTTTTGCATGCTTTACTACTGAAGAAAGGCAAGGTAGAAAGTAGAAACTAACATTCACTGAGTGTCACATGGCAAACACTCTGCAAACATTTTACATGGGTTCTGATTACCCCATTGGGTATGAAATAACTCTTCATAACAATGAGAACAGGGAATTCCTTAACCTAGGGGTGTTATGGAGTTTACAGATTCTTTTCCAGTCTGAGGGAAGTTTCTTGAGCGATGACTGGAAGGAGTTGAGCATCTGAGTCTAAAAGACTTCCCTGTTTTATTCAGTTTCATGCTCTGTGATGACCTAGGGGATAGGATGGTGGCGGCATGGAAGGAGGCTCAAGAGGAAGGACTTATATGTATACCTATAGCTGATTCACTTTATGTACAGCAGAAACTAACACAAAATTGTAAAGCAATTATATGCCAATTAAAAATGTTAATTTTTTTAAAATTAAGATTTCCCTGTCTTAAATAATTATTGGTCCAGCTCATGAGAATATTTTCTCAATTGCTGCTTCCTGTACTCAGCTTTGCCCTATCTCTGTTATTAAGTATTTAAAGCAGCTTGTTAATAATTTACTGCTCTGCTTCTCTACTGCTGTTTGGCTACCACCCCAGGGATGGAATTTCTCCTGGATCACAGCTCAGTTCTTATGTTCACTCTTGTCCTGCTTGGGCTGACTGCCCTACTCACTTTTTCAGAAACTCCTGGCAGTACTCCTGGTTGACTCCTGATTTTATACCTGCCAGTCTTGCTGATTCTTCCCAGATATTTCAGCTCTAGGTCAGTTTTGGACTTGTTCCACCTTGTTTGGTTTCCCATTCTTATATATCCCAACTTTAGATCTGACACACAGTACATGGTTGAAAAGGCACATATGGTTGTCTATATCTAGGGACCTCTGTACAGTTACACTGAATAGATCCCATTGACCAGGATGATTCTGGAAATTATTCTTTCCATTGACCTATAGATCTAGGCTAAAAAATAAAATCAAAGAGTATTCAAATAGTTGATCCTGAAAAACCAACAAAGAGTTGCAAGAGAATCCAAATCTACTTACGTAGTTTCTTGAGGAATAGCATCTAACGGTTGGATAATGCGTTAAGGAACGCTATGGGGCATCCTAGGTGGCACTAGTGGTAAACCTTGCCTGCCAGTACAGGAGATCTAAGAGACTCGGGCTGGATTCCTGGGTGGGAAAGATCCCCTGGAGGAGGGCACAGCAACACACTCCAGTATTCTTGCCTGGAGAAGCCCATGGATCAAGGAGCCTGGCAGGCTGCAGTCCATAGGGTTGCAGAGTCAGACCGACCGAAGCGACCTTTTCTGATGTTCGGTAAGTCTTCTATGATACCAAACAATTAGAAATCTCTGATTTTCTGATTACAGGATGGACTTAGTATAGTGCTAGGTGCCAGATATTTAGTTTAGTTTCTTTCGTGATTTCAAAGGAAAAGATTTAAAAATTATCTTTAAAAAACAGCCTTTTGTAAAAGGTTTAGCAATCCCTGCATGAGAGGAAAATGATTAAAGCTGATTAAATGTCGTTTTATTTCCCAGATGGCTGTCATCAGTTCTTTTCCTCCTTCTACGCGCATGTGACACCTCCATCTAGGGATGGAGTCTGTTCCTTCACCACCCAGAATCCGGGGTCTCCCCCTGGGTGCTTCAGCCAATAGAATATGATGGAAACGATATGGTGTCAGTTTTGGAACTGGCTTTTGTTAAGGACTGAAAGTTTCCATGTCCTATCTCTTGGAGCCCTGAACTGCCATATCAGAAGTGCAAGATACTTTGCTAAACAAAAAGACCTCTTGGAGGAGCTCAGAAATGCCACACATGTGATAAGAAGCCATCTTGTTTTGTGATAAGAAGCCATTTTGGTTCCACTCAGCCCAGTTGAACTTCCACATGACTCTAATTCAGCAGCTCTACAACTACAACTGCCGAGGGACCCCAAGTGAAGTCTGCCCAGATGAGCTCAGTCAACTCACAAAACTAGGAGAGGTAATAATAAATTGTGGTCTTAAGCCATTAACTGTTGATTACGTAACTGTAGACAACTAAGACAAGTGAGTCCCAAGGTACCCGATAAGGCAAGAATCCAAACCAATTACTTCCCATTAAAACATTTTTATCTCTGAATTTCCCTCCCCACATTCAACTCAGTTGGCCTTTCTCCAGTTGATTTATCCATTTTAGTAATGAATATGAATTATTACTGTTACGCTTAAGTCTTATATATGTATTATGTATGTGTATATGTCTATATAAATCTTAAAATTTGTTTGTAAATTTACTATATAAATACACAAAATTCACAAAAGCTGTTGGCACATTACAAAGCCATGATGGTAAAATTAATGGTGGGGAATCCCAGTGGAGATCACCAAATTTTACATATCAGTGATTTGTTGGACAATAAGGATGCTTTATCTGATATATGTTCTTATTCTTTTTCCATAAAAGGATATTAATGGAAGCCATTGTATGGCCCACTAAAAATATCCAACATGAGAATTTGCTATCTGGCTTCCAGGAGAAATGTGTCCTTTGCCATAATTAAGAGACCTCTCCAGCCCCCTGAAAGTGGAAATATAAAACTTCCTAGATCCACTTTTGCACTTCTGAACATCAAATCATTCTTCCTGCTGAAACCCTCTAACTCTGTATCCTGATTTCAATGACTAGACTTCTGGTTTGCCTTTTTTGTCCAAAAACAGAGAGGAAATGTTACATAGAGGGGAAATAGCCACTATATTCTACATTTACAACATACTAGCATTTTTCTCAAAGAAGACAATGGTACCCCACTCCAGTTCTCTTGCCTGGAAAATCCCGTGGATGGAGGAGCCTGATAGGCTGCAGTTCATGGGGTCGCTAAGAGTCAGACACGACTGAAGCTGCTTAGCAGCAGCAGCAGCAGCAACATTCTTCTACACGCTTATAGATCATCTCCTAGTCCAAGGATAAAAGTACTTTTCTTTTTCTCATTTCACTGCATCTCAGCAAAAGAGACTAGTGTCCATCAGCTTGCTTACTCCCCAACCCAAGTGAAATCCTTGATGCCTGTCTTTCCCTTCATGCTTTGAACCAACTCCATTATCAAGTCCTGTTAAATCTATCTCTGAGACCACAGAATTTTACACTTTAAATGGGTACAATTAAAAGAAATGTTATGGTATGTGAATTATACCTTAATAAAGCTATTATTTAAAAAATTAAAAATACATCTAAGAATCTTTCTGCTGCTCCTTGTCACCACCACTGTCATCCTTGTCCAAACTTCTGTCTTCTCTTGCTGAATTACTGTAGCAGCTTACTAAATGGTCTCCCTGCCTCAGGTCCTGCCCTTTTATGGCTTATTTCCATGTAGCAGTCAAAGTAATCCTCTAAGACATGGTAGAGTCAACTTTAAAGGGTTCACAAGTGCTTATTGCTAAATTTTCAGGAATTTCTTAAGCCAGTTGTTAAATACAGACATAATTAAAAATTAAATTTGGTAAATGTGTAATTAGGTAAATTGTAAGAAAACAAATACTCAAAAAAGAAAGAAAAAGCAATCTCTAAAAACATAATCCCTAACCTGTTGCTTTCTTGCTTTAAATCCATCCAACAATTTCCCATCACACTGAAAACAGAGCCTTCCAGACCCACTTGAACGCGTGTATACCTGTGACGTATTCATGTTGATGTATGGCAAAACCACTACAATATTGTAAAGTAAATAACCAATTAAAATAAATAAATTTATATTTTAAAAAATCTGGCCTCTCTTTTGAACTTTGTATCTACCACTCTCCACCTGTTCTTTTGACTTCTACCACACAGAAACGTGCCAAGTTGATTCCCATCTCGGGAATGAATAGTCTTAGCATCAACTGTTCACTCTGCCTCAGTTCAGTTCATTTGCTCAGTCATGTCTGACTCTTTGTGACCTCATGAACCGCAGCACACCAGGCTTCCCTATCACCAACTCCCAGAGTCCACCCAAACCCATGTCCATTATGTCAGTGATGCCATCCAACCATCTCATCCTCTGTCGTCCCCTTCTCCTCCCGCCTTCAATCTTTCCCCAGCATCAGGGTCTTTTCAAATGAGTCAGCTCTTTGCATCAGGTGGCCAAAGTATTGGAGTTTCAGCTTCAACATCAGTCCTTCAAATGAACACCCAGGACTTATCTCCTTTAGGATGGACTGCTTGGATCTCCTTTCAGTCCAAGGAACTCTCAACAGTCTTCTCCAACACCACAGTTCAAATGCATCAATTCTTGGATGCTCAGCTTTCTTTATAGTCCAACTCTCACATCCATACATGACTACTGGAAAAACCATAGCCTTGACTAGATGGACCTTTGTTGGCAAAGTAATGTCTCTGCTTTTTAATATGCTGTCTAGGTTGGTCATAAATTTCCTTCCAAGGAGTAAGCGTCATTTAATTTCATGGCTGCAATCACCATCAGCAGTGATTTTGGAGCCCCCCAAAAATAAAGTCAGCCACTGTTTCCCCATCTATTTGCCATGAAGCGATGGGACCAGATGCCATGATCTTCGTTTTCTCAATGTTGAGCTTTAAGCCAACTTTTCCACTCTCCTCTTTCACTTTCATCAAGAGGCTCTTTAGTTCCTCTTCACTTTCTGCCACAAGGGTGGTGTCATCTGCATATCTGAGGTTATTGATATTTCTCCCGGCAATATTGATCCCAGCTTGTGCTTCTTCACTCTGCCTAGGGCATGCTTTCTCCAGATCTTTCAGATCTTGGTTTGGTGTTTGCTCATCAGAGACCTTCCACGGCACTTCTATATGAAACAGTGGTCCCACCCAACTCTCTCAGTCCCAATTTATTCTTTATCTCTTTCACTTGCTTTATTTTTCTTTATATGCTCATCATTACATGATATTGTGTAGCACTGTTATTTATCCACAGCAATGTAGTCTCCATCAGTGAAGAGGCTCTGTCTTCAGCACTTAGAATAGTACCTGACACATGCAGCATATGCCCAGAAAAAAATGTTAGAATGCCGAATGAGTATTAATGATGAATGAAGATATAAATTTTATAAACATCCCTCTTTGCTAAGTTCACCAGTTCGTCTTCATATCACAGACCAAACCCAGAATATTACTAGGTTTTGCTCTGCTTGGGTCTTGTTTCTCCTCAAAGCTTGGTGGCTTGCAAGGTTCATAGTCACTTTGAAGAAATGCCAGCAACCTCAAACTAGTAGGTAGAAAAGGTCTCTAATATGCTCTCAAAAAATGTTGAAAGTTCTCTTCTCCCATCAAAAGGACACTAGGACAAATGTATGAGCCTTGTGCAACAAACCCATTTTCCTAAAATTATCCATGCTGTAGCTCAATAATACATTCTCCAAATTATTTATTGCATGTGAGTTTATGGCAGGCCCTTGCTGGACTTTGACTCTGTGACAGTAACTCAGTCAGGTCCAACGCCTTGTTACCCAATGAGCTATACAGTCCATGGAATTCTCAAGGCCAAAATACTGGAGTGGGTAGTCTTTGCCTTCTCCAGGGTATCTTCCCAACCCAGGAATTGAACCCAGGTCTCCGGCATTGTAGGTGGATTCTTTACGAGCTGAGCCACAAGAGAAGCCCAAGAATACTGGAATGGGTAGCCTATCCCTTTTCCAGGGTATCTTTCCAACATAGGAATCGAACCAGGGTCTCCTGCATTGCAGGAAGATTCTTTACCAACTGAGCTATCATTGACTCTATAATAATAAATTCAATGTAGCAACTTGAACGATCCCTTCTACTTCCCATGACTAATTTTACATATACGGTTTTAAAAATCTAATTTTTCAATGATATAATTATTTTTAACTTCAAAGAATGAACATATTTAATACTCTCTGCTTTGGTAAGAGCTACCTTAAAATCACTGCTTCCCATTGGCAGTTTCCTCTCTTAGTACATGTTCTCTGTCTTCTCTTTGCAGAATATGTCCATCTTCTTTTCAGAAGGGAGCCCACTCAGTGTACTCTTGATTCCACCCTTTTGCACTTCCCCTCCACCTTTCAATGTCTAGAGTTTTCATTATCTCAAAAGAACATCCCCAATCTGCACTGGAGTTGTTTTCCTTATCCATCAACACTAATCTCCTCCTTCAACCCCAGTACCACTTCCCATTTCTCTGCCTCCTGGTGCTCTCTGAAGTACTTGATACTACTGATCTCTCCCTCCTATTCAGATCCTCTTCAGCTCAGTGCTCCCACACTGTCCTGTCCTCAGATCAGGACAGTGCTCCCAGTCAGTGCTCCTCAGGCTCCCTCCAGGTGTAGCTTCATCTTTGCTCACCCTGCATGTGGGGAGCCCCCAAGATTCTGCCTTTCAGCCACATTCCCCTCTGATAATCTCTTGTGCATCCACAGTTTCAATTGTCACCTCTTTATGGGGTCCCACAGGTCTACATCTTTAATCACAACCACAACCCTAAATCCTAGTCCCCTAGACCCATATGGCTGCTAACCATTTCTATCTGAAATTCTTCCAATTCATCACAGCTAAAATAAAACATATTGTTTCCCTATTCCACAAGTCAGTGCTTTCTTATTTTTCCATTAATGACACGTCTACTCTTCTGTCATTTTCACCTCCTCTCTCTCTGCTCTCTCTCTCCTTTCTCCCCAAACACATCAGTTTTCAAGTATTGTTGATTTCCTTTGCAGGTTGTCTATATGCGTTCTGTCTTTTCCATTATATTTGTCAGTGTCGTGGTTCTCCCTTTATTATCTCTTCCCTGGACTCTTCAAATAGTCTTACAAATGTCTTCAGCTTCTCTCCAACCTCTTCTTCAATTAGCTTCCAAAATCTCCAATGGCTTGCCATTACTTACTGAATAGATGCTAAATTCTTTAGTCTGAAGTTTAAGTCACTATGATTTCTCTCTGTAGCATCTTAGTAATAGTGTCTGACTCTTTGCAACCCCATGGACTATAGCCCACCAGGCTCCTCTGTCCATGGAATTCTCCAGGCAAGAATACTGCAGTAGGTTACCATGCCCTCCTCCAGGGGATCTTTCTGACCCAGGGACTGAACTTGGTTCTCCTGCATTGTAGGCAGATTTTTTGCCATCTGAGCTGCAAGGAAGGGCTTCCCTGGTGGCTCAGATGTGGCATCATACCTCCCCCACCACCAAAAGTATACTATCCTCTTTTTTCCCGAGCACACTTTTTGTTTGAACAGCTTCATAAATTTCCTAATACTCTTCTTCACTTAGACTGACTTTCCTCATTTCCTTCTCACAAAATCTTAGTGTCCAATCTGAAGGATGGATCTATTAAACCTTCTATGCCTAACCCCAGTCAACAGAAATCCCTCTTTCCTCTTACATCTATAGTTGTTTATGCTTACTCCTTGGAAGAAAAATTGTGACCAGCCTAGATAGCATATTGAAAAGCAGAGACATTACTTTGCCAACAAAGGTCCGTCTAGTCAAGGCTATGGTTTTTCCTGTGGTCATGTATGGATGTGAGAGTTGGACTGTGAAGAAGGCTGAGCACCCAAGAATTGATGCTTTTGAACTGTGGTGTTGGAGAAGACTCTTGAGAGTCCCTTGGACTGCAAGGAGATCCAACCAGTCCATTCTGAAGGAGATCAGCCCTGGGATTTCTTTGGAAGGAATGATGCTGAAGCTGAAACTCCAGTACTTTGGCCACCTCATGTGAAGAGTTGACTCATTGGAAAAGACTCTGATGCTGGGAGGGATTGGGGGCAGAAGGAGAAGAGGATGACAGAGGATGAGATGGCTGGATGGCATCACTGAGTCGATGGAGGTGAGTCTGAGTGAACTCCGGGAGTTGGTGATGGACAGGGAGGCCTGGCGTGCTGCGATTCATGGGGTCGCAAAGAGTCGGACACAACTGAGCGACTGAACTGAACTGAACTGAACACTTCATTTAAAAATTTTTGGTTGTGTCTAGCTTACTTCCTCAACTATATTTTAAACTCCTTAAAAGTAAGGATGACTTCTCTGGTAAGATTATATTATTATCCTCAAAATATTCACTGTCTTCTCTGTGGAAGAATCATACTTGTCTGCCCTTCATGGGAAGTTCTGCTACATGACTGGCTTTAACCAATTAAACCTGAGCAGAACTAACATATACCACTTCTGGTCCACAGAGTGTTTCTGACATCTCTTTTGCCCCCCTGTCACTAGATAGCTTGTCCCAGTTAGTAGCTGCTCTTCCTGCCCAGATGCCAGAATAAAAATAAGAGAAGCAGAGGTGCACCTAACTCGCAGTGGACATTAACACAGATGAGGAAAAAACCACTGTTTTGTGAACTGTTGAAATCTGGGGATTGTTTGTTAAGGCAGCATAAATTAGCCTACATTGAATCCACTTCCTATCCAACTCAACAAGCATTCAGTCATTCATTTCACAGTCCTGAGAATATACACCCTGTGTCAAGACTTCTTTAAATATCATGAAATTGCAAAAATGTGTAAAGTATCATGTCTGTCTTCAGTTGTCTTAGTTCTGAATAGTAAGATAAGACATGCTTTCAGGTTGCTACAATAAAAGGAAAACGTCATAAATTTCTTTGGAGACTTGAGAACAAAGACTCACTTGTCTTGTGTTCATGTTCAGTTGTGTCCAACTCTGAGACTCTGGACTGTGGCCCACCAGGCTCCCTGTCCATAGGATTTTTCAGGCAAGAATACTGGAGCTGGTTGCCATTTCTGCCTCTAGGGGATCTTCCCAAACCAGGGATCAAACCCATGTCTCCTGTGTCGACTACATTGGCAGAGAAATTCTTCACCCACTGAGCCGTCAGGGAAACCCAAAGAGCCAGTCAGTTTCAGGAAAGGGAGAAATAGCATTACACTGGAGGAATCAGAAAAAGTTGCATAAAGTATTATTTGTATCTTGCACTCCACTTAGCACATAATAGGTTTTTAAAGATGTGCTGAATAGAAAAACAAATGAGTTAATAATAAAGCAAAAAAATATGAAAGTTGGTTGTAGTCAATAAAGGCTGACATTTCTGTGTTAATTAAATCACTTAGTTTGCCACATCAGGGCAAGTGAAGTGTTTCAGGGTAAAAGATAATGGCACTTAAGAACTTATGAGTGGGTGAATTTGCTTTAACAAGACCTTTTGATGAAAGAAATCTTACTCATCGACATTGGCGTCTTTAAATCTCCAATTGTTTCTGGTTTGTCATGTGGTTTTCATATGATCCACTGCTTTCAGCAGGCTGCTTAAGCAAGTTTATGTCCCACTCAGCAACCAAAGGGTTCCTATTTTCAGTTTTATCCTTGCTAGGAACCGTCAAGCAGAACCTTTGGGTCTGGTACTTCCGAGTTCATTAGGGCTAAGAGAACTCGCTCTGGGGATCAGCAAGGCATGCACAACTTCCCACAGTGGGCAAGATTGTCACCTTAAATAACCAAGATCAGAGTTTTTAGAAGAAATCTCTTCCTCCCCAACTCTGACACATGCTTCTGGGATGATTCAAATGATAAATACCCTATTTCTGGGTTAATACATTACAAAGTCAGGAATGGTTTCAATAGCTTAATCATGCACCCAGCACCACAGACAGGAAAGTGTTGATTCCAGGACAGGATGGGAGGGCCATAAATGAACTCTTGCCCTAGCTTTCCCCTAACCTAGACAGGGACTTCTCTGGTGGCTCAGACAGTAAAGAATCTGCCTGCAATGAGGGAGACCCAGGTTCAATCCCTGGGTTTGGAAGATCCCCTAGAGGAGGGCATGGCAACACACTCCAGTATTCTTGCCTAGAGAATCCCCATGGACAGGGGACCCTGATGGGCTACAGTCCATGAGGTTGCAAAAGAGTTGGACACAACTGAGCGACTGAGCACACAGCCTGGACAGAAATGCAGAGCAAAAATTCCATCTCTTAGATCTCTTCAGCTCTGAAATTCTCTGAGCCTGTGAAACTATGCATATTCAGAAAGATTTGCCTCTGGGAAGTGGATAGCCTACTCTCACTGGACATTTTTTCAAATGGCAGTGGGCTTCCCCATGGTCTTCCTAGCTAAGCAGGGTGAGCAGGTTTGCGAAATGCCAGTGCCAGAGGTTACCACAGGGTCACAATAGACGTCTCACATGCTTACCCCTGAGTCCAAGCATCCCCACTGGAATACTATCTTTGGATAATGTTAACACTGCAGCAGAGATGTGATGGGTCACCTCTTTCCAAGAGAGATCATTTTCTAATGATAAAGTGACAGTGGCAAGGGTGCTAAGTTTACAAGTTTCTGAGAATGTCACACTCTCCACCGCTCAGAGCCAAGCTCAACAACAGAGTCATTCCTGACTTTAGACAAGTTGCTGACTCTCTCTATGCTTCGGTTTTCAGATCTGTTGGACAGCTTACCTTGTGTGGCCATGATGAGGTTATTTTGTGGATGTCAAAGTTCCTAGGGCCCTGTAGGCACTCACATGAGCTTAATGCACATTAACTTTCTTCCTCTTATGAGGTTCCCTTAGCCCACTTTAGTTACTATCTTGAATATTATTTTATTAACTCTCTTTTTCTTTATCTTTTAGTTATATGTTGCTTTCACTTATGTTTAATAGGTTTCACAGTAAGCTAAGAAACCACACACGCAAAATTTCTTAATACAGGATAAAAAGAAGTACCAGTGGGTCACCCAGTGTAAATCCGTCATCTTCTTTTAGGCTTACTGACAAAATCTGAGCTCTCTCATCATCCCACAAAATTTCTTCTGGCCCATAACAGCTTTAGTTTTTATTTTCTTTTTTTTTTTTTTACTTTATTTTACTTTACAATACTGTATTAAAATTCCCTGAATACTAAGCAGTGCTATCTTATAGGTCATTTCCGATCACATACCCGGAAGCTCCCATTCCGGAAGCTGGCAGTCTTATCTCAGCCCAACTCCCTCCCCACTACCCAACTCACTCAAATTCCTATACCAACCCAAAGCCCATGTTGGCTTCCACAATCAGATGATTCTTTGCACTGCCCACTCTCATGACTCCCAAAAGTAACAGTCACCACCCTCTTACAGCTGAATGAATGGGAGGGGGTTTCATACCCTTCCTTTTTACACTTTGTCTCTATATCACAGTATTTTCAGGCATGATATTGGCTGTGTGCTTCAGTTTACACAGGAGGAAACTGAAGGACAGGAAGATGAATGATTTACTCAATGCCAAGAAGTTACCGGGCTTCCCTGGTGGCTCAGTGGTAAAGAAACTGCCTACAATACAGGAGACTCGAATCTGATCCCTGGGTTGGGAAGATCCCCTGGAGAAGGAAATGGCAACCCACTCTAGTGTTCTTGCCTGGGAAATTCCATGGACAAAGGAGCCTGGCGGGCTACGGTCTCTGGGGTTCAGGCAAGGCTTAGAGACTAAACAACAAGAAGTTACCAGCAAAGGTCAGTGTTAAGACTGAGCTCTCTGCCTTTTCTTAGAAGCAGGACTCTGGTACAGAGAAGGCTCTTCATAAATACTTATTGAATAGCTGTTGCATAAATGAATTTGCTTGTGTCCTCCACTGTAAACTGACAGGGACACTGACTCTTTTCTGAAATTGGTACAACCTATTGCTGCAATCTTTAGGATTAAGTGTTAGAATATTACTCAGCAGTCTGGATGTCTCTTTATCTCTTCTTCTTCAGCTTAGTAAGATGTGGTAACACACACACAATACACACACACAAAGATATAACTTTCAGATATTTCATAAGCTAAGGCAGAAAACAAAAAAAGAGAAAGTCTGAGTCTCATTCTATGAGGTGACAGAAGGAGGAAAATGATCACGTTGCAGATCAATCCACTGTTATAATTTATTATGTGCTTTCATAAACCTTAGCTCATTGGAAACTCATATCAACTTTATGGGAGTGGTAGGGCAGACCTTATCTCCATTTAGCCTTTGAAAACCTGAAAACTCAAAGAAGTTGAGTGAATTTTCCAAGGTTACAGAGTTAATAAGTGGTGGAACCAAAACTAGAGGCCATGTCTTCTCTTTCTAGATTTCTTGTGCTATCAATCATCAGTTATAAAGCATTTAACCCTTGATGCTGAGCGAGACTTTTTAAAAATGAGTGTATTTCATTTTCCCACTTCCTAGAGAAGGAAATGGCAACCCACTCCAGTATTCTTACCTAGAAAATTCCATGGACAGAAGAACCTGGTAGGCTACAGTCCATAGGGTTGCAAAGAATTGACCACAGCTGAGCACATCAGCACATTTTCCCACTTAAGGACACTGAGGGCAGGGCTATGGATTCCTTATATCTGAGCTGAGTTTCTTTCACAAAGTAGATGCTTAATGATATTTAATAAAGATAACATTATTTTGGTGGATAAAAATAACATTTTTAATAGACAGTAGCTTTATTTAGCAAGTTGGCCTTCAAGGATATTGACTAGTTAGTTCCTGGTCACATGACCTGAGCAAGATTGAAAACTTCATTTCTTAATGTATGTCTCATCAACTTTGGGCAAAATTGTTTATGAGGGAAATTCATTCATTTTAAGAGAAGCTGTTTTAACTTTTTCTGAATGTGCCTCCTTCTGATGTCTCTTAAAAAATCTCTGATTTGCCAAATGATGAAAAAGTGCATCTCTCCTGAATTCTAAGATTATAAACAGTATCTTCTCCACTCTTTTTTTCCCTTACACCCCTGTTGGAAGAGGTTTCCCTGTTACCATTTAGGGCGTGGTTTCAACCAGAAAGCTTCTCCTTATTTTTAGAATGCAGGGCATGTTTATACTAGAATCTTCATCCTTAACGTAGATAATATTTATGGAGTTCCCAATGTGTGTCATGCTTTTTATGCATTATTTCATTAAATGCTTAAACCATATAACTCATTTAACATCTCACTATTTTATAGGAACCCCTTGGCATAGGGAATATTATTATCCTAGTAAGAATGATAATATAGTTAAGGAGACTGAGTCTTAGAGATCACATAACTAGTAAGTAGCAGGGGTGAGATTTGATCCTAGATCTCTCTGAGTTTGGAATTCAACAACTACATACATGTATTTGTATAAGGAGACATAAGAGATGCAGTTTCAATTCTTGGGTCAGGAAGATTCTCTGGAGAAGGGTGTGGTAACCCACTCTAGTATTCTTGCCTGGAGAATCCCATGGACAGAGGAGCCTGGTGGGCTACAGTCTGTAGCATATCAGTCAGACAGGACTGAAGCGACTTAGCATGCTCGCGCACATGCATATACATATACAGTTTCTGTCGATATTGATTGGCAGAGGGACCTCACAACGATGGAAGATGGCCTCAGTTTCCTTTTGAATACATAATTGACCAATTTACAGACTGAGATATCAAAAGCTTAACTCATCCTCACACTTATTCTTCAATTATGTAAAGATATTTTTTACTTTAATATTCCCTGTAATAATATACAAAACTACAATAACACCTCACATCAATTAGGATGGCTAGTACAAAAACAAAACAAAACAAACAAAAAAAAAAAACAGAAAAAAATAACAAGGGTTGGTGAGGATGTGGAGTGATTGGAACCTTTGTGTACTGTTGGTGGGAATGTTAATGGTACAGACACTATGGAAAAAGTTTCTTCAAAAATTAAAAATTGGATTACTGTATAATCCAACAATTTCACTTTTGGGTATATGCTCAAAGTACTGAAAGCATCATCTCAAAGTGGCATCTATACACCCATGTTCATATCAGCTTTAGTCACAGTAGCAAAAACGTGGGAGCAACCCAAATGTCTATTGACAGACGAATGGTCTAAACGTATGATGGAATATTATTCAGCCTCGAAAAAGGGGGAAATTCTGGAATACACTAGAACATGGATGAATCTTAAAGACATTCTGTTAAATGAAATAAGCCCATCACAAAAAGAAAAATACTGTATAATTTCATTCATATGAGACATTTAGAATAGTCAGAATCATGGGGACAGAAAGTAGGACAGAGATTGCCAGGGGCTAGGTAGAAAGGGAAAATGTAGAGTTATTGTTCACTGGGTATTGTTCACAAAATGGAAGAATTCTGGAGATGGGTGGTAGTAATGGTTGTACAATATTACAAACATATTTAATATCACTGAACTGTACACTTAAAAATGGTAAAGATGGTAAATTTTATGTTATGCATTTTGTTGTTGTTCAGTCTCTAAGTCATGTCCAACTCCTTATGACGTCAAGGACTGCAGCACTGCAGGCTTCCCTGTCCCTCACCACCTCCTGGAGCCTGCTCCAGTTCATGTCTGTTGAGTCGGTGATACTATCCAACCACCTCATCCTCTGCCACCCCCCTTCTCCTTTTGCCTTCTTTTTACTTCACCACAATTTAAAAATTGGAAAAAAATTAAAGTTGAGTAATTGCCAATTTATGGTTATTGTGAACAAGCAATCCAGGTGTGTTTGATTAAAACGTAGAGTCATTTTCATACAATAAAAAATGAACAAGGAACAAGAGAGTCATATTCAGAAAGGGGCAGCTTGTTTTTATTTACCAGCAACAGATAACATGGCCTGTGATTAAAAGGCAATGCATATGCCCCCTTCCTCTGGCTGATTCATGTTGATGTTTGGCAGAAACCAACACAATTCTTAAAGCAATTATCCTTCATATAAAAAAATTAATAAATTTTAAATTTTAAAAAAAAGGCAGTCCAGATGCACAGGACCTCTAAGGAAACAACTCCTGCAGAGTGAGGCAGGGGAGGGCTGGCAGTCCGGATGGCTCATTCATCACAGCACGGAAAGCAATCTCTCAAGAACTTGTAAACGAGATGAAGAGCTCTCTCAGAAGGTTACAGCAAACATGCACCAGCCCTCTGTGCTCTCCGTCGAGGGTCATTTCACTTACAATGATTCATCTTAATCTTAAAAATTCTGGGAAGTATAGGATACATCAGGCAGGAGGTATCACATTTCTAAGCTTGTAAACTTTAATACGAAGAAGAAATCTTTTTTGGATGAGCACGCTTTAGAAAACAGCAGGACAGAGTGGAGTTATGCATGGATTATTTATTCAAAAAATACCTAAGAACTAACAGAGCAAAAATTGGATTTAGGAAGCCAAATTTAAACTTATTTTAGTGACCTTCAGAAGAGACACTTCAGAACCAAAACTTATCATAAATTTACCTTATTTTGCTTTTTGAAATGAAATTTTTTCACCAAAGATTAAATTCCACTGGTTATTTCACCTTCATCTCTATTGCTATGTTTTTAGGATATATTCCATGTTATTTCCATAGATTTTGGTCTTATTTGCAATGGAAAAGGAATCTGGTCTTGTATCTCTAGAATGCTTTCTGTAGTTTGCACTAAGCTATTCAGACCCTCTCTCCTACTCTGTCACATACCTCTTGACTGCTTGCCAATTGTAATGAATGAAAATGGCTGGTCCAGAGGAAGCTCAATTTAAGGCAGCAAGCTCCTGGTGACCAGCCAGCTGGTCTGGACAGAGAGTAAGCCTGTGACTTCTGATCAGTAACATCTTTTCGTTCTTCCCATGAAGTGAAGTGAAGTCGCTCAGTCGTGTCTGACTCTGTGACCCCGAGGACTGTAGCCTACCAGGCTCCTCCGTCCATGGGATTCTCCAGGCAAGAATACTGGAGTGGGTTGCCATTTCCTTCTCCAGGGGATCGTCCCAATCCAAGGATCGAACCCAGGTCTCCTGCATTGGAGGCAGATGCTTTAACCTCTGAGCCACCAGGGAGCACTAAATCCACAGGTAACTGAGGTATTTAAGAAACTGCCTCACTGCAACAAATTTCTGCCGGCATAAGCCCAGAAATGGAGATCCATAAAATAGGAAGTTATTGTCCCAAGTAATTGAACAGTAGATGAAAACTGTACTCTAATGTTGGCTCTACCATTCAATTGTTGATTTATTCATGCATTCAGCAAGTAGCTGTTAAATGGCTCCCAGGTGCTGGCCACTAGAAATACTGTGATGAACGAGATAGATGTGGTCCCCTCAATCACAGAATGTAGGAGTGAATGTATGTACAGAGGCTGGTCAGCAAGGGCTCATAGATTAAAGTGTCACTGACACTTTAAATATGAATTTTAGTTAGCTAGATAGAGGGGTGGGGGTCGGAAAAGGAGGAACTATCGTGCACAAAGGCCCAGAGGCTAGAAAGAACATACCATTAATTCCATAATGTTTTGACAACTTTTCCACAATTTCTTTTCTTTTCTGTGACAGAAGGTAATGTCATGGCCAAATGATTGAGCAAGACTGTCTGGAGTTGCTGAAAGCTGTTGCTCGTAAAAGTTGTTTTCTATGTTTAAAATGGTTAAGCGGTTTGAATATGCACTCCCACTTTAAAATGTGACCAACTTGCAGATGCGGAGCATGGCTCACTGTATTTCCCAGAACCCAAGGCAGCATTCTATACACACTGGGAACTTAAGAAATGCTTGTGCTACACAAATAGATAAACAGCAAAAAAAGGTCAGCACCCAAGCTGAAACTCCCAGAATTTTCAAGGGAGTGGCAATGTTTATCCAACAAAGTTTTTTAACCATAGTTACTTGCTTAACTTTCAACTTTGGGAGCTTAGTCATAAAGATTGTCATTGAATGGTTATCTTGGCAATCCGATTAGTTGCTGCCCCTCTGACTTGAGTTTCGTTGACTTGGTTGATTAAGGAGGCCAAAATTAGGAGCTTCAAGTCCCAGGAAAGTTTCATTAGCTTCAGGGAGAGAAGAAAGATTCATTCCCTAGTCTCACACATCAGCGATAGCCTGAGCTCTGGCCAGGCTGAGGGAAACAGTAGCATGTAGCACGTGGCCCACATTATGGGCTAGGCGCTGTGCTAGGTGCTGTTGCCAACGTGACTCTTTGGACTATAGCCTGCCAGGTTCCTCTATCTATGGGATTTGCCAGGCAAGAATACTGGAGTGGGTTGCCCTTTCCTTCTCCTGGGGGTCTTCCTTACCTAGGGACCAAAGCCGGGTCTCCTGTGTTTCCTGGATTGCGGGCAGATTCTTTACCAACTGAGCCATTGGGGAATCCTGTTTATTGCCCTCAATAACACTTGTCAGAAGCTCTGGATTTTGAGTTCCCTGAGCCGTGGACAAGCCATTTTGCTTCCAGGGCACTTTTCTTGGATCTCTTTGAAATGAATTGCCGTCATGTCTTACCTATTTCCTGGGTGAAGAAACCTGCTTCATTTCTCATATTTTGGTATCGATGTGGATAACTGGGTGCGTGAGAGAAATGAAAAGGGCACTGCAACCACTCAGTGAGTATTAATCCCTCCTAGTGATGGGGCACTCAGGGCAGGAACACAAGGTTAGCTTAATGGCAATACCCTGAAAGCTCAGTTGGTAAAGAATCTGCCTACAATGCAAGAGACACCGGTTCAATTCCTGGGTCGGGAAGATCTGCTGGAGTAGGGAAAGGCTACCCACTCCAGTATGCTTGGGCTTCCCTTGTGGCTCAGCTGGTAAAGAATCTTCTGCAGTGTGGGAGACCTAGGCTCAATCCCTGGGTTGGGAAGATCCCCTGGAGGATGGAAAGGCTACCCACTCCAGTTCTGGCCTAGAGAATTCAATGGACTGTATAGTCCATGGGGTTGCAAAGAGTCAGACATGACTGAGCAACTTTCACTTCACCTCACTTCAATGGCAATATGGTAACGAGCTCAACATACAATGTTTATTACAACTGTACAACACATACAGACTTGAGAAGGAGAGAAAATAATGAGCTGCAACACCCCACAACTAAGTTTTATTCACAAAAATGTTCTTTATCAAAACTTATCTCTTTCATTCACTTTCCCCTACTTCTTACCTCCTCAAACTTACCAGAAATATTTTCTGTGCTGATTTCTTCCACTGGGTGATTTGATCATCCATCACTCACTGAGCAAGTACATACCGAGCTGCGTCACGTACCAGGAGCTGAGAGTAGGTTCCAGAGTTTCTATCTAGTAATTAAACATACAAAGTATAGGATGATACATGCAATAAGAAGACATCTAGAAAGGGCTTCCCAGGTGGCGCTAGTGGTAAAGAATCTACCTGCCAATACAAGAGACCATGAGAGACACAGATTTGATCCCTGGTTTGGGAAGATCCCCTGGAGTAGGAAATGGCAACCCATTCCAATATTCTTACCTGGAGAATCCCATGGACAGAGGAGCCTGCTGGGCTATAGCCCATGGGGTCACAGAAGAGCTGGACACAACTGAGTGAGCAGGGAAAGCCTAAAGACAGGGAGGGAAAGACATATGTCAAGACCTTTGTTAGAGCTGTTCCTGATAACTTCCCTAAAAGTCAGACACTGGAAAGGAGTTTTGCAAAACATGGGATTTTCTGGTGAAATAAAGATTGAGAAAGCATCAGATGGCCAAGACAACTCTAGAGAAAGGAAAACTACTAGCGGCAGCCACTGCTGTGATTACAATGTGCCGAGCACTGTTCTACGTTCTTTACCTGCATTAATCTTCTTAATCCTCATAAGAACCAGATGAGAGTCTCTATTTCTATTCCAGTTCTGGCAGCTGATAAATAGAGTCCAAATAGTTGGCCAAGTCACACAGCTAGATGGTGTCAAAGCCACAGTGAGAACCAGAGCCTGATCTCTTAACAATTATAGGATAGCATACAGAAAGATATATGCAAAGAGCCAGAGATGAGAGGACAGGGCTTTCTGGGGGAAATGGCAGTCGACATGAATGGGGCAGAATTGTCAAGAGGGAGCATTGGAAGCAAATGAAAGTAGAGAGATAAAGAGTCTGTGTACCTTGCTAAAGTTCTTACTTGATCCTGAGAGCAATTGGAGCCATGGCAATCTTTATATCCAAGCTCAGAGCTACATTTCAGGAAGATGACCAATAGCAGAATAGCAAATGGATTGCAGAGAGGGCAGCAAGCAGGAGATCAGGGAAGACAGTCACATAACTGTACAGGCGATAAGTGGTAAGGGGCCCAAGGGAATAGGAACAGGGAGGGAAGGAAGGAAAACCACAGTAGCTATTAATATTTAAATGATAAAATTTATAGAATTAGGAGAGAAGCTGACTGAATGTAGAAGTTGATCCAGAAGAAAAGGAAAGGATGACTTCTAGGTTCAGGTTAGTGTAGAAGCTGAGACATTAACCAGAACAGGGAATGTAAGAAGAGCTCCCAGTTGAAGAAAAGGACAGTTTGTTCAGCTTGGGAATATTACATCTGAAAGGCCTATTCCTGCTATCTATTGCTACATAACAAACTATCCTAAAACTCAGTAGCTTAAAATAATAATTTGTGATTTTTGCTCATGGGTCTATGAGTCAACTGGGTTCAGCTGGGTAATTCTTGCTTGAGGGCTTTCAGATAATTACTGTCAGATGTTGGCTGAGCTGCAATCTTCCGAAGGTTCAGTTGAGCTGGTTGTACAAGGAGGCTCACTCATGTGGGTGGCAATTGGTGCTGGCTTTTGGATAGGAGTTCAGATGGGCTTTTCCAGCTACATGTGGCTTCTCCATATGGATTGAGCTTCTTACAGCAGGATAGCTGGGTAACAAGAGATAGAGTCCAACAAGCAAGTATTTTAAGAACCCTGCGTAAAAGCTGCAGAGCTTCTAATGACATAGCCTTGGGAATCATATCATGGTTAAGAATGACTCACAGGTCATCCCAGATTCAAGGAGTGGGGACTCCTTGGGGCTTGAAGATGAATCAGCATATTTCATCAGGGCCCATCTTTGGAGATTAACTCAGTTCCTCCGGGACATGCAACTGGAGAAGGTTAACTGATATTCAAGCTACAGGTCTCTAGTTCAGGGAGAGATCTGAGCTGGGGATCTAGCTGTGAAGACAACCAATATGTAGGTGGTGATTGAAGCCATCAATGTCGTTGAGATCTCCCAGAGGGGATATGCAGAGTGCAACAAGAACAAGACCTGCGGAAGTCCCGTGAAGCACCAATATTTGAAGGGTAATCAGTGGAGTAGCAATTCTTGGTCCCCTAAAAGAGACCAAAAAATGTGGGGCCACAGAAGCAGAGAAAACTCTGAAAGGATATGCCTATGTAAGCTAAATGCAACATAGCAAGGAAAAGACAATCAATAGTACCAAGTGCTACAGAGA
The DNA here is from genome assembly GCF_016772045.2 of Ovis aries. NCBI lineage: Eukaryota > Metazoa > Chordata > Mammalia > Artiodactyla > Bovidae > Ovis > Ovis aries. The sequence goes on along the minus strand of NC_056054.1, from coordinate 77,954,222 downwards.
GGCAAAGTCACATGGGGCCTGAAATCTATTTTCACCAGGTTGGACATTTAGGTGGTCTTGATCAGAATAGTTTCAGGGAATAGGAAAAGCAAAGGAAAAATAAAAGACTGACAACTTCCTTGGAAATCCAGTGGTTGGGACTTCACCTTCCAATGTGAGGAGTGCAGGTTCAATCCCCAGTTGGGAAGCTGAGATCCCATATGTCTTGTGGCCAAAAAACCAAAACATAAAACAGAAACAATATTATAGCAAATTAAAGACTTTTAAAATGGTCCAAATTAAAAAAAAATCTTTAAAAAATAAAGGACTGAAGTAGAATAAACTGAATGATTGCTGAGAGAGAGACAGCAAGAAACTATCACAAGACATACAGTTGAAGGGGAGTTTGTGTTTTAAGATGCTTAGGGCAAGTGTCTTGGGGATACATTGTCTGTTTGCATGGATTTGCATTTTGATTCTCCCTGCTATGTAACTTAAACTTTCTAAAGCTCAATTATCTCTGAAAAGGTAACATTTAAGCTGATGCCAGAAGGATGAACAGAAATCAGTAATGGGTTGGGAGAATAAAGTTCTCGACTGGAGTAACAGTGAGCATGTGAGTGAGCTGGGAGCATGCTTGGCTTGTGTGACGAACTTACTGGAGTGGGACACGCCGGCCAAAGGAGGTGATCAGAGGAAGTGGTCAGGGGAGTAGCAGGAGACTGAGCTAAGGAGAAAGGAGTCTGTGTTTCTAGGCTTTACACTTGGGGGGAATTTTATTCTAAGAGCAATGGAAGTCATTGGAATATTGTAAACAGAGGAGTGACATTATTTGACACATTTTAAAAAGATCACTCTGCTTTAGAAGTAAGCATACACCTACCCAGCAATTCTACTCCCAAGTATTCACCCAAAACAAATGAAAATGTGCATTTAAAAAAAGGCTCATATCAAGAATATTCATAGCAGTTGTATTCATAATAGCCCCAGACTGGAAACAGTCCATATATCCATTAATTTTAAAAAATTATAAACACACTGCAATATATTCTTAAATGGATTATTACTCAACAATAAAAATAAATAAATTACTGATACTGCAACAACATATTGTATGATTCCATTTATATAATATTCTGGAATAGGCAAAGCCAATCTACAGTAGAAAAAAACTCAGAACCATGGTTTCCTCAGAGATGGAAGTGGGAGCAAGGATTGCCTGGGCAGGGTATAAGGGAACTTTCTGAAGGAGTGGTTACTATTATATTTGATAAGGGTTAGGGTTACAGTCAAAACTCAGCAGGTGTGAATTTAGGAATTAAATTTTTAAAGAACTACACAAACATTGAATTCCAATTAACTATTATATACGTATGTGAAGTGTTTAGAGGCAAGAATACTGATATTTGCAATTTCTTTGAAATGCACCAAACTTAAGATGGACTAATGGATAAATGGAGGGATGGATGGAGAAACAGAAATGTCCTGAAGCAAGCATATGTGTTATGGGCTGAATTGTACAAGTGAGCCCGTACATGTTATGGGCTGAAAATTCATGTGTTGACGTTCTAAGCCCTTGCACCTCAGATTGTGACCATATTTGGAGATAGAACCTTTAAAGTGGCAATTCAGATATAAGAGGGTATGTTGTTGTTGTTGTTGTTGTTGTTGTTGTTGTTGTTGTTGTTGAGTCGCCCAGTCAAGTCCAATTCTTTGGACCCCATGGACTGCAGTACGCCAGGCCCCCCTGTCCCCCACCATCTCTCCAAGTTTGCCCAAGTTCACCTTCATTGCATCAGTGATGCCATCCAGCCATCTCATCCTCTGACCCCCTCTTCTTCTGCTCTTAATTTTTCCCAGCATCAAGGACTTTTCCAATGAGTCGTCTGTTCGCATCAGATGACCAAAATCCTGGAGCTTCAGCTTCAGCATCAGTCCTTCCAGTGAATATTCAAGGTTGATCTCCCTTAAGATTGACTGGTTTGATCTCCTTGCTGTCCAAGGGACTTTTAGGAGTCTTCTCCAGCACCACAGTTCAAAGGCATCAAGTTTTTGGCATATGGAGGAGGGCCTAATCCAATGAGTGGTATCCTTACAAAAAAAGGAGATTAGGGAACAGACAGCACAGACCGAGGGGCAACTCTGTGAGGACAGGGCAAAGACCACCATGTGCAAGCCAAGCGGGAGGCCTCAGAACAAACCGGCTCTGCCCTCACTTCCAGATTGCAGACCTCTGGCCTCTGAAACTATGAGAAAATGCATTTCTGTTGTCTAAGCCACTCAGCCTGTGGTATTTTGTTATAGTTGCCCTAGCAAACTAAATTCTCATAACCAAAATGTTAAATGTTGGATCTAGGTGGTAGATATGAATGTTTACTGTAAAATTATTTCAACCTTGCGGAATTTTTCATAGTGAAACGTTGGGGTAAAGTCACTTTGATCTCTGGGCATACTGGATTTAGGGAACAACTGTGCAAATTGGAAGGAAGCTATTACAGTGGCCAAACTGAAGAGTGATGGCAGCTTGGACTGTAGTGGTGAGAGTGGAAATAGAGAGAAATAGGCAGATTCTGTTCGTGCTGGATAGAAATAACAGAACTGCCTGAGAAATTGGATATAAAATATGAATAAAAGACAAAATCAAGGATGACTGCTATGTATAACTACAACTGAGTGGCTCATGGTATTTACTAAGATGGAACATATCTGAATTACAGGAGTAAATGAATAAATTGTAGGTTTTGTTTGGGTTCTGTTCAGTTTGAAATGCCTATGAGATATCCAAGTGGTATTGTTAAGTAGTAAGTTAAATATTCTCCTTTGAAGAAGGAAGTGGCAACCCACTCCAGTATTCTTGCCTAGGAAATTCCATGGACAGAGGAGCCTGGCAAGCTACAGTCCATGGGGTCACAAAAAGAGTTGGGGCCAACTTAGCAACTAAACAACAACAAAGGTAAACTATACAATTTAGAGCTTGGAGGATACAAAGTACATAAACTGCTTAGCATTAGACCTGAGGCCTATAAGCATAATAAATGCTTAGTATGATTTCTAATTATTATAAGAGCTGTGGACAGAGGTAGCTTTAGTAACACTGTATATTGGCATACTGGTATATTTCTGCCTTAGAAAGAAGATAAGACTTAAAATGTATAGTGGAATCTGAGCTGCTATGTAAAATGGTTAATGTAAGCTTATGATGAGCAAGGGACTTCCCTGGCAGTCCAGTGGTTAAGACTCCATGCTTACACAGCAGGGGGCACAGGTTCTATCCTTGCTTGGGGAACTAAGATCCCACATGCAGTGCGGCCAAAAGATAAAAGCAAAATTTCTTGAACTAAACAACAATGAAAATACAACATATCAATTTTTTTAATTATATGAGGAAACTAACAAATTAAGAAGATAAAACACATCAACAAGAGCCTGCACTGAAAAAGACGGCTGATAAAGAGCTTGGTACATCCTGTTAATCTCATCCACCCTTTAGGCAGCATCACTTCTTCAGATCACCTCAGAGAAAGGAGGATTTATTCTCCATTAAATATCTCATTCTAATGTTTAATAACTGCAGTCACTTGTATTTCTTTTCCATTTGAATTTGTCTAAACATAATGAGAGCTCAAATTATTGGCCCCAGAATGCAACTCCTTAAAATCTTAATATATGTTACAGCTGTGTTTACCTGATATGCCTGAGTGTCTGGTGGCTCAGATGATAAAGAAGCCTCTACCTGCCAAGCAGGAGACTTTGGCTTGATCCCTGGGTCGAGGAGATCTTCTGAAGAAGGGAATGGCTACCCACTCCAGTATTCTTGCCTGGAGAATTCCCTGAACAGAGGAGCCCGGAGGGCTACAGTGCATGGGGTTGCAAAGAGTCAGACACGACTGAAGTGACAGCACACACGCACACATACGTTCTTGGATACAAAAATTTTATTTTAGATATCTTTATTAGAATTGCATATTCTTATTCAGATACAGCATCCTTAGATTAACCATGTAGGCAGGAAAACTGAGGGAAAAATGAAAACCTGTCATCTATGTCATTATCTGAGCGCTAAGTCTTTAGGGAGTAGGAGAAGTGTCACTCAGAACATCCCTGCAACTGCCTGAGCTGCATCAGCACCACCAGCTGCCTGACACCATCATCTGGAGCTTACAGAAACTGGCTTGCTTTCTTCCCCATTTAGGTATCCTCTTCCTCTTTTTGGTGGAAACAAGACCAGTGTTTGTTCAAACACAATAGAAAAGGAGATCAGTCCTGGGTGTTCACTGGAAGGATGGATGTTGAAGCTGAAACTCCAATACTTTGGCCACCTGATGCAAAGAGCTGACTCATTTGCAAAGACCCTGATGGTGGGAAAGACTGAGGGCAGGAGAAGGGGATGACAGAGGATGAGATGGTTGGATGGCATCACCAACTCAATGGACATGGGTTTGGGTGGACTCTGGGAGTTGGTGATGGACAGGGAGGCCTGGCATTCTGCGGTTCATGGGGTTGCAAAGAGTCAAACATGACTGAGCGATTGAACTGAACTGAACCCCACCCCTACTCGGGCTATCCCCTTGGGTAATCATAAATTTGTTTTCTATGCCTATTTCTCTTTGTAAATAAGTTTATTTTATGACACTTATATTAACTAAAGTATTCCAGTTTCTTTAGTTCTTACTAATAATGTCTTTTTTTATGTTCCAGGATCCTATCCAGGCTATCTCTTTACTATTAATTGTATCTCCTGAGGCTCCTCTTGGTTATGACAATTTCATAAACTTTCTTAGTTTTTGATGGCCTTGACAGTTTTGAGGACCGCTGGTCAAGTATTTTGTGCAATGCCCAGCTACTAGAATTTGTCTTTTGCTTTTTTCATGGGTACACTGGAGTTATGAGTTTTGAGGAGGAAGACCACACAGTATCACTCTCATTACCTGATATCAAGGATAAACTATATCCACATATCTGTTAATATCAAATAGCTATTAATGTTCACCTTGACCACCTGGCTGGGACAGTGTTTGCCAGGTCTCTCTTGGTAAAGCTGCTCTGCACCTTCTCCATACTGTAATTTTTGGAAGGAAATCACTACACACGGCTCATACTCAAGGGACTAGGGCATTATGTTCACCTCCTTGAGTAGGAAGCATCTGCATACATTATCAATTTAGATTTTTAAGAACATTTTGTTCTCTTGGATACCTATTTTTACTCCCAGGTTTCTAATAACCAGTTTGGCTTATTCTCATGGATTATTTTGACTTTGGGTAGTCACAGAATTAAGATAAAAAGTACATATATGGTTCAGTTTTCTAATTTCCTTTCTAAGACCTAGCTTTTAAACTAGAATTACTTGTTACATTTTAAATATATGATTTATATCTTTAATCTTTACAGATAATAATACTATCTATTCTTTAGAAGGAAAAGAAACAAAAGACTTGAAATATTCATGATTCAGGTTAGCAGAAAGAGAAAATTATTGATAAACTAGACAACTATTGTTTTACATATATCTGCCTAGGGAAAGTTGGTAGAAGAATTCTGATGAATTAAGAAAAGATCATTATTCTTAAAGTTGCACGAATGCTTTCTGACCACCCATGGGCAGTTGGGCTTCCCTTGTGGCTCAGATGGTGAAGAATTTGCCTGCAATGCAGGAAACCTGATTTTGATCCCTAGATTGGGAAGATTCCCCTGGAGAAGGGAATGGCTACCCACTCCGGTATTCTTGCCTGGAAAATCCCATGGACAGAGGAGCCTAGTGGGCTACAGTTCACGGGGTCACAAAGAGTCAGACATGACTGAGCAACTAACACAAGGACAATTCAGTGTACTTTCAAGAATGTGTTCTTATGTTCCCAAAGTATTGTTACTTGTATATCATGACTTATAGCAGGAAAGGGTGATTTTCATTTGAGTGCCTGCCCTGTATATTCTTCAGTTAATATACTTTACCAAAATAAAGAATTTGCCACTGTTTATTATCACATTCAGACAGAGTATTCTTGAACTGGCATCTTTAGAGTAAACATCACTTGGCAAAACATTTTTGATTGTGAAACTTTTGTGTCTGAAAAACAGAAAAACCTACCACCAAAAAAGAATCTGGTTTTAGCCTCCCATAAAAATCAGCTTGAGAAAAAAATGCAACAAAGTGAATCTAAGTAGTAGCTAGCTTATCTCTAGTTTCCCTGAATTCAATGATTTTTTTTTCCCAAGCTAACTTATGTGTAGATAAGCCCTAAATCTAGATCATTTTAGATTTACAGTAAAGCTTCTTTCCCTAAGTACTTCCAATAACTAAACAGTTAAGATATGGTTCTAATGGCCTGAATTTGATCCCTGGAATCTCCCTAAAAGTGATTTCCCTGGGGCAGAATTTCCCTGAGAAAATAAAAGAACAAAAGCAATGAAGTCAAGCTTCATTTTGGAATTTTTGTACTGGTAAAGAAAGCGAGCTAATTTATCACAGAAAATATGTCTGAAAGCTGAACTCTCTGAAACAGAACTTCATGGTACTTATAAATTTAAAATACAGGAAAGAAAGGAAGTAAGGAAGCCATGGGCAGTAGAATGGGTGACTTAGAAGCTTCACATTAGTCATTTTATTAGATTTTGAAGTGACCAACTATAAGAGACATACTATATCTACCCGATTATTTCCTTATATTCTGCACAGGTGGCTGTGAGTGCGTCTCAAGCATAGGCGACATGGGAATCAATGCCACCAGAAATATGTGAGTGCCTGCAAGCAAGTCTTTCCACCCTAAAAAGCTGTGCACGTCCATAGGGGTTGATATTAAAGGAGAACCACAGTTACTGTATTTACAAAACAGTGTACAAAATAAGATCTAATTTTTGGTAAATTATAGAGCTAAGTATAACTGTCCTGATATGCCAAAATATTCTGGAAAGATATATGCGCTATAGTGCTAACAGTGCTGAATAGTAAGGATGCGAATGATTTTTATTTTCCTCTTATAATTGATTACAGTTTCTGAATTTTTCTGATAGTACTTTTTAAAACTTTTTTAAAAGTATAAACATACTTTTTCTCTTCCTGCTGGAATTTCATTTCTTTTCTACAGTTACATTTCTCTTAACACTCTACAAATGTAGCACTTACTATCCTCAGTTCAATTCAGTCACTCAGTCGTATCTGACTCTTTGAGACCCCATGGACTACAGCATGCCAGGCTTCTGTGTCCATCACCAACTCTAGGAGTTTACTCAAACTCATGTCCATTGAGTCGGTGATGCCATCCAACTATCTCGTCCTCTGTCATCCCCTTCTCCGTCCGCCTTCAATCTTTCCCAGCATCAGGGTCTTTTCCAATGAGTCAGTTCTTTGCATCAGGTGGCCAAAGTATTGGAGTTTCAGCTTCAGTATCAGTCCTTCCAATGAATATTCAGGATTGATTTCCTTTAGAATGGGCTACTTGGATCTCCTTGCAGTCCAAGGAACTCTCAAGAGTCTTCTCTAACACCACAGTTCAAAAGCATCAATTTTTCGGTGCTCAGCTTTCTTTATAGTCCAGCTCTCACATCCACACATGACAACTGGAAAAACCATACCTTTGACTAGACGGACCTTTGTTGGCAAAGGAATGTCTCTGCTTTTTAATATGCTGTCTATGTTGGTCATAACTTCTCTTCCAAGGAGCAAGTGTCTTTTAATTTCCTGGCTGCAATCACCATCTGCAGTGATTTTGGAGCCCCAAAATAAGGTCTGTCACTCTTTCCACTGTTTCCTCTTCTATTTGCCATGAAGTGGTGGGACCAGATGCCATGATCTTCGTTTTCTGAATGTTGAGTTTCAAGCCAACTCTTTCACTCTCCTCTTTCATCAAGAGGCTCTTTAGTTCTTCACTTTCTGCCACAAGGGTAGTGTCATCTGCATATCTGAGGTTATTGATATTTCTCCTGGCAATCTTGATTCCAGCTTGTGCTTCCTCCAGCCCAGTGTTTCTCATGATGTACTCTGCATATAAGTTAAATAAGCAGGGTGACAATATATAGCCTTGACGTACTCCTTTCTCTATTTGGAACCAGTCTGTTGTTCCAGGTCCAGTTCTAACTGTTGCTTCCTGACCTGCATACAGGTTTCTCAAGAGGCAGGTCAGGTGGTTAGGTATTCCCATCTCTTTAAGAATTTTCCAGAGTTTGTTGTGGAAACTATCCTACCCTTCACTATTTGCAACTAAGTGGAAGGAATTCACACTCTTTGGGAAAAAAAAAAGTTTTGATAATCTAATGGTAATAAGAACCGATTGAGGGCCACAAAGAAAAAATTTAAATTCCATTTTTTTTTTCCAAAAGAATTTTTAAAGGTCCTTTAAAGTTTATGTAACAATCTGGCTATACATGAAACTGTTGTATTTACAGTATCTGTTATCTTTGGAGGTCATAAACATAACTTTATTTTTTCCAACAGAAAGAAAAGTATGCAATGTTTTCCAGTTAATTCACATAACTAAATGCCTTGAAATCTCTTGGAACTGATAAAATTTATCAGAAGTTGTCTTATAGAAATGAGGGGAAATTTATGCATTTCACAGGCAAAAGTTCTCATATTAGATAATATTTTAAATTGTAAAATAGAGCAGTTTCTGGCAATAAAACATTAATGTGCATTGATTTTGATGGCACATGAATCACAGGAAGGATACTGGCAGTCATGAGTGAAAAATACATTCTTCATAAGCCCTTGACCTCTTCTGCTCTGGGCACAGACCATTCCTGGAGTCAGACACACAGCTACTGGAGGGATTGTTGTTGTTCAGTCTCCCAGTTGTATCCAACTCTTTGTGACCTCATGGGCTGTAGCATGCCAGGCTTCCCTGCCTTTCACCTTCTGGAGCTTGCTCAAACTCATGTCCATTGAGTCGGTGATACCATCCAACCATTTGGAACCAGTCCACTGTTCATGTCCAGTTCTAACTGTAGCTTCTTAACCTGCATACAGGCTTCTCAGGAGGCAGGTAAGGTGGTCTGGTATTCTCATCTCTTAAAGAATTTTCCACAGTTTGTTGTGATCCACATGGTCAAATGCTTTAGGGTAGTCAATGAGGCAGAAGTAAATGCTTTTCTGGAATTCTCTTGCTTTTTCTATGATCCAGTGAATGTTGGCAATCTGATCTCTAGTTCCTCTGGCTTTTCTGAATCCAGCTTGAACATCTGGACGTTCTCAGTTCATGTACTGTTGAAGCCTGGCTTGGAGAATTTTGAGCATTACTTTACTAGCATGTGAGATGAGTGCAATTGTGTGGTAGTTTGAACATTCTTTGACACTGCCCTTCTTTGGAATTGGAATGAAAACTGACCTTTTCCAGTCCTGTGGCCACTGCTGAGTTTTCCACATTTGCTGGAATAATGAGTACAGTGCTTTAACAGAATCATCTTTCAGGATTTGAAATAGGTCAACTGGAATTCCATCACCTCCACTAGCTTTGTTCATAGTGAGGCTTCCTAAGGCCCACTTGACTTCAGACTCCAGGATGTCTGGCTCTAGGTGACTTATCACACCTTTGCGGTTATCTGGGTTATGAAGATCTTTTTTGTATAGTTTTATGTATTCTTGCCACCTCTTCTTAATATCTTCTGCTTCTGTTAGGTCCATACCGTTTCTGTCCTTTATTGAGCCCATCTTTGCATGAAATGTTCCCTTGGTATCTCTAATTTTCTTGAGGAGTCTATCCTATCTCTAGTCTTTCCCATTCTATTGTTTTCCTCTGTTTCTTTGCATTGTTCACTTAGGAAGGCTTTCTTATATCTCCTTGCTATTCTCTGGAACTCTGCATTCAGATGGGTATATCTTTCCTTTTCTTCTTTTCCTTTAGCTTGTCTTCTTTACTCAGCTATTTGTAAGGCTTCCTCAGACAACCATTTTGCCTTTCTTGCATTTCTTTTTCTGGGGGATGATTTTGCACAGGAGGGATGGGCTTGCACAAAGTGTGGGGTAGGGGCAAGGGAGTGGGGAGACAACCACATAATCAACGAGGGTCAGTTGGGCAATGCTACAGACAATCTGAGAAATTCATTGAATGAAGAAAACCTCTCTACAGGGATTGAGAACATAGGTTCTAGTACCACTGTACTAGAGTATTCAACATGTCGTATGCATAGAAATCACACAAAGAAGCTAGAGAATGCCCAATAAATTACATTTTTAATAAATTCACAGGTATTGTTGATGCTGCTGGTCTGTGAGTCCCACTTTCAAGATAAACCATCAGAGTGCCTCAAGTGTGGTCCCCACCACCTACTGCCTACTCGACTACAGATAAGAGCAAGTACTAATCCCACCTGTCCCACCTCAGTCAACTCTTTGAAACAGGGTCATAATAGGCCCTGCCTCCCAGTGCTGCTTTTAGAATTAACTGAGAGACACCATCAAGCCTCTTGAAAAACCACCCAATAACTGTCAGCTATTATTATTAATATTATTTTGATAGTTAAGATAATCCTGGTGGCTCAGTCAGTAAAGACTCTGCTTGCAATGCAGAAGACCTGGGTTCGATCTCTGGGTTGGGAAGATCCCCTGGAGAAGGGGATGGCAAGCCATTTCAGTACTCCTGCCTGGGAAATCCGATGGACAGAGGAGCCTGGTGTGCTACCATCCATGGGGTTACAAAGAGTCAGACATGACTGAGCGACTAAACCACCACCACCAGCTAGGTTTGTCATAGCTTTGTCATGTCATAATCCGACAAAGTAGTTGAGGAAACTGAGGCCCCAAGATATCGACTGACTGTCACATGTCCCAGAGTCCATGACCGGTGAAGCTGGGACATAACATGGACCCAGGGATTCAGGTCTCTCTCTTGACACCAGACAGAGTGTGCCCCGGGACACTGCAGAGGGTGAATATTTTCAGCCCATCTCAAACCCAGAATCTCCGTGTTAGAAATAAAGACAGAAACAATCCTCCAAAGGACACAAGCATCTAATAAAGCTAACTGACAACAATCTTGGCATCGCTTCTGCCAAATTGGAAGAGAATGTACTGTACTGGGTTATCAAAACAGGAAACCAAGGTCATGCTGAAGGTGAGGAAACAGTTAATGGCCCTAATAACCTTTGTGCTGGTTTTACTCCTATTTCTGCAGAAGACAAGGAGTTTGGCTGACATTAAACACATCCCTTAACCCTCAGGAAGATGTGAAGGGGGCAATTCACAGACACGATGTAAGCTTCCAACAGGACTCTTGGGATAGCAGGAAGTTGTCGGAGCATTGCCTGCCTTTGGTCTGCTGAGAAAGAAAGAATTTCTTAACTTTGGCTTTAATAAATTGCACAATTCTGCATTTTTCAAAAAAATAAAAGCAGAACAAACCTCCTTTTCCCAGCCAATAGAATGTGATGTGCTTTTCAATAAAGCTGCTGAAAAGGGCAATAAATTCTCACCTGTAATCTTGTAATCTTATGGCTAACCTGAAAAACTAGGAATAAGATGCTCTTCTCAAGTCTCCAAACAGCTTTCTGTTTGGGGAAATTGGGACATTAGGGAGAAGCAGAGATCCTTAGAACATTTTCTTCAAGGCAGATCTGAAAGGAAGACTTTAGATTAAGAATAATTCCACAACATTCAGAAGACTCCAGTAATATTTGCATAATATAAGAAAATTGCTTTGAATTTTACTGAGTTGACAATTTACTTCTTGGAATTATTATGAAGATTCATTTGATTAATACATATAAAGAGCTTAATACATTCTCAGTTCAGTTCAGTTCAATCACTCCATCGTATCTGACTCTTTGAGACCCCATGAACCACAGCACACTAGGCCTCCCTGCCCATCACCAACTCCTGGAGTTTACCCAAACTCATGTCCATTGAGTCAGTGATGCCATCCAACCATCTCATCTTCTGACCCCCTTCCTCTTCCTGCTCTAAATCATTCCCAGCATCAGGGTCTTTTCAAAAGAGTCAGCTCTTCATATCAGGAGGCCAAAGTATTGGAGTTTCAGCTTCAACATCAGTCCTTCCAATGAACACCCAGGACTGATCTCCTTTAGGACGGGCTTCTTGGATCTCCTTGCTGTCAAAGGGACTCTCAAGAGTCTTCTCCAACACCACAGTTCAAAAGCATCCATCCTTCAGCACTCAGCTTTCTTTATAGTCCAACTCTCACATCCATGCAGGACCACTGGAAAAACCATAGCCTTGACTAGATGGACCTTGTTGACAAAGTGTCTCTGCTTTTGAATATGCTACCTAGGTTGGTCATAACTTTCCTTCCGAGGAGTAAGCGTCTTTTAATTTCATGGCTGCAATCACCATCTGCAGCGATTTGGGAGCCCAAAAAATAAAGTCTGACACTGTTTCCACTGTTTCCCCATCTATTTGCCATGAAGTGATGGGACCAGATGCCATGATCTTCGTTTTCTGAATGTTGAGCTTTAAGCCAACTTTTCCACTCTCCTCTTTCACTTTCATCAAGAGGCTCTTTAGTTCTTCACTTTCTGCCATAAGGGTGGTGTCATCTGCATATCTGAGGTGATTGATATTTCTCCCAGCAATCTTGATTCCAGCTTGTGCTTCATCCAGCCCAGCATTTCTCATGATGTACTCTGCATATAAGTTAAATATGCAGGGTGACAATACACAGCCTTGACATAGTTCTTTCCCAATTTGGAACCAGTCTGTTGTTCCAGGTCCAGTTCTAACTGTTGCTTCCTGACCTGCACACAGGTTTCTCAAGAGGCAGGTCAGGTGGTCTGGTATTCCTATCTCTTTCAGAATTTTGCACAGTTTATTGTGATCCACACAGTCAAAGGCTTTGGCATAGTCAATAAAGCAGAAATAGATGTTTTTCTGGTTCCTCTGCCTTTTCTAAAACCAGCTTGAACATCTGGAATTTCATGGTTCACATATTGCTGAAGCCTGGCTTGGTGAATTTTGAGCATTACTTTACTAGCATGTGAGATGAGTGCAATAGTGCGGTAGTTTGAGCATTCTTTGGCATTGCCTTTCTTTGGGATTGGAATGAAAATGGACCTTTTCCAGTCCTGTGGCCACTGCTGAGTTTTCCAAATGTGCTGGCATATTGAATGTAGCACTTTCACAGCATCATCTTTTAAGATTTGAAAGAGCTCAACTGGAATTCCATCACCTCCACTAGCTTTGTTTATAGTGATGCTTCCTAAGGCCCACTTGACTTCACGTTCCAGGATGTCTGGCTCTAGATGAGTGATTACACCATCATGATTATCTGGATTGTGAAGACCTTTTTTGTACAGTTCTTCTGTGTATTCTCATCACCTCTTCTTCATATCTTCTACTTCAGTTAGATCCATACCATTTCTGTCCTTCATTGAGCCCATCTTTGCATGAAATGTTTCCATGGTATCTCTAATTTCTTAAAGAGATCTCTAGTCCTTCCCATTCTATTGTTTTCCTCTATTTCTTTGCATTGATCACTAAGGAAGGCTTTCTTCTCTCTCCTTGCTATTATCTGGAACTCTGTATTCAGATGCTTATATCTTTCCTTTTCTCCTTTGCTTTTTATTTCTCCTCTTTTCACAGCTATTTGTAAGGCCTCCTCAGACAGCCATTTTGCTTTTTCGCATTTCTTTTTCTTGGGGATGGTCTTGATCCCTGTCTTCTGTACAATGTCACAAACCTCCGTCCATAGTTCATCAGGTCTAGTCCCTTAAATCTATTTCTCACTTCCACTGTATAATTGTTAGGGATTTGATTTAGGTCATACCTGAATGGTCTAGTGGTTTTCCCCACTTTCAAGTCTGAATTTGGCAATAGGAGTTTATGATCTGAGCCACAGTCAGCTCCTGGTCTTGTTTTTGCTAAATGTATAGACCTTCTCCACTGCTGGCTGCAAAACATCTAATCAGTCTGATTGTGGTGTTGGCCATCTGGTGATGTCCATGTGTAGAGTCTTCTCTTGCGTTGTTGGAAGAGGGTGTTTGCTATGACCAGTGCATTCTCTTGGCAAAACTCCATTAGCCTTTGCCCTGCTTTCCTCTGTACTCCAAGGCCATAGCACACAGTTAAGTGCTCTGTAAGTGTTTGCTGTTTTAATTAGGAATTATTGCGATGATTTTATATTATTGTAAAGCCACAGGGTTTGTAGGCTGGTTCAAATCTCTATGACTCTCATGACTGTGTGAAGTAAAGACATCTTCTCCCTTGTGGACTAAAATAGAGAAAGAAAGAAAATGATTGAAGGGAAAAGAAATATTTTGACAGTAAAAATCTTCTTAAACATGGAAACAATCCTTGTTACAAAGAACTGAATTTAGTGTTTGGGTGGAAGGGGTTGTTTTGTTTAGCTTTGTTTACATTGCTTAAACATATTCTGCGAAGAAACATTGGGGACTTTTTGAAACCACAGTCGACGGATTTTAACCTGCGATAATTGAAATATGCACACAAACACACAGTAGAAAGCATTCTGTCTTTTTTTCCGACTTTCTTGTTCATCAAAATCAGGTTAGGTAAACACCTGATTATCTCACAGAATATTTCTCTACCATATTCATTTCACTAACTGCAAGTTTTTTTAATGTGTCCTGACATCTTACTGAGTTTTGAATAACTATTCATACTATTATTTTTGAACTGGACATTTGAACTTATTCATAGTTCAGTTCAGTCGCTCAGTCATGTCTGACTCTTTGCGACCCCATGAATCGCAGCATGCCAGGCTTCCTTGTCCATCACCAACTCCCGGAGTTCACTCAGACTCATGTCCATTGAGTCAGTGATACCATCCAGCCATGTCATCCTCGGTCGTCCCCTTCCCCTCCTGCCCCCAATCCCTCCCAGCATCAAAGTCTTTTCCAATGAGTCAACTCTTCGCATGAGGTGGCCAAAGTACTGGAGTTTCAGCTTTAGCATCATTCCTTCCAAAGAAATCCCAGGGCTGATCTCCTTCAGAATGGACTGGTTGGATCTCCTTGCAGTCCAAGGGACTCTCAAGAGTCTTCTCCAACACCACAGTTCAAAAGCATCAATTCTTCGGCACTCAGCCTTCTTCACAGTCCAACTCCTACATCTATACATGACTACTGGAAAAACCATAGCCTTGACTGGATGGACCTTAGTCGGCAAAGTAATGTCTTTGCTTTTGAATATGCTATCTAGGTTGGTCATAACTTTTCTTCCAAGGAGTAAGCATCTTTTAATTTCATGGCTGCAGTCACCATCTGCAGTGATTTGGGAGCCCAAAAAAATAAAGTACTAGGGGCCAAATGCACGTATTTTAATACAGTACTAAGGGCCAAATGCACGTATTTTAATACAGTGTTAGAAATGTAAAAAAAAAAATGCAGCTATTCATGAGGGCAGTATATGTATGATGCAGGGCAAGTCAGAAAGTATGCTGATTTGAGTTTATACTCCACCTCTGCTGGCTTCTACTGACCGAAAACACACTATCATTCGTGGTCTAAACTGCCCCCTAACTTCCTACAAAGGTTAACTCTGAAACTGAAGTATTAGGTGAAAGTGAAAGTGTTAACTACTCAGTCTGACTCTTGGTTAAAAGTCCTGTGACCCAGTGGACTGTAGACTGCCAGGCTCCTCTGTTCCTGGACTTTCCCAGGCAAGAATACTGGAGTGGGATGCCATTTCCTTCTCCAAGGGATCTTACAGACCCAGGGATTGAACTTGGGACTCCTGCATTGCAGGCGGATTCTTTACCATTTAAGCCACCAGGGAATCCTGAAACATTAGGTAGGATTGTAGTTAAATGTTTCATTTAATTTTAATTCAGGCAACATACAGATCCACTAGTTCGCTTCAGTCATGTCCGACTCTTTGTGACCCAATGGACTGTAACCCACCAGGATCCTCTATTCTTGGGATTCTCCAGGCAAGAATGCTAGAGTGGGTTTCCATACCCTCCTTCAGGGGATCTTCCCCATCCAGGGATCAAACCTGCGGTTCCTGCGACTCTCCTGCATTGCAGGCGATAATAATTGCATACGATATTAAGTAGAAGTCAAGAGCAAGATGGCATATGAATGCCATGGAAGTCCCGTGGTTAGCACTTGGCTCTTTCACTGCAGTGACCTTGGTTTGACCCCTAGTCTGAGAACTAAGATCCTGCAAGGCAAATGCACGAGGCCAAAAAAGAAAAAGAGAAGAAAAGAGAAAGAGAGAAAGATAGTGGAAGAAGACCAAGATTTAATGTAAACTACAAAGCCCCTGGGTAAACTTGTTCTGTGCTCTCCGCCATACTTCTTCCACAGCAAATTTATGTCTTAGACCAACATGCTCTATTAATGGAGGATGTCTAGATACCTTTTCTGTTTCACTGTGCTGTAGAGGCAAGCACCTTATGTCTTGAAGCCTGCTGACTGGCTACATCAGGTACAAAGTGTCATTAAATTAATCTAGCTCTCAATGCTACTTTTCCCAGGAAGAAAAACTTTGAGGAAATCAAAGCAGCAGCAGGTTATCCAGGAAAATACTTATTTAGCTGTCATTAACTCTTGGTAGGAGTTCTAATTCTCCTACTAAGGGCAAAAGTAGGCAGCTTTACTTCTCAATTTCATCTTTTGAATTCTTATTAACAAAAAGGACTTTTTATTCTCTATTAAAGCTTAGAAGAGGATAGTGATATATCTTTGATCCCTATAATGCTTTACTTACAGAATACAATAATTTCTCAAATAGAAAAATATAATGTGATCTTCATCTACAAATAGAATTATGTCATTCACAGCAGAATTTAGGCAGATCAGCTAGCTAATTCTGGTCTAAATCACAGGGGTTCATTACATAAAAATTCATGAAAGGAACACATTTTCTTTCTCTAGAAGGCTTCCAGACCATCTGTCTCAAAGCTCCACTAATAGTTTTGTATTCATTAAAACATTTAAAACCAAGGATGCCCTTGGATTTGAAAGACCAGTGGCTGGGCAGTGACATAGTGCCACCTAGCTTCCCTCCTGAGGGATATTTGTCCATTACTAGATGTTCTTAAATACCTGAAGAAACCAGACTGGGTACAGAAATGTGAGAAGGCTTTACTTGGCAAAAGTAGAGAAAGGGGGAAATTTCTCCTTTCAGACTCATGCAAAAGCAACTGAGCATCAGAGGTGGACCCTGGACTTGGGCAAGATCTTCTGCAATTTAGAAGTCCCACCACCTTATCTAGCCTTTTCCCAGTGCACTACCCCTACATTCTGCAGGAGGAGACTAGGTATTGTAGCGTATACAGTGTTTATGAGGATGACAACCCACACCGTGTATTTCTCCTAACGACCTCAACATATGCCAACACTGTTCCCACCTTGATGGAAATGCTTTTCCCAGCCTAAAGTCTCCTCCCCATTAATTCTCTCTTTCAAATCCTTCCAATTGTTCTGATCTCATTCTTTTACGCAGTCTTCCGTAACTACACAAAACTCCAGTGATCGTTTCCTGTCTGAGGTACACTGTGCTTTCAGTCCTTCACTGCGTCTTTTGTTACTCTGCGTGCATTTCTTTGCCCATTCCAGTCGTGTCCCTGGAGCCTCCCACTCACCCCTCAAGTGTCAGCATTGCTGCCTGCTCTATTCTTGACCACACACACTCCCTCCTTCAGATAAACTGGGATGCTGCCTCCTTGAAGGTGTTTGCTGTCTTTGTTTTGGTCCCTAAGTCATATCTGACTTCCTCGGGACCCAGTGGACTGTAGCCCACGAGGCTCCTCTGTCCATGGAATTTCACAGGCAAGAATACTGAAATGGATTGCCATTCCCTTCTTCAGGGGATCTTCCTGACCCAGGTATCAAACTGCATCTCCTGAATTGCAGGCGGATTCTTTACCACCGAGCCACCTGGGAATCGCCACCTTGGTGTACATACCTCTATTAGGGAACTCATCTTTTTCCCTTGCCCTATTAGAATCTAAGCTGGGGCTGTGTCTTAGTCTTCTGCTTTAAAATAATCATTAATTCATTGTCATCAAGTTAATAAACGGGGGAAAGAATGAAATAAGGCCTTTTAACTATTTCCTGTGATACTACTCACTGTTTCTCCAACTAGTCTACATTTGTGGGAAAAGACTATGTCTTTTAGACTTTTCATTGCTATAATCCTGAATACAATGACTGATCCTCACCCAATCCTTTTTGACCTTATCAGAAACAAAAACCCTGAATTTCCCTAGTGAATTGACTTTCCCACTAAGCAACCGGTCTCCTCTTTCTACTCATCAATACTCCCATTCTCATTCCCAATTAAAGACTTTACTTCTTCTTTTTAAATTTTATTGAAGTATAGCTGATTTGGACTTCCCTAGTACCTCAGCTGGTAAAGAATCTACCTGCAATGCAGGAGGCCCTGGTTTGATCCCTGGGTCAGGATGATCCCCTGGAGAAGGCATGGCAACACACTCCAGTATTCTTGCCTGGTGAATCCCCATGGACGGAAGAGCCTGGCGTGCTACAGCTCATGGGGTCACAAAGAGTCAGACACGACTGAGCGACTAAGCACAACACAGCACATACCTGATTTACAACGTTGTGCTAATTTCTGTTATACAGTAAAGTGATTCAGTTATTCATATTCTTTTTCAAGGTTTTTCAATATTGAATATAGTTCCCTGTGCTATACAGAAGGACCTTGCTATTTATCCATCCTATATATGATAGTTTGGCATCTGCTATTCTCAAATTCACAGCCCTTCCCTCTCCCACCTCCTCTTTCCTTTGGCAACCTCACAACTGTTCTAAGACTTTGCTTCTTAGTTCACTGACAAGTAGAAGCAGTTGGGGTTTCTGGCAGTGTAGTTGACCAGAAACTGCAAAACCTGCCTCCTAAATAATATCTAAAAACGTTCGATAAAGTACTTTTTAAAGCCCTTTACAAATAATCGGTGAAATTGGCAGGAAAATTAGGGAAGTGAGGTAAGGAAAGAAATAAGAAGGGAGAGGAATGAAGCACACAATCCACATGGACCTTTGGCTTCACCACTCGGGAGGGACTGCACGTAAAGCCTATAGTGGCCCCCAACATGGGAGCAGGTGGGAGTCTGTCTGCAGAAACCCAAGGCCTGGGCTATTCTCAACCCAGCAGCCAGAGTGATCATTTTAAAGTGCCATTCAGCTGCTCACAATCCTCCCGTGACTTCTTTCCTTGAGAGCAGAATCCCAGGCCCTTCAAGGCTCTGCATGACCCAAGGCTCTTCCTCCCTCCTGAATTCCCCTTTGCTTCTCTTCCTCTCTTTCTCTTCCTCCACTCCAGCCACACTGGCTGTCCTCCTCTTCCTTGTGCTATTGATATTCCAGGTATAAATAGCCACACTATTTTCTACATCAGATACTTAACACTTTCTGTTTCCGTTTCCAGTTCCCTAGACTTCATGTGACTTATCTGTCACTTCATTCAACCCAATGCTTAAAATAACATCCCCAGAAAGGCCTTCCCTGATCGCATTAAAGGACCCCACACCCTTAATTCTCCATCCCCTTCCCCAGATTTGTCTTGCATAACAGCACTATCATTGCCTGAAATTACACTACAATTTTTTATTATTATTATTTACTACCTATCTTCCCTATTCAGGGACTTAACACAGTAAAAGTTTACCCTTTGCTCAGATGTAAGTCCTCACGGGTGTTCCTAGTCAGACGGCCCAACCAGCAAGCAGGCGCCTTCAATCTAGGGGGTCTGCTGTCCCCTAGGACCTTGGAGTCCTCCCCTGGATCCTTTGCATCTGACCAGAAAAGGAGAAACTAAGGAAAGCATGGAGATTATTCAGGAGGCTTTCGGGGTCAGGTCTGGAAGTCACTTTTACCCACATTTCTTTCATCAGAACTCACATGGCCGTATCTAACTTTGAGGAAACCTGGGAAAGCAGTCTACCCGATTCTAGAGGGACAAGGAGGTGGGGTTTGGTGAACACATAGCATAGTGGGTCTATTGGAAAATATAACCAGCAGGCAAGACATAGCTTATGTACAAAGGATAAGAAACTGACCCTTGAATAGTGTTCTGGGGGAAGGGAATAGCAGATACAAAAGCAAAGAGGTAGGAAAAGACAACAGCACATTTTAGGAATGTCAGGTTATAGATACGGCTATATCCTTTGCGATTGTACAATGTGAAATAAAAAGGTATAAAGTTGAGAAAATAGGCAGAATCTAGACCATGGAGGACCCTGTATGCCATGACAAAGAGTTCAGACTCGCCCTAAAGATGACAGGGAGCCACTGAAGGATATTAGAGGCAAGGGCTGGAGAAGAATATGAGCAAATATGTGCTACTGAAAAATCACTCCAATGGCTGTATGATTTTGGGATAAAGAGAAGATGAATTTGGGATAAAGAGAAAGGAGACAAAATAACTCGATAGGAAACTGTTGCAGAAGCATAAGAAGAAATATTGAGGAAAGATGGCAGTTGTATAGTGCTTATTAAATTATATTTTTTTCTGGGAAGTCTCATGAGCAGGCTTTTTGTCTTTGATGAGCTAAAACCTCCTGGAGTGTAGAAAACCATCTAACAGAGGTTAGCAAAGTCACATTTTCATTAAATTTCTAATTGTATTTTTAATGCTTATTGTTAAAAATTAGACGTCGGTCTAAATAGATAGTTATTTTCAATCAATTCTAAGAGATTACTTGGGGGTAGGGGGTAGGCAGTAAAAGGTATGAGTGAACTTTTACTTACCTTGAGATGGTGTGTAAGAGGGCAAAAACACAGATAAACATCTCTCCCCAACACCCACTATGGCAATATGATTCTAATCAAAGAATAAATGGAAAGGATAACTTGTTCATTATAAAATGTATTCAACTCTGCCAGATAAATTAACTTCACACTTCAATTAACTTAAGTTTTAGGTGTTTCTGTAACCACAACTACTAACATTTTTACATTTTATCTTTATAATTATAAACTTTTCCCTGAACCATTACTGGCCCACAATATTAATTCTCATTTTGGGGCAGGGACACGAGGAGCCGCGTTTTATAATTTAAAATTTTTTTCTGGCTTTATTGAGGCATAATTGACAAAAATTGTATATATTTAAGGTATACAATATGATAGTTTGGTATACGTATTCATAATTACCAAAATGAAATTAATTAACCTATTTATCACCTCACATAGTACCATTTTTATTTATTTGTTTATTTTGCTCTGGTGAGAATACTTAAGATCTACTCCATAAGCAAATTTCAAGTACAAAACAGGCTATTATTAACTGGTCACTCTGCTGTACATGAGGTCCCCAGGATCTATTCCTTTTATAAATGAAAGTTTGTACCCTTTGATCAACATTTCCTCATTTTTCCCACCCTCCAGTCCCTGGTCACCACTATTCTGCTATGGTTCTATGAGTCTGACTCTTTTAGATTCTGTGTATAAGTAAAATCATACAGTATTTGTCTTTCTCTGTCTGGCTTACCTAACGTGATGTCCTCTGGGGACTCTCAGGTGGCGTGGTGGTAGAGAATCTGCCTGCCAATGCAGGCGCTGCAAGAGATGCGGTTGCAGTCCCTGGGTGAGGAAGATCCCCCGGAAGAGGAAATGAAAGCCCCCTCCAGCATTCTTGCCAGAAATGACTACGTGACTGAGCAGGAGTACAATGTCTTCTAGGTTTATCCGTATTGTCACAAATGATAGGATTTCTTTCCATTTTATGGCTGAATAGCATTCCAGTATGTATATAGACCATATTTTCTTATTCATTTGTGAACAGACACTTAGGTTGCAAGTTGTTGCAAATTGTGGCTATTGTGAATAATGTTATAATGAGCAAGGGGGTCCAATATCTCTGATCCTGGTTTGAATTCCTTTGGATATATACCCAATAGTGGGATTACTAGACCATATGTTTATTCTATTTTTCATTTGTTCTTAAAAATCTCCATGCTGTTTTCTATAGTGGCTGAACCAATTTACATTCTCATCAACAGTCTAGAAGGCTTCTTTTTTTCCATACTGTCAGCTACACATATCTCTTCTTTTTTGAGAAAAGCCATCCTAACAAGTGTCAGGTAATATCTCCTTGTGGATTTGATTTGCGTTTCTCTAATCATTAGTGATGTTGAGCACTTTTCCATATCTCTGTTTGGAAAATCTTTGGGAAAATGTCTATTCATATCATTTGCCCACTTTTAAATCAGTTCATTTGGGTTTTGCTATTGTAAAAGACCTGTACACTGAAAATTATAAGACACTGATGAAACAAATTGAAGAGGACACAAAGAAATGGAAAGACATTCCACATTCATGGATTGAAAGGATAAATATTGTTAAAATGTCTGTACTACCTAAAGCGATCAGAGATTTAGGTGATCTCTATCAAAATTCCAACAGCATTTTTCTCTAAAAAAGGGGGAAAAATCCCAAAATTCATACGAAACAAGAAAAGACCCCAAATTGCCAAAGCAAACTTGAGAAAAAAGAGGCATCACACCTCTTGATTTCAAACTATATTACACAACTACAATAACCAAAAAAAGCGTGGTAGTAGAATAGAAACAGACTCACAGATCAGTGGGACAGGAAAGGAAAAAAAAAAAGTGCAGCATCATTCTAAAGGGTTTCCCAGGTGGTTCTAGTGATGAAGAATCCGCTTGCCAATGCAAGAGACACAAGAGATGCGGCTTCCATCCCTGGGTCAGGGAGATGCCCCTGAGGAGGGCATGGCAACCCATTCCAGTATTCTTGCCTGGAAAATTCCATGGGCCGAAGAGCCTGGTGGGCTACAGTTCCATGGGGCTGCAAAGAGTCGGACAACTGAGTGAGCAACTGGGCACACCAATCTGAAAGGCTTCTGCATGCAAAGAAAACAATTAGCCAAGTGAAAAGGCAACTTAGGAAATAGGAAAAATATTTGCAAACCAAATGTCTAAAAGAGGGTTAAAATCCAAAGTAGTTCCTGCTTAGAATTATTAGATGTGCAACGTAGACATTTTAATGCCATTGAAAGAAAAAGAGGAAAATCAGTGTGGTTTTTGTTTCCACTCTGAAAAAACAAATATATATTTAAAGGTTCTAGGAAGAAGAAGGCAAATTAAAGCATCATTAATACTTTTTAAAAGAAGCCTTTATAAATCTAAAGTCATTTTGTATGATAATACCTACTACATTGAAATGGTAGAATTATGGGTCAGTGACTTATTTTTCTCTATCAAACTCTGTGTAAGTACATTACTTGCATAATTTTAAAAAATGAATAAAGATAGATTCCCTTTGACAAGTTAATTTGCTCATAAAATTATCAGGAATTCCTGAGTTCAAATCTCGACCAAGTTAATATCAATATTATTATTAATAATTATCATTACCATTAGTATTATTAGATAGATTTCAACATGTATTATGGGCCAGTCATTCTGTTAAGCACTTCATATACATTACCTCATGTTAGTGAGTCTTCCAAAATATAGTTCTTCACCTTTTAAAAAACTGATGGTAACTCCTACTTTGTAGGACAATTATGAAGACTAGATGAGATTATATATGAAAAGCACATGGTAAACTGTATAACATTAGGCACGTGTTGCTTTGCACCTCTGTACATTCTGATTATAAAGAACATTCAGATAATAAACACAAATTTACCAGTGCTTTGCTTTTAAAAAGAACAAGGGTAGGATTGTCCTATCACTGAACTTTAAAGAATCGACCTCTTTTAACCTTAACTAGTTTCTGAGAAGCAGGCACTATGTGAAGAACTGAAACGAATATTATTATTCTGGTCTTCGGGCTTCATATTTTCCACAGTTTAAACGATGCTGGAAGCACTTACTGCCTGAAAAATGCCAGGCTGGAGAGCAGAAGCGGGGAATTCCCAGTGCTTGACAAAAGAGCCCTGGAATCAGGTTCTGAGCTCTCCCTTCATCAGTCACTGCTGTTTCTGGTGCTTTGCTTTCATGCTCTTTGCAAACTGACGAAAACAACTGTGTAGTCACAGTAAGACAAGGTTCTCTCCCTTTTCTTCGCTAGTATAACTTATAAAATATCCACGTTATTTTTCAGATTGCAGTAAATGATGGTAAGAAGGAAGGTTTCCTGTGTCCAAAAGATGTCTTACAGCGTGGTACTAGAAAGACTGGCTTAGCAGAACGCTGGGCTGTATCTCTAGTTTAAATCTGGGGCTATGTTCTGTGTTGTATACCCTCAAAACAAAGAACTTTTGCTCTCAAAATGCTCGAGACAGAAACTAAGACCTACACCTCTGCCATCCTCTTCTGTCAGCAAACTTCATGTCTCACCTAAACTTCTACAGCAGCTTCTAACTCTTCCTGTCTTCTTTCATCCCTGATTGAATGTCCCTCCCTCTTGGTGCTTAATTTTTCTCTCCCATTTTTACTCTGTTCTGGGATAATTCCCTCGATTCAACCTCTTAGATCTATGCTACTATGGTAACCTCCAGCTTCAGGTGCTGGAAACATGACTGGTCCTGAATGAGATGTGCTGTAAATACAACATACGCACACGGCACTCAAACATTTTGAAAAGAAAAAAGAATGCAAATATTACATAAATAATTTTTATATCAATTACATGTGAAATGATAATATTTTGAGTTAAATAAAACATATCATTAAAGTTAATTTCACCTATTTTTCACTTTCATAAGATGGCTACTAGAAAAATTTTAATTGTATATGTGGCTTGCGTTGTATTTCTACTGGCTAGACCTGTTCTTCACTGCAAATTCAGTTGTCAGCTGTTGTATTCAACTTTTTTAAGGAGAGGCATGGGATATTTTCCAAATCAAGTTTTTAATTTCCTAAAACTCCTTTGTGATCTCTAATTGTCTCTTTTTTCATAGAAATTACTCTTATTTTGTAAGTCTAAAAGCTTCTCAAGTCTTTCTGGAGATAAACAGAATTTTATTAAATTCCTATGTTCTATACTAACTCTATTTCCTCGGGATTTAGTTTCTCTATTTTTTTCCCATTTTGAAGCTTCTCTTTCATGCTGCTGGTTTCTCCTCCCATGGTTTTGATTCTTGGCTACCCATATCTAAAGTGAGTATCTGTACTAACCAGTTACTGATGATTGCATCCTGTTTCCTGAGCTCAAATGAAATGGCATTTCCCTTAGCAATGAATAAGGATATTGTAATGCCAGATGTGGGCAGAGACATGTGACCTGGCTGATTTCTCTTTAGGGCGCATGAAGAACTTACCTTTTTGGTATAGATGCTCCTTTTGGTAATGGAGTACTGCCCTAAGCATCTCTCTGGCCCCCACGTTTACTTTGAAGCTCATCAAAGTATATCATCCATTCTATTTACAGTTTTCAGCTTATCACAAGAAATAATTTTAACCTAAGAAATGGAAACTAAAACTTGTTACAGAACCATGTGGTAGCAGAGTCAATAGAAGGAAAAAGAGAGGAAGAAAATACAAGATGTCAGCATGGAAAAGCTTTCAGGCTTAACCAGGCAGTTAGAGCTACCTCTTCTTCATAGCAGCGCAAGCCCGGCGAGAACATAAGATAAGGTTCAGATGAAGGACATCAGATGTCGACGAATGTCTAAGCCCTAAACCTATCCCAAAATGAGTTGAGTTGTCTTGGAGTTCTCCTCTTTAGATAACTTTGCGTTGGGTAAATCGGAAAAGAAATTAAAGTATCTGACATGTTGAGAACTGATAATTTCTAAGGTCTAGTCTAAGGAAGTATTAAGAAATGTATCAGAAATGCCACTGAACTGAAAATCTTGGCATAAAGTCCCAGCACTGCCAGTAACTGACTACACAACTTGGAAAAGTCTCTTTAACCTCTCTGGGCCTTAATTGTGACCAATTCAGAAATAGTTTGTCTTCCCCAGAGGCAGACTGGCTGGGTACAATGCACTTCCTTTTGACTCAGGATCCTTATCTCTAGCAGGACTCGGTAAAAGTTCTTTGTAAAGGGCCAGATGGTAAATGCTTTAGGTGTTGCAAAGCCAAATACAGTTTCTCTAGCGTTTTATTCTTCCATCTCACTCCTTTATTCACAGTGTTCTAAAAAATGTAAAAACCATTCTTAACTTATGAGCCCTACAAAAATTGGCCATAGAACATAGTTTGCCTACCCCTGACTTTCAGAGATAGAGTACTACTAAGTAGGCTTCTTGTGGTTATTGAAAAAGTAAAAGATGTAAAAGTTTGGAATATGTGTAGTACACAGGAAGTATAAATATTAAATGGCATGGTTACTACTATAATTGTTATATCCCCAACATCTAGCTTAGCATTGGGAACATATCATGACCTCAATAAATAATTGTTAAATAAGTCAATATGTAAAGGAAGGGCCTTGGACTCGATAATAATCTGTATTCTCTTCAAGCTCTGCAATTCTATAACCTCACATCTCAGGATGCATGCTGCTGCCAGGTATGCCATGTCTTGTCCCAGTGCTTAAAGGAAAGTCTGTTGAGAGTTGGAGGTGGTACTGAGTACGGCCAGCAAAAATAATAGACTTGTTTAAAAAGTGACGCAATCTGTAAGACTGAAATAAAAACCTGAAAGGCCAAAAGTTCCAGAAGCTGCTGCTGCTAAGTCGCTTCAGTCATGTCCAGCTCTGTGCAACCCCACAGACAGCAGCCCACCAGGCTCCCCTGTCCCTGGGATTCTCCAGGCAAGAGTGGGTTGCCAAGTGGAGTGGGTTGCCATTTCCTTCTCCAGTGCATGAAAGTGAAAAGTGAAAGAGAAGTCACTCAGTCGTGTCTGACTCTTAGCGACCCCATGGACTGCAGCCTACCAGGCTCCTCCGCCGATGGGATTTTCCAGTCAAGAGTACTGAGAGTACTTAACAAATCATAATATGACTTTGTTATGTATGTTTTTGCAAAGTACATGTTGCCATCTTATTTTTAAAAGCCCATGTTTTCCGGTTATGTGAGCTATCCCTGGAGACTTTTGATATAATCTTATGAAAAATTTCATGAGTTTACAATGACCTAGTTTTCATTCCCAAGTGACACAAATTAAACACTGAAGATGAGGGGAGAAGAAATTACATAAAAGTGGTAAAAGATACAAATTTCCAGTTATAAATATTTCTAGGGACATAATGTACAGTATGATGACTATAGCTATCGATGTATGATATATGTGAAAATTGTTAAGTAACTCCTAAGAGTTCTCATCACAAGAAAAAAAAATTTTGTGTCTACATAAGCTGATGAATGTTTACTAAATTTTTTGTAGTAATTATTCACAATATATATAATTTAAATCATTATGCTGTACAACCTAAATACAGTCACTGCTGTATGTCAATTATATCTCAATAAAACTGGGGTGGGGTGGAACTGAAGGTGCCTTGAGCTTTCAGAAATACTTTCCTTTTCTTCAACAATATAAGATGACATAGATCAATTATCAAACTATTAAATGTCAGTTAACTTCTTTGGAAACTGAATATAAAATGAACCAACCAACACTGCCCTGTTATAACCCCACTGTGTATAAAAATTAGGTTTAATGAATTATGAAAAGATAATTTTGCAGTTATTACTCTTGTAGAAGTGATTAATAATCATATTATTCACTTTTACAAAGGAAAAGAAAAGAAAGACTATCTTATTTCTAAGCCAGTGAGTCTCAAAATGCAGACTTCAAAGGAGCAACAACAATAGCACTAGAAATTTGTTAGAAATACAGATTCTCCTCCCTGCTCCAGACCAACCAAGTCAGAAATTCTGGGAGTGGGGCCAGCAATCTGTGTGTTATTAATAACATGCCCTCCAAGAAGGATCACATTTGAGAATCACCACTTTAAGCCATCCCCTTCCTCAATCCTCCTCTTATTCTTATCACTTTAGTCCATTCAACTGCTCTAACAAAAATACCATAGGCTGGGTGGTTTCAACAGCAGACATTTATTCCTCACAGTTCTGGAAACTGGGAAGTCCACAGTCAAGGTTCTAGCAGATCTGGTGTCTGGGAACTCGCCTTCCAGTTCAGAGATGGCTGCCTTCTCACTATGTCCTCACATGGTGGAAAGAGGGCATGGGAGCTCTGGAGTCTCTTCTACAAGGGCACTAATCCATTCTTGAAGATCTACTCTCCTGACCTAATCACCTTCCAAAGTTCCACTTCCAAATACCATCACACTGGGGATTAGTTCTCAGCATATGAATTTGAGGAAGGGGGTCAAATGTTCAGTCTTTTATTGTTGCTGTTCAGGTGCTCAGTCGTGTCTGACTCTTTGCAACCCGAAGAACTGCAGCACGCTAAGCTTCTCTGTCCTTCACTATCTCCCGGGGTTTGCTCAGACTCATGTCCATTGAGTCGATGATGCCATCCAACCATCTCATCCTCTGTCTCCAAATTCCAGATCTGGTGTCTCTGCTTAAATTAGCATAATCTTTGTAGAACCAGAACGAATCTCATTTTCATGTTCCCCTAACCCTTATTTTCTCCCGTCTCTGCTCCCCTTATCTGGTTCCTTTGCTTTCCTTATATTATTATGTTCTAGGCCAGACCGTCCCAGACCACGTTCAGCACATCATCTGCTGAAATCTGTAGCATTAACTCTACCACAATTTAAACTCCTAATCATGCTGTCTTGCACTGTTAACTGAAATCATTTACTAAGATCTGCCTGGAGCTACATTCTGGGCTAGGCTCTGTGAGAGTTCACACAGAGGATCTATCCCCAAGAAAATAATCTAATGATGGATGAGAGGAAATTTACAACTAATAAAATATAGAAAGCATGCTTAAAGGGGGCACAGATAAAAGCATCAATTTCTGATAATGTCTTGATCTTTAAACATCACTTATACACAAAAGACTTATTTACATCTTCGGCCTGGACTCCTCCAATTGCTCCAGTCTCATAAACGCAACTCCCCACTCCAAATCTAGATCTAAATATCACAGAGAAACCTCTGTAGTAACATAACCACAGCTAAACTTCTAATCTTCCCCAAACCTACTCCCTTCTCTATCTTTCCTATCTTTCTCTAATACTCCACATCTGAGTATATATTCCTACCAATCTACTTTCAAAACATTTGCAAAATTTAACTGGATCTTATCACTTCCACCATCACCACCAATGTCTTATCCTTTTGACAATACTCTTGCTTTCATCCCCGCCTATTTGAAGCCTTGCAGCCAAAACAATCCTTTCAAAATTTAAGTCAGATAACATCACTTCTCTCCTCAAATCCTGTTAATGGCTTCTGATCACTCTCTGAGTAAAAGCCAAATCCTTGAATAGCTACAGGATATGCAGCCCATTCCCCCAGCATCAGGCATCTGCTCTCTTCACCTGTTAGACTCTCTCATTCACACCTCTCCTGGCACAATGACCTTCCACTTGTCATTTCCCCCTCTGGTGCACACCTCCCGGCTTACTCCCTGACTTCCAGCAGGTTTCTGGTTGAAGATCATCTCCCCATTAGCCATTCTACTCAAAATTGACACCATTCTCACCCCAACACTGGACCTCTCTATACTCTTTTCCTATCTCTTTTTTCCCATGACATTTATCTCCATCTAACCTGGCAGGCTACAGTCCATGGGGTGGCAAAGAGTCAGACACGACTGAGCACAACATAATATATATGTATTCATTTTTGTATCCCCCACTAGATTATAACCATCATGAGAACAGAGATTATTGTCTACACATAGTATATATTTGTTGACTAGATGAATAAATGAATGAATGAAATGTTACAGGAGTTCAAAGAAAGGGCAGAGTGCTTCCTAACAAAGGGATGAAGAAAAGTTAGGGCGGAGGCAGCAAGTGAGTGGGTCCTTCAAAAACTGGTAGAATTTAAGCAATAAAAGATGGTACAGAGAGGCTTATCTTTTTTAAATGAGTAAGTTCTGAGGATCTAATGTACAGCATGGAGACTATATTTAATAATACAATATTGTATACTTGAAATGTTGTATAGAGGAAATTTTTAAGCAGATCTACTTAACTCCTTATGGATCCTTACTTATGGAAGCTTCCCTTTGTACAAAACCTGGAAGACCCCTAAAAGTAGATAAAACATTGTACTATTATACTATAAAAATATATTAAAATTATATCTTTTCAATATTAATCTTAATAATATTGCATTAATTATTCATTCAGTCAAAAATAGTTGTTGTGAAAATAATTGTTCTTGTGGAAAAGTGACTGAGTGCATGGGGAAGAAGCAGTGACTGGAGACATTTGTGGAGGCTCTGGGCAGAACCTAGGGCGTACACAAAGGCTTTCAAGTGAGCTGGTTGAAAACATGGAAACTCTGCCTTCCCTTTCTGGGTGGAGGTAGAGCCAGTGGTCTCTATCTGATGGAATTAGGGATGTTTCTTCTTCATAAGGTGATGGAAGAGAGATTTTGCTAGGTGGCGAAAGTGAAAAAAGCTTAGCAATAAAGAAGATGGGTGTGTACATGAGTCAGTGAGTGTGTGTATGTGTGCGTGTGTGCTTGTGGGTGTGGGTGGGTGGGTGTGTGTGTGAGCTATGGAAACAAAGAAAATGGAGAGGAGCTGCTTTCAGACAGGGTACAGTGATCACGACTCAGGGGATACACAGTAATGAATAAATGATTATCAAGTGGATGAAGTCGCACCAACTTATATAAGATACTCCCAAAGAGAAACTTGCCAAGCACTCACTCATGATTCTTCGATTCTCCTGAAACTCAGCGTGTGATTTATCTCCCCCTTGAATGCTAAATGCTGCACCAGTTTTCTCTGCAGAAAGCATGACATCCAAAACAGAATATGTATGCTAGAAGGAATCTTGAGTTGTTTATTGCAATCACTCTCGTTCTCCAATAAGATGCTGGGTTTCTGAGATGTATAGGGCCGGTTCAAGGTCACAGAGCCGGTTAATATCAGATCCTGGACTGAGCCCATATCTAAGACTCCTTCTTCACTAGCTGACAAAGTTCCACTGTAGTGTTTGCTTTATTGAACAATAAAGCAAGTTGGGAGGCCAGTACTTATAGGTATATCATCGGATATATCCTGCAGAACCTGGATTCTGGCTTACACCTGACTTCCTACTGAAGGTCAGGGTTGGCTTAGCAGTTGTTCATTTCATTCATTCAGTAACTACTGAGCACTTACTCTGTGCCAGGCACTACTGATCCAACAATGAACTTGAAAGTCATGGTTCTGCCTTCACAGAGCTGCTTACATGTTGGTGAGGTGGGAGAAAACAAAAACAAATAAAATTACCAAATACTGTAATAAGTGTTTGGTATAAGGTGGATAAGAAATCCTGCCTTAAATAGCATGGCCAGAGGAAGCTGCTGAGAAGAGTGTCACCAAGGTTGGGCCTGAAGTAGGGAAAGGAGTCAGGTGTTTGAAGTTTCTAGGCAGAAGGAACAAAGAATGAAGATTCCCTTGAGGCCGCAAAAAGCATGGCATGCCTGAGACCCCAGAGAAGACTGTGTCTGGGTCACAGTGAGGGAGGGAGAGCATGCACTGAGAGGAGGTCAGAGTGGAGCCAGGGCCAGGGCGCACTGGACGTAGATCTGGTTTGGAGCTTGATTTTATATCAAGTACACAGGAAGCCCCTGAAGGATCTTAAGAATGGGTGGGGGTGTGGGGGACATATTTTACTGACCTATTAATGAGTTCTCAATGCACATGAATCTGAGCAAACTCTGGGAGATAGTGAAGGACAGCGGAGCCTGGCGTGCTGCAGTCCATGGGGTCACAAAAAATCGGACATGACTTAGTGACTGAACAACAAAAAGAATTCTGCTCACTTCAAAAGGGGAAAAGATGCAATCATCATAACTCTGTAACGTAGGTGCTATTAGGATCATCCTTTTATAGTTGAGGCAACTGCAGCACAGAAAAAAAAAAATTGCCCAAGTTCCCGTTGTTTGTAAGCAGCAGAGCAAGGATTCAAACCCAAGTCATACCATTCCTGAGTAGTCACTCTTTTTTAACTTTTTATTTTATATTGGAGTACATCTAAAAAGGGATGATATAAATGAACTTCTTTACAAAACAGAGATAGCTTACACACTTAGAGAATGAACTTATGGTTACCGTGGGGAAGGGATAGTTAGGGACCTTAGAATTAACATGTATTCATTGCCATATTTAAAATGGATAACCAATAAGAACCTACTGTATAACACAGGGGACTCTACTCAATATTATATAATAACATAAATGGGAAAAGAATTTGAAAAAGAATAGATATATGTAATATATAACTGAATCACTTTGCTGTACACTTGAAACAATCACATCTGAGTATTCACTATTAACAACTACGTTTTCATGTTTTGTTGAATAATAATTTGGTGAGGTGGGGAAGAGGTCAAGAAAAGAGGCAGAGATATTAGTTAGGGAGCTATTCCAGGATTCTAGGGAAGAGATTGTTGTTGTTTAGTTGCTAAGTCATGCCTGATTCTTTAGGACCCCATGGACTCTAGCCGACTAGGTTCCTCTGTCCATGGGATTTCCCAGGCAAGAACACTGAAGTGGGTTGCCATTTCCTTCTCCAGGGGATCTTCCTGACCCAGGGATCGGACCCTTGTCTCCTGCATTGGCAGGCAGGTTCTTTACTGCTGAACCACCAGAGAGGCCCATGGGGAGATATAACGGTGCACGAATCAGGATGGTGTCCCTGGAAGTGAATAGAAGCTGATGGATTTCAGATATACCTTGGTAGTAAAATTGACAGGATTTGATGATGCACTGGACACAAGGAGTGAGGAAAAGATAGGAATCAAAGATGGTTCTAGAAATTTCTAGCATAAGTCATAGCTTTGGGGGTGTATCATTTATTTAGACAAGGATCATTGGAAAAGCAGTGAAACAAGTTTCAGAGGTAAAAAGGCCAGGATTTTTATTTAGCTATCTTAAGCTGGTAAATGAATGAGTCTAAAGTTCAGGGGGCTGGACATAAAAATGTAATCAGTCAGCTACACAAAGATGATTTTTAAAGTCATGAGTATGGACAAGCCAACCTAGGGGAGAGGAGAGAGAAAGGAAAGGATCTGAGACTGACTCTGAGGAGAGTTTGATTAGAGACGGACCCATCAGAGGAATCTGAGATGCTTCAGACAATGAAACGGGGAAGCCATAACGTATGGTAATAGGGACTTCCCTGGGAGTCAAGTGGCTAAGACTCTGTCTCCAAGGCAGTGGGTGCCGGTTTGCTTCCTAGTTGGGGAACTAAGATCCCACATACCATGAAGGTGCAGCCAAAAAACAAATTGTTTTGATTCTGGTAACAGAAAACCCAAGACAGGAGAGAGTTTTATAAAAGAGGGAGTTGTTAATATGTCAAATGTTGCTGAGAAGTCAAATAACAGAGGTTAGGTTACCAAACCTACTTCATGCCAGGGACTCCAGAAAGCTCTCATCAGTTAAAGAACTTCCCATCCAGTACCCACATATAGGAAAGTCTGCATTTTAAGCCTTCAGGTTTTTGGGGGTTTTTTTGGTTTTTTTTTGCATTCAAAGTAGCATCAGTGAAATATCAAATTGAATCATTTCTATCCCCAAGAGGTAGTAAGTTTTGGATAATTTCTGGATACAGGAGATTTGATATGGAAGAAGAAAGAGAGATGTGCCAGGGGGAAAGAGAGGGGACTGGCAAAGTTGGGGAGAGGAAAAGGCAAAAATGATGGGAGACATCAAATAGCACAAAATATAGCCTGGGGCCTGCTCACTGCGCTGAGTCACTTCTGTTTCAAAACGGTATTCTGGCTGACATCTGATTTGATAAATAAGTATAAAAATCTCCCTAGTATATCCTCAGGGTATAAGCAAATGTTCTTTTTACATATGATACACCGTTAATAATGAGGTTCTTTATGGTCTTTACATTGCCATCCTCCCTGACGATGCATTGAAAGTGTGA
The DNA here is from genome assembly GCF_016772045.2 of Ovis aries. Taxonomy (NCBI): domain Eukaryota; kingdom Metazoa; phylum Chordata; class Mammalia; order Artiodactyla; family Bovidae; genus Ovis; species Ovis aries. The sequence continues at coordinate 77,920,487 of NC_056054.1, read as the reverse complement.
AAGTGTTAGTCGCTCAGTTGTGTCTGACTCTGTGACCCCACGGACTGTAGCCTACCAGGTTCCCCTGTCCATGGGATTATCCAGGCAAGAGTACTGGAGTTGGTAGCCATTCCCCTCTCCAGGGGACCTTCCCAAACTAGGGATTGAACCTCGGCCTCCTGCACTGCAGGGAGATTCTTTACCATCTGAGACACATGGCAATGCGTTAGGGACACAATCAAGAACAAAACTCTTGTCAACACGTAAACACCACAAGGTGCTACCATCTTAGTAATGGAGATGTGGGGAATGAGAAAGACACACCCGGTGACTTGTATCTTCAGACCAACCCACAACCTTCAGGAGCGTGCCTTTACCAGAGTGGAAGGCTCCATTCCTAGTTGGGTGCTGGATGGACTTGGATTCTAGCCAGCATACAACAGCCTAAACCCACTGGTTGTCTTTTGCTGTATATTCATTTTTTTTTGTTTTATTTTCTTTTTAGTTGGAAGATAATTGCTTTACAATATTGTGTTGGTTTCTGTCATATATCAACATGAATCAGCCATAGGTTTACATATATCCCTTCCCTCTTGAATCTCCCTCCCACCTCCCCCTCCATCCCACCCCTCTAGGTTGTCACAGAGTACAGGCTTTGGGTTCTCTGCATCTTTGAATGTTCACAGATCCTTAAGGAAGTCTAAGCTGGAAAACTGGTTCACTTTCAATGAAAGAAGTTTCCAACAACCTGATGAAGAATAGAAGTGCCATTTATCAAGCTATGTAATTCTTTAGAAACCTTGCTTTAGAGGGTCTTTAGAGGAACAAAACAAAGGAAGTCAGCATCCTCTCCTCCACTTGTAGTTAGAAAAACAAGGATATCCTGTAACAAGTGTTGCTAACAATAGAAAATTCTGCTTGGATGAATGAATAAAAAATTAATGAACTAACAACTGAATGACTGAAACAAAAGGCACATTATAAATTGATACCCTATAGATCATTCCAGATGTTGTTCCAGGGGCTGTGAATCCTTCCAGACTCCAAACCGCATGCATGATGGGTACAGAGAGAAGAGGAAAGCAGGAAAAGTTACTAGGGGGAATAAACAAAGAGACCTTGGCCCCTGGGTAGTGGGGGCAACTGTCTTCTGGACGTTTGTCCTTGGGGAGTTTTTCAGGCAATCACAGCCAACTCTTCTCAAATCCCTTATCTGAGGATGAAACTTCCCTGACTGTGCAAAAATGAAGCAGCTGACAACCTCCCTAAGGAGTCATTTTTGAAGAGCAAGCATTTCTCCTTGTTCAGGGCAACCCCCTTCAGAGAAGGTTAGTGTTCCTGGAGAGATTCCAAACTGTCCAGAGAGATTTTCTGTCTAAACAAGGAGAAAAGTCAACCCGATTTCTTAAAAAACAACACACAAACAATAGCCTAAATGCCCCTTTCACTAGAAGCCTAAAGGATTATAAAGAGTGGGTGGCCAAGACACATGGGGACAATCACATGAGGCTTCTTCTGGGCAGCAGGACATGGATGGCAGACCCAGAAGGGTAATTGGGCTCTCAGGTGACCGTGCCAGGCAGAAGTGTCCTCATATTGCTTTTTTGTTTTTAATTCATCAGTGGCATTTCCTACTTAAGCTCTAGATTGCTCCACTACGAGGCATTATAGATCCAGTTATTTGGTGGGTCTCCCTTGTGGCAGTGGTGCCTTGAGAAGATTCCATGACCAGGAGTGAGACTATCTTGTCTTGTCCATGATTTTCTCCTGTTCTTTTATCACCTGTGAAGGCAAGACCCCTCTAGAATCCCTATCATATCCACTGTGAAGAATGGATACATTGCCTGGAATGATCATCTGTCCCCAGTACCTTGAAGCAGTGTGGATTAGAGAAGAGCAAACAGATAAAATAAAACTGGCTTAGTGTCCCAACTCTACCATTCACTCACTGGGTAATTTCAGGTAAGTTCCTTACCATCTCAGAGTCTCAGTTTTCTGACCCATAAAATGGATCTGTGTGTCCATGCTACACAGGATTGCCATGAGGATTACATATGACAACATGTACAAGGTCATCTCACCCTGTTGGCACTTGGTGGGCACTCAGTCAGCGCTCACTCCACTCTGTCCCCAAACGATGCTCACTCCAACCAGAAACAACCCTACTTTTCCCACACAGGCTCCCAGAGTGTATATTATTTGCTTATTTACAGAATGCCTATCATGTCCTGCTCTACACTCTCCATTGCACTAGAAGCTTCTTCAGGACGTGGGATGTGCAGTGTAGAGTTTCATTGTTCCCCTACCACCTGGCATCCACCTTCACATGACAAGTACTCTGTAAACACTGAAGGAATATATCTTTCTCTCTTATGAGAACAGATTGGTAGGGAAACGTTCCTCATGTCATCCTTATTTACAAGTCTTTACAAAGAGAAAGGCTTCAAGAAGCTCACTAAAACATTTGAGATGGGGAAAGGAAGTCACTAGCATTTACTGAGTGCCTCCTTCATTCTAAGGTTTTCACTCTAAGAGCTTATTTATTTCTCACCTCAAACTTCCTTTAGCCCCAGTTTACAAAAAGGAAATGGACTCAGAAATGCAAATAATTTGCTCAGGATTTCACAGATTATAATAGCATTTCAATTACCTTAACTGAAATGTTTCTATGCATAATTAAAAGTGATTGAGAAAGAAAAAATAGTTTGAGCCCAGAGCCCACAGCAATCACTAATTTTAATCAATCAATTATGCCAGACACTACCAACAAGTGAGAATAGCAACTGAGAACCTGGTAAAAACTTGATCAATTTATAAAAAATTATCCATTGTTTTCTTTCAAAAATATTTTAAGAAAACTAAACAAGCAACTTCCTGGAACCCACAAGCTCTTTTTTGAACTAAATTTCAAAATCCCATAGTTACCTTTTGTCTCATTCCAACATGCAAGGCCCTTCACCCTGTTGAGAGACACTTGTCCAGAGAGATGTTATTTTAAAGTGTGAACTTTGCTTCCTCAGCAGTCTTGTTCTAGAATCCAGTACAGTCTGTCCAACAGATATCCCTGGATCTTTAATGTCCAAACAAACATGGGGCTCAGGATCACCTCCCCCATCTCTGGAGAAAGGGTCCAGAGAATCACAGAACTAAAGCAATCCTACTGTCTTTCTTCAATGCAGTATTTTTGCTCCCATGTGTCTGCATTTCAAATCTCTGATTTATGAAAGATGGAAAATTTTATTGATATTCTAATTGTCTTTAGCATTTTTTTCTTCCTCTTAAACAGAGGCAAACATATATTCGCTATGACGTGAGACAACAGTTGTAGCTGGGGCTCAGGAAAGGGTGAGGGCCAGCAGGCAGGGGTGAAGAGGAGGAGGAGCGCAGCATCCAGGAGGCACCACCTGACGTTAGTCTGAAACCCGAATCTGGGATCCATAAACCTGAGGACTGAGGCTCCCTCAGATTGCATGGTCGTGGTGTCTAGACACTTCACACAAAGTCTGGTGGCTAACGCAGAAGCTACCCAGCTTTTAGAGCACTTCCTTTTCATACTCTTTCTCTCCCGGGACCTGACTGGTAGCCTTGTCTCCAGATCTTCATGGCCCTGCAATCTTGGCCTGCTTGCTTGGGACCACCAGACCTCTCTCTCCTCCTCTTTTCCTTCTGATGACTATTCTACATCATCTTTCCCCATGTTTCTATCTCATGCCTGGGAGTTTGGGTTGTTCCTGCTTCACTTAATTGTTCGATTCTGTCTGCAGCCACGTAAAAGTCACCCTACATCTTCACACTTTCACGGTTCTATAGGCATATTTGAATTTCGAACAAATACGTGAGTTTATAAACACAGTATTGTACACACTGGTTCCAAGGCTGTGGGAAATATGTCCATAATATCAATTGTGTTTTTAAGGACATTGGTCATATTGCTATAGATCACCTCTAAATTTACCCCTGGCAGGTTTTTAGAAATCAGAAATTCTCCCATGAGAAAGTCCAAAATAGAAAGATAGTCCTAGCTTGGTACATTCATAGAGGTAAACCAAGCTTATCAAAGCCAGATCATGACACTTCCATTTGTATTGTTGAATGAGTTTATAACTGCACAGTGGGAGCCATTGATTCAAAAAGAGTGTAAGTTAATTGAAAGCTAATAAATCCATAACAGGATATTAAAAAGAGTCTCAGAAGCGAAAAAGAGAGAGAGAAAGGGAGACTCAGAAGCATCTGGAAAGGTGAAATGAGAAAGTTCAATGGCAAAGGGCAATTTCTGTGAATTCACATGAACTATCCCTCAAGGCTACTAGAAAAATAGCATCCTCTTTGTACTGGAGGCACAAACTCAAACTTTGAAGGATGGGTGATGGGAGGAAAAGATGGCAATAACAAGAATTTCCTGGAGTGTGGTTGAATTTCAGAAAAGACGGAGGCTCTTGGGAACACCCTTGGCTAGAGTTATCTTAACATTCTGCCCCAGTCCTAGGGAAATTTGTACTGAGTTTAAAAAGAGGGGATTAGGAGAGAGGCCAGCTTCAAAGGAGCCCAACAGCATTGGGATACCTGCCGGGGAAGGAATCTCCCCAGACTAGAGAAACATCATTAGTCACTAGGGTGACATGCATTAATTGTGGTGGCTATGGGTGGCAGCCAGGTCAACTTCCTGGGCACAAGTACTAGCCATCTCAATCACTTGAGATTATGAGGAAAGAGGAGCTAGTGTCAGGTGAATTCATCACTTCTACAAATACTCTATCTTCCTTCAGAAAGCATCTTCTAGTCATACTTTCTCCAGGTGTCGAAAGTTTCCATCTGCAGTGAGATTTTGAAAAGCATACTCAAATCCTATGTGTTTTGGTTTCCAAGAAAGTTCCAGAGCTAATTAACCTCTAAATAATGCAAACAATAAAGAATCCACCTGCAACGTGGAAGACTTGGGTTTGATCCCTAGGTTGGGAAGATCTCCTGGAGGAGGGCCTGGCAACCCACCCCAGTATTCTTGCCTGGAGAATCCCACGGGCAGAGGAGCCTGGCGGGCTACACACAGTCCATGGGGTTGCAAACAGTCAGACACAACCGAGCAACTAAGCACAGTACAGCAGTGCAAACTGTGTTCACCTCCAAATCATCTGATCTTGTCCTCTGCCAACTCTCAATTCAAAATTTTTTAATCAATGCACTTTATTTCTTAGAGAAGTTTCAGGTTTGCATAAAAATTGATCAAAATGTACACTGAGTTCTCATATGGCTTCTATGCCTGCACACACACACACAAACACACACACAAACACACAAACACATACACACACACAGTTTCCCCTATTATTATTCTCTTATATAGCTCTAGTAAATTTATTACAATTGATGAACCAATATTATTAACTATAGTCCAGAGTTTATATCAAAGCTTGTTTTGGTATTGTACAGTTCGATGGATTTTGACAAACGTATTATGACTTGTACCTACCATTACAATACCTTACAGAATAATTTAACTTTCTTAAAAATGCCCTGCACTCTACCTGATCATTCCTTCTCTTTTCCTGTGAACTGCTGGCAAACACTGAGCATTTTACTGTGCCCATCATTTTGCCTTTTCCAAAATGTCACGTAGTTGGACTATACCTACTGGGATTGGCTTCTTTCACTTAGCCATCTGCACTTAAGTTTCCTCCAATCTTTTTTGTGGTTTGATAGCTCATTTCTATTTAATGCTGGGTAATATTCCATTGTATGGATGTACCACAGTTTATTTATCAGCCCCTCTACTGAGGAACATCTTACTGGCTTCCAATTTATGGCAATCATGAAGAAAGCTGCTTAAAAATTCACATGCAGGTTTCCGAGGGGAAATAATTTTCCAACTCATTTAGGATCATATGGTAAGCATTTGCTTAGTATTATGAGAAATCACCAAACTGTCTTCTAAAGTGACTGTGCTATTCTGTATTCACACCAGCAATGAATCCGAGTTCCCGTTGCTCTACATCCTTGTCAGCATTTGGTATTGTCAGTGATTGGATTTGGGCCATTTTAATAAGCGTGTAGTGGTAGCTCACTGTTTCAGTTTGTAATTTCCTAATGACATGCTGCTGAATATCTTTTCATATGTTTGTTTATATCTGTTGTCTAACTTTGTTCTTCTGCGTCAGTGTTGTGTTGGCTATTCTGAATCTTTTGCATTTTCATGTAAACTTGACAATTAGTTGTCAGTATTCACAAAACCACCTGCTGGGATTTCAACTGGGATTGCATTGAATCTATAGACCAAGCTGGGAAGAACTGACATCTTGAGTTTTCACATCCATGAGCATGGAATAGCTTTCCATTTACTTAGATCTTTTTAAATTTTTTTATCAGGGTTTTCTCATTTTCCTCATATAGATCTTGCACCTATCATGTTACGTTTACATCCAAGAATTACTCTTTTTATTGGTACTCATATAAATGTGTGCATCCGTGCATGCTAAGTCACTTCATTCATAACTGACTCTTTGTGACCCTATAGACTGAAGCCTGCGAGGCTCCTCTGTCCATGGGATTTCCCAAGCAAGAATACTGGAGTGGGTTGCCATTTCCTCCTCCAGAGGATCTTCCCAACCCAGGGGTCAAACTCACATCTCTTATGTCTCCTGCATTGGCAAGTGGATTCTTTACCACTAGCACCATCTGAGAAGTCCCATATATACACTACCATGTGTGAAAAAGATAGCTAGTGGGAAGCTGCTGTGTAGCACAGAAAGACTCTTCCTCTACACAGAGGATCTGACTAACATTCTGCATCCTGCAAAGTTGCAAGCTAATGCTTCTTTTTATACACCAGTAACATGCACAAATTTTCTTTTCCTAAAGTGTGAAGATTAATAGAGGCACTTTACTGCTAAGGTTGTATATAAGATAGGACCTGTGACAAACAACACAGTTGGAAAAAAAATGCATGTAATTGTTATGGAGAGTACAGCTACCCTTGAGGTCAGAAAAAAGGAAGTCAACTGGGTTTTTTCCTCAAAGGAACAGGTCTAAGGAGTCCCACTAATATCTCAAATAATCTACTTGCAAATTCCAAAACAAAAGACACAAGGAAATTACAGGCTGTCACTTTTATTTACAACTTCCCTCCAACCAGAGCCCATACTTACACTGCTACATCTGAAACTAATCTGTGTGGGAAGCTTTCAGAGGGATGGCCGGCCAACTGGCATTACCGCCAGGTCAGCTGATGCCACAGCCTGGTATGTAATCCTGGTTGAGTAACCCCTAGCATGTACCTGAAGGAGTTATTGTGCAAAAGGTGGGGAGCAGTGGGGAGAAAAAGGGAGAGGAGAACAAAATTATGGAAATACATTTTGAAAATCCAAAGCACAATTGAAATTCCAGTCTTAATCAAAAACAGTAACAGGCTCCACTAAATACCCACAAAGGCCTGCTAAAAATATGTGAAGTTCATCCAGAGTTCAATTCTCAGAATTATTTTCTTTTCCCAGCTTAGACCTATCCAAAATGCTATGAAGCCTTTAGTTGTTTTAGTGAGAAAACAATCTGTCCGTGCAAATTAACCAACGTGTTCTTACATCACACAATGAAGCCAGAAGTGAAAAAAACTTGACAGATCTTTCCTTGATATTTCACTGAAGTTTCAGAGCACTGAGTTTAGAGTCAGCGAACGCGAATTTGAAATTACTAACTTCTTGACAACCTCACTGAGCTTTGATTTCCTAACTTCTTAACCTTTAAAATGAATGATACATAGGCCACTTTACAGTGTGAAATAAGAAAACGTCAAAATCGCGTTCTCTCCACTGTTATACATTACTGATACAATGTTGTGTCAGTTTGTACTGTACAACAATGTGCATCAGTCACAACTATATATATATATATCCCCTCCCTCCTGAGCCTCCCTCTTGGCCCTCTTTCCACTCCTCTGGGTCATCACAAAGCATTGAGCTGAACTCCCTGCTTCCTGTGCTACATAGCAGCTTCCCACTAGCTATCTCTTTCACACGTGTCGGTGTATATATGTCAATGCTACTTTCTGAGAGTAAATTTCTGCTCCACTATAAATCATTGACCGTAATGTTTGTTCATGATTGGCTTGGTTAGTGTTTTGGGATTTGTTTTCCTACTTCTCAGTCACTATTTTGCAGAGATGGTCTGCAAATGGTGCATCCAGTCGTCTGGCCTCTGAGGATCGTGGTCTACAGGGCCCAATCCTGACCGTAGTAAGTTTGACAAGAGCAACATCTGAAGAACAGTGGAGGCCAGACTGGAAAGACTGAGGAGTAGGAGAGGACTGTGGAAGTAGATTCATGGAAGGTAAACTATTTAATGAATCAATTAGGCTGTGAAGGACCTGGGCATACTGAAAGTCTGCAGAACAGAAGCCAGGAAAGAGACGGCGAGCAAAGGCAAAGGAGTGGGGAAAAATAGCTGTTTCATTTCCTGGGATCCAAAGAGGGGAGAGGGACTGTTGTTCTTAGAGCTCTGGGGAAAATACACTGCAGCTGGAGAAGGTTGTAGGAAAACTCTACTCCAGAGAGAAGGGAAGGAATACATGATGTAGCTAGAACTGCTACTGTGGGAGGGGTAGGAGCCCTGGAAAGGAAACATCCCAAGACCCAGGGACATGGTGCCCTGCTGAGACTGAAACTGAGTCAGAGGAACAAAAACCTCCCTTCACCTCCCCTACAAGGTTGGAAAACGCTGAATAATAAGGAACAGTAAGATACCGTTGGGAACGTTCCAGGAGCACAGACATAGGCCCTCTTTGATTCAGTGCAAAGGGAAAACCTAAAACAGAGGTTGGGGCAGACACTGTGAAAAACCACTGACAAACTAGTCCCACCAGAAACACAAGGGATCCCTAGAGGCAACTGAAGTAACTATAGCAAAAAAGAACCCAAATCCTTAATTCCTAACTAGATTAATTCAAATCCCCACACTAAAGTCCCAGCAGAAGGAAAGACATGCCCATTTCCAGGCATAAAACTCTCTGTCTCAGCATCTCTGTCTTAAAACTTTAAACAAAAAATTATAGAAGAGGCAAGAAAAAGCAACACACTGCCAAGAGACAAAGCAATACTGGAACTGAAATTTAATGATTAAGATGTTAAAGCCTCTGCCAGAAAAGATGGTCAAGATGCAAGATCAGATGGATACTTCCTCGGGGCTAGAAACCATAATAAAATAAAAAAGAGAGAATTCTGGCGGGGTAGGGGCAGGGGATAAACCCTGAGGATTACTTGTAGTGACAAAAGTAAAAGGTGAAGAATAATGAGGAGTAAGATAACTGTGATACTATCTACCAAGGTAGAAAATATAGGAAGGCTAGTTTGGGAAGTTCAGTTCAGTTCAGTTGCTCAGTCATGTCTGACTCTTTGCAACCCCATGGACTGCAGCACGCCAGGCTTCCCTGTCCATCACCATCTCCTGGAGTGTACCCAAACTCATGTCCATTGAGTCAGTGATGCCATCTCATCCTCTGTCATCCCCTTCTCCTGCCTTCAATCTTCCCCAGCATCAGGGTCTTCAAATGAGTCAGTTCTTCACATCAGGTGGCCAAAGTATTGGAGTTTCAGCTTCAACATCAGTCCTTCAATGAATATTCAGGACTGACTTCCTTTAGGATTGACTGGCTGGATCTCCTTATTGTCCAAGGGACTCTCAAGAGTATTCTCCAACACCACAGTTCAAAAGCATCAATTCTTTGGTGTTCATCTTTCTTTATGTCCAACTCACATCCATACATGACAACTGGAAAAACCATAGCTTTGACTAGACGGACCTTTGTTGGCAAAGTTATGTCTCTGTCCTTCAATTTCATGGCTTCAGTCATCATCTGCAGTAATTCTGGAGCCCAAGAAAATAAAGTCTGTCACTGTTTCCATTGTTTCCCGATCAATTTGCTATGAAGTGATGGGACCAAATGCCATGATCTTTGTTTTTAAATGTTGAATTTTAGGCCAACTTTTTCACTATCCTCTTTCACCTTCATCAAGAGGCTCTTCAGTTCCTCTTCACTTTCTGACATAAGGGTGGTATCAACTGCATCTCTGAGGTTATTGATCTTTGTCCTGGCAATCTTGACTCCAGCCTGTGCTTCATCCAGCCCAACATTTCGAATGATGTACTCTGCATATAAGTTAAATAAGCAGGCTGACAATATGCAGACTCAACATACACCTTTCTCAATTTGGAATGTTCATTAGTTCAGATTTGGACAATTTGAGTTTAAGGAATTGGTGAACATCCACGTGTGTATATTCAATCAAGAGTTAATAGAGATGTAAGTTCGGGAGAGACATCTGGGCTGGATCAGCAGGATACAGCTGGTTGTTTGAATCACTGGAACAGATAATATCCCTTAGAGAGATTATGTGCATTGAGAATAGAAGAGAGCCAGGACTGAAAATACTGGGAAAACCGGCCTTTGAGGAGTAGTGGGCAGAAAAGGAGGAGCCCACTGCGGAGACCGAGATGGAGCAGCAAGAAAGGCAACAAAGGATGACCGCGTGGTAAAATGCTGCAGAGAAGTCAGTTAGGTAAGAGAGCATTGTCACCGATAAGCTGGAGAGAGTGGTAAAATGAGGGGCAGAGGACTGGGTGAACAAAGGAAAGTAGAGACAGCAAGAGAAAACACTTCTTTCCAGAAGCTGGGCTGTAAAGGTAAGAAGAGAAATAAGGCAGTGTCTGGATGAGATAGCTAATCAAGGGAGGATTTCTTTGTGGAGGAGTCAGCTTGAACATGTTGAAGAGCTGACTTGAAGGATCCACATTGAAGAAACAGGGGAGAAATAGAAAGGGAAAGAGGGAACTTATCTAATAAATGGCTCCACTGAAGAGATCAGAGTCCCAGTGTCAACTGACTCTCTTTCACTCTCTTAGCATTTATCTGATGTGTATTATGTAGTAGGAAATATGTCACTGAATAGAACACAGTCTTGCCTTCGAGAAGCTTCTGGCCTAGAGGGACATATAGGCCAATAAATAAACAAAACAATTGCTAAATACCTGCAAGATATGAGCTACAGATTAATCACAGGGTGCTATGAGAGCATGTAATGAAGTGAAAATGTTATTCGCTTAGTAATGTCTGACTCTTTACAACCTCATGGACTCTAGCCCACCAGGCTCCTCTGTCCTTGGGATTTCCCAGGCAAGACTACTGGAGTGGGTAGCCATTCCCTTCTCCAGGGGATCTTCCCCACCCAGGGATCAAAGTCAGGTCTCCTGCATTGCAGGCAGATGCTTTACCATCTGAGCCACTAGAGAAGTACTCTAAGAGCATGTAGGGAGGTTCAGTTTTAGGAAGTAGAGACAATTTCCAAAAGCCACAAAAATGAAGGTAGTAGGAAGGAATCACCTGATTTCGAAACAAAGGATTCAGTTTATGAAGTTCAGGAGGCTACAGAGAGCACTGATCATTTTAGAATGGTACTGGCACAAAGACAGACATATAGATCAATGGAACAAAATAGAAAGCCCAGAGATAAATCCACACACATATGGACACCTTATCTTTGACAAAGGAGGCAAGAATATACAATGGAGTAAAGACAATCTCTTTAACAAGTGGTGCTGGGAAAACTGGTCAACCACTTGTAAAAGAATGAAACTAGATCACTTTCTAACACCGCACACAAAAATAAACTCAAAATGGATTAAAGATCTAAATGTAAGATCAGAAACTATAAAACTCCTAGAGGAGAACATAGGCAAAACACTCTCAGACATAAATCACAGCAGGATCCTCTATGATCCACCTCCCAGAATTCTGGAAATAAAAGCAAAAATAAACAAATGGGATCTAATTAAAATTAAAAGCTTCTGCACAACAAAGGAAAATATAAGCAAGGTGAAAAGACAGCCTTCTGAATGGGAGAAAATAATAGCAAATGAAGCAACTGACAAACAACTAATCTCAAAAATATACAAGCAACTTATGCAGCTCAACTCCAGAAAATAAACGACCCAATCAAAAAATGGGCCAAAGAACTAAATAGACATTTCTCCAAAGAAGACATACGGATGGCTAACAAACACATGAAAAGATGCTCAACATCACTCATTATTAGAGAAATGCAAATCAAAACCACAATGAGGTACCACTTCACACCAGTCAGAATGGCTGCGATCCAAAAATCTGCAAGCAATAAATGCTGGAGAGGGTGTGGAGAAAAGGGAACCCTCCTACACTGTTGGTGGGAATGCAAACTAGTACAGCCACTATGGAGAACAGTGTGGAGATTCCTTAAAAATTGCAAATAGAACTACCTTATGACCCAGCAATCCCACTTCTGGGCATACACACCAAGGAAACCAGAATTGAAAGAGACACATATACCCCAATGTTCATCGCAGCACTGTTTATAATAGCCAGGACATGGAAACAACCTAGATGTCCATCAGCAGATGAATGGATAAGAAAGCTGTGGTACATATACACAATGGAGTATTACTCAGCCGTTAAAAAGAATTCATTTGAATCAGTTCTGATGAGATGGATGAAACTGGAGCCGATTATACAGAGTGAAGTAAGCCAGAAAGAAAAACACCAATACAGTATACTAACACATATATATGGAATTTAGGAAGATGGCAATGACGACCCTATATGCAAGACAGGGAAAGAGACACAGATGTGTATAACGGACTTTTGGACTCAGAGGGAGAGGGAGAGGGTGGGATGATTTGGGAGAATGACATTCTAACATGTATACTATCATGTAAGAATTGAATCGCCAGTCTATGTCTGACGCAGGATGCAGCATGCTTGGGGCTGGTGCATGGGGATGACCCAGAAAGATACAGGGGAGGGAGGTGGGAGGGGGTTCATGTTTGGGAATGCATGTAAGAATTAAAGATTTTTAAATTTAAGAAATTAAAAAAAAAAAGTGATCAGTTGACCCAACAAAAAAAAAAAAAAAAAGAAAGAAAGAAAACTAATTTAGTGCTTCCCTTTATAAATGTACATAGCACTGACCATTTTTGCTTGTTGTCACTTATCCCAACTGTAATGAATGAAGAATGTGTGTAATCACTTGCTTTGTGTTTCCTTCCCCTACTGGACCTAAGTCCCCTAAAGGCAAGGACCACAACTATATTGTTTGCAGAGTAGCCATCTGATAAATGATTGGAACCAGAAATGTAATAATGATGCCTCTGATTATCAGGGTGAGGAAAGTCAGAAGAATCATTGGAATGTGTCCCACTTAGAAGCAAAGCACATTAAAATCAACTGTGTCTGATTTTTGACTGTAGGCTCTGACATTCTCTCTTTACAGATGAAGGCTGGCCACACTGCCAGCAACCCACATGATGCAAATGCATCAGGGTGGGAGTCTATTTTTAGCTACAGCAAATTACCATTCTTTTCTGCTTTTAGATGTTCATCTCTGCAACTGAGTTGTCTTGTTCTTACATTTTTCAGCATTAAGACTGACTTCTTTCATGAAGAAAGAAGATAGTCTTTAAGACAAAGAGCACTTCTCCTTTCATCTCCACCTCAATTTAGAGGTTCAAAGAGCTTTTTGGGGGCTTCTTGTTGCTATTCTTGAGAATAGAGATGGTCCTCCATACTTTTAGTAATGACACTGCAGACTCAAACTGGACTGGAAACTCAGTCCAAAGAAAACAAAATGAAAATTGGACTGTGAGTCTAGGCAGAGACATCGTGTTCCATGAAATTCTATCCAACTGGTTAATAAGAAACTGACATTGTATACGTATAGATTTTTTTATCATATTTGTAAAAAGGTCAAGTCCTATAAAAATGAGCTACAGGCTCCTGCCAACAAAAGCAGCTTTACATAATATCTTGAAGATGGTGATGTGCTTCAAGGTCAGACAGCTTCCTGGGTCAACAAATGTTATAGAAATGTTGTCAACATAGAGGAGGGATCTTGGAGAGAGAATCCTGTTTTGTGATTGGGAGAGGAGGAGTAGAAGACAACAGTGGGCCTGAATAGCAGATAGACTGAGGTGGGGAAAGGAGGTGAAGCTTTTTAAGTATATTTGTGGTGTTATTTTGCATTTTAAAAAGTATTGTTTTGTGATTGTTGTTTAGTCACTAAGTCGTGTCCAACTCTTTTGTGACCCTATGGACTGTAGCCCACCAGGCTTCTCGGGACATGGGATTTTCCCAGGCAAGAATACTGGCATGGGTTGCCATTCCCTTCTCCAGGGTATCTTCCTGACGCAGAAATCAAACTCGGGTCTGCTGCATTGGCAGGTAGATTCTTTACCGCTGAGCCACCAATACAATCACTAAAAATAAAAATTTGGTATACATTTCCTGATTAAGAAACATATGGATAAAAGTTTCAGAATCACCAGGACTGAGCTTTATGTTTAGGTTTAAGCCTAAAAACTCCAATCATAAAATATGTTTGGATCAATATCATCTTCCTTTCCTACTTAATCTTACGTCCTTCTTTTCTTTATGTTAACTTTTTCTTTGCAGTCAAACAGCCCTGCTGCCATGTCTGTGGTAGGGAAAATAATGCCTCCCTCCAATACACCATGTCCTAATTCCCAGAACCGAGGATGATGTTACCTACTGTGACAAAAGGGACTTTGTGCTAAGGTTAAAGTGAATGACCTTGAGATGAAATTATCCTGGATTATCTGGATTAGATTAGATTGAATTGATCCAATCTAATCTCATAAATTCTTAAAAAGTGCAAGAAGCCTGAAAGACAGAAGACATGAGTGGATTCACCCCCCTCCCCACTGATGGCTTTGAAGCTGAAGGGAGGAGACCCTGAGTCAGGGAAACCAATAGCCTCTAGGAGCTGGGACTCATCCTCACTTTACAAAGTGTTAGTCACTCAGTCGTGTCCTATTCTTTCCGATCCCATGGACTGTAGTCCACCATGGGATTTTGCCTCCATGGGATTTCCCAGGCAAGAATACTGGAGTGGATTGTCATTTCCTTCTCCAGGGGATCTTCCCAACCCAGGGATTGAACCTGGGTCTCCACCATTGTAGGTAGATTCCTTACTGTCTGAGCCACCAGGGAAGCTCCAAGAAAATGTGGACCTCCATTCTACACCCTCACAGAGATGAATTCTGCCACAACCCAAGTGAGCAGGAAATAGATTATCCTTTACAACCTCCAGAAGGGAACACAGCCTGCCAACATTTTGCTTTTAGTCTGGTGAGATCGTATGAACTTCTACAGAACTGGAAAATAAAAAATATGTGTCGCTTTAAGACACAGAATTTTATAATGAAAACAGTGAAAACCTAATACACTGTCTTTGCTCCTACCTCTCTCTGTGTTTACAATGCCCTTAAATGGCAATCCACTCCAGCACTCTTGCCTGCAAAATCCCATGGGCGGAGGAGCCTGATAGGCTACAGTCCATGGTGTCACAAAGAGTCCAACACGACTGAACCACTTCACTTCACTTCCTCTCCTCAGTTCAGTTCAGTCACTCAGTCATGTTCAACTCTTTGTGACCCCATGAACTGCAGCACTCCAGGCTTCCCTGTCCATCACCAACTCCCGGAGCTTACTCAGACTCATGTCCTGAATATTCAGGACTGATTTCCTTTAGGATGGACTGGTTGGATCTCCTTGCAGTCCAAGGGACTCTCAAAGGTCTTCTCCAACACCACAGTTCAAAATCAATTCTTTGGTGCTCAGCTTTCTTTATAGTCCAACCCTCACAACCATACATGACTACTGAAAAAACCATAGCTTTGACTAGATGAGCCTTTGTTGGCAAACGAATGTCTCTGCTTTTGAATATACTATCTAGGTTGGTCATAACTTTTCTGCCAAGGAGTAAGCGTCTTTTAATTTCATGGCTGCAGTCACCATCTGCAGTGATTTTAGAGCCCAAAAAAATAAAGTCTGTCACTGTTTCCATTGTTTCCCTATGTGCCATGAAGTGATGGGACCAGATGCCATGATCTTAGTTTTCTGAATGTTGAGCTTTAAGCCAACTTTTTCACTCTCCTCTTTCACTTTCATCAAGAGGCTCTTTAGTTCTTCTTCACTTTCTGCCATAAGGGTGGTGTCATCTGCATATCTGAGGTTATTGATATTTCTCCTGACAATCTTGATTCCAGTTTACGCTTCATCCAGCCTGGCATTTCACATGATTCACTCTACCTATAAGTTAAATAAGCAGGGTGACAGTATACAGCCTTGATGGACTCCTTTCCCAATTTGGAACCAGTCTGTTGTTCCATGTCCAGTTCTAACTGTTGCTTCTTGACCTGCATACAGCTGTCTCAGAAGGCAGGTCAAGTGGTCTGGTATTTCCATCTCTTTAAGAATTTTTGACAGTTTGTTGTGATCCACACAGTCAAAGGCTTTGGAATAGTCAATAAAGCAGAATAGCTCAGTTGGTAAAGAATCCACCTGCAATTCAGGAGACCTGGTTTGATTCCTGGGTTGGGAAGATCTGCTGGAGAAGGGAAAAAGCTACGCACTCCAGTAATCTGGCCTCGAGAACTCGTCCATGGGGTTACCAAGAGTCGTGCAGAACTGAGCGACCTTCATTTTCCTCTCCTATACCCTTCCAAATCCCACATCATTGGTGAAGCCATGCTGACTTCACTCCCTACTCTATTCTATTTAATGGTGTATATATTTATATGGGGCAACTTGTTGTTTGCTGCTATTCATGTTCTTTCTCCATAATGAGATTGCCAGAACCTTGTGCACAAAGATGATATATTAATATCTTCAGTCCATCACAAAAATAGCCAGAACTCCTTTCCTTCCACAGTCTTGCAAGGTGACTTCAAAGATAGCCTCATGAAAAGATGATTATATTCCTCTCTTCTTTGAGGCAGGGTTTGTCCTGTAACTTGCTTTGATCAATGTACATTAGCCAATGCAGAAGCAGAAACTTGATGCTGAGACTACCATCACAGGAATGAGTCAGGACTAATGCAGTTATCCAACTGCTAGCCCAGCCAAGAGCTGATCAAATGTCAGGCAGGTGTGTAAACTGTGGACCACCACTGACTGCAGACTGGGTTTAGCTGAAACCTGCAGAAGAACCACTCAGATAATTCTGTCCAAATTTCTGACTCTCAGATTCATAAGCAAATTAAAGATTATTGTTTAAAGTCACTATTCCAGGGTACTTTGTTAAATAGCAAAAGTTAATGCTTTTAACTCAGTGCTCTGCATTGAGCTATTAGTGACTAAAATTTTTACAATACTCATAATGATGGTAATGACAATAATAACAATGACAAAGATTAAAGAAAGCCATATTCACTTTCCGTAAATTAAGAAGGCATGTGGCATTGTTTCCATATTCCAACACCAGGAAATTTCAGTGCTTATAAATTGAGGAGTTTCACATTTTTGTTCAAGTGAATTGGAAAGCACAGCGTCTATAAATTTTAGGTTTATTTTTTAGGTTTATTGGTCTGTTATTTGTCTCCAACAAATCCAAAATAGCTCTTTACTCAGTTTTTATATTGGTAGCTGTTAGTGTTTCAGTCCATCTTGCATTGTGTCAGAACCTTGAGAGGAGTCAGACTGTCAGCGCAGCACCATTCTGAACATACAAGCAGACTTTGGTTCAGATCTGCTGGGGACTTTTATGCGAAAAACTCAACCAGGAACTTTCAGCAACGGTAGCTTTTACCCCGGAGAAGGCGATGGCACCCCACTCCAGTACTCTTGCCTGGAAAATCCCATGGATGGAGGAGCCTGGTAGGCTGCAGTCCAGGGGGTCGCTAAGAGTCAGATGAGACCGAGCGATTTCACTTTCACTTTTCACTTTCATGCATTGGAGAAGGAAATGGCAACCCATTCCAGTGTTCTTGCCTGGAGAATCCCAGGGACAGGGGAGCCTGGTGGGCTGCCGTCTATGGGGTCGCACAGAGTCGGACACGACTGAAGCGACTTAGCAGCAGCAGCAGCAGCTTTTACCCAGTAGCCAATAATAGCTTATTTCTCATCCAAATAGTCTTCTCAAGGTCTTTCAAAGTATTGTGTTTATGAAAGTTTTTAAGTGAGTTAGGTGGTATGTAAGGCCCTGATATTTAGCCTGAGAAATTTTAAATACAATGCACTTCTTTCAGCCCATTTTCCATTAAAAAAAAAAAAAATGTTTGGGAATGGGGTGGGAACAGAAAGGAAATGAACAAAAATAGCTGCAGAAATGATGCAAAGTCACCAAGAACGTTGCGCATTCACATCCAGAGAGAAACATCCTTGGTCACCTAGGCTGGCTTCTCTGTGGGCTAATATGGGTAAGGTTTTTGCCAAACAGAGTCCTTTGGACTAATTATTTGAGATGTTATAAGCTCAGAGCGAGAAAAATTTTGTCACCTCCAAGCAGAAGAAGAAATATTATATAATCTTAGAAATTCGATTTCAAAGGCATTTCAGAGTTGATTTGATAAAACTTCCCACATAATAGACATTCTTTCCAGAGCTAGTCCTCCACACCGTACTTGAATTCCTCAAGTATTAGGAAAGTCGCAATTTCCTAAGACAGCCTGTTCTATTTTAAGTGCATATTGAGACGAAGTTCTTTCTCAAATTAAGCTGAAATCTATCTCCCACCCACTGAGCCAAATCTTGCTCCTAGAATCACACCCTTCACCCATTTCCTCCCTTCTCTGCGGCTGGGTGTTGTGTTTGCAACGCCAAGATGTGGAGTTAGCTGGACTTGAATTCAGTGGTCAGCTCTTTCTCTTGTCAGTTGAGTAAAGTTAGGCAAGTCAAACTCTTAAAGAATCAGCATTTGCAACTCCAATATTGGAGTCATCGTAACTGCCTTATAGGGTTGTTTGGAAATCAGAAAAGGTAATATATGTAAAGGGCATGACATAGTACTTGACACAAGGTATGTTACCAAGAAATGGAAGCTGGCGTAATTATTTTGTTTGACAGCCTTTCAGATATTTGAAAGCAATTTTATTTTTTTACATATTCTTCTCTTCTCCACACCGAGGATCTCCTTCAATTGTACTTCAGAATATGGCACAATTTATTCTTTCCTGGATCTGGATACTACATTTGTTTATAGCTCAAATTTGCATTTAGGGTCTAGTTTCAATGATACTAGGCTTACACTCCCAATACAATGGGCAGTTTACCTATTCCCAGAAACTGCAAGGCGTTTCCTTTAACAGATAAATAGGGATAGAACAGCTCCATGGCTCATCTACAGGAAGCCAGGGCTTCCCTGGTGGCTCAGGTGGTAAAGAATCTACCTGAAATGAGGAGATCCAGGTTCAATCCCTGGATCAGGAAGAGCCCCTGGAGAAGGAAATGGCTACCCACTCCAGTATTCTTGCCTGGAGAATTCCATGGACAGAGGAGCCTGGTGGGCTCCTGCCCATGGGGGTCTCAAAGAGTCAGACACAACTGAGCAACAGACACACACACACACGCACACTGGAAGCCTGCCTGTTCCTCCTGCCTGCACCCTCTTTCAGTGTATTTTAGAAGAGAATGCCTTCTCCTTGTTCCTCTGATCTCCAGAGAAGGCACTTTGCTAGTATGGCCCCATCTGTTAATCTGTCCCTTGGAGGTGAAGGGGATAGGCAATAGCCACCTGCCAAGTTCTCAGAGTAGAGCTAGTTTAACAAGATCTTGAGCCCATGAGATGTGCTGTCTTCCTCCTTCTCACCTGGACCAGCGAGAGCCAGTTGACTTCCTTATTCCAAGGACTAGACTGGTAGGGAGGGCATTAGTAAGCCCATCTCAGGCTTTACATTTAGTTACATCTTCTAAATGAAACTTCATCAACATAGAGGTGATACTGCGGGTCACCATTTACATACATGTTCTTATGTATTACGTGGTCCAAAACTCAGTGAGTGAAGAGGGGGTGCTACTTCCTGGCCACTTCCAGACCCCAGTACATTCTGACCATAATATGGAAATAGTCCCACCGCTTGAGTCCTGATGTTTGAGGAAGTCTGAGGACTGCTCTCACCTCTGCCTGCTCCACACCAGCAGGAGTTCCCTTTCATAGAAACCAACCCCTTTCTTATAGAAACCAACTATGAGAGGGTCAGAAACAGAAGGAGATCTGGTATATTGCAGATTTTCCAATGTTCCATATGTTCACTCTCAAGAAGCTAAGTAATAGAAGCCAGAGAAGATCCTATATCAGTGCAACAGACTTAACAACACACGACTTCTAATTGCACAAGGATTCGCTCATTTCAGCCAGCAGTCCATCTCTAAGTTCCAAATAAGAGATTAAATCCACTGAGTAGGTAACAAGCAGTACAAATGGCAAACCATAAATCCCATACATTGACAAGCACTGGATAGATTTCTCATGATAAATTTTTTTTTAATGCCAAGTGTTCACAACTCACCTTCCTTTATGGGTAGCCATGTGACCTACAAGATCAGAGACATCTTTGGGGGAGCTTCTCAGCGTTTCCTCTCTCATGAAAAAGAGAGACAGGCAAAGAGAAGCTTTAACCCTCTCCTCTGCTTTGGGGTCTGTCATGTGACTGCAGCAGCCATCTTGGAACCATCATATCACAGCACTGAGGCTGCTGGAGCAGAAGGATGCAAAGAACCTGGGCACTTGTTGACATCACGATGCTACTGAACAAACCTGTTAGACAGCTGCCCCCAGGCTGCCCAGGTTTCTCTCACTTAGGCACAGTACTCTGCAAGGAATCTCTTCTGGAGGTATTCAGTTATTGGAGCCCAAGTGTCCCCATGGAAAGCAGTTCACATGGGAAGGTAGCCTGCATATGTAGGAGTGTGGCAACAAATAGCCAAATTCTGCAGGGCCCAGGCAAGGAAGAAATAGAAATGAGTGAAGCAGGCCAGGTGGTCAGTGTTGTATGGGACTGTGTGTGGGCCTCCAAATGGCCACTGCTGCAGCTTATTTTTACTCTGCAAGAATGTTGAGACTGGTGTGCTCAGATAGTCCACTTTCTCTAGGGAAGCCAGAATTTTGTATTTCTGTGTGCATTCCTTATGTTTAAATGTTTCCAATGAATTCCAATTTTAAAATACGTAGAACGATTGCTCGTTTAAAGGCCTTATACCCTAGTGATTTTTGGAAATTTATAAAAAAGAAAAGATGCTACTGAACAAATTCGGGAAACTGCCAGAAGACTTCTGAATTGTGTGATGATGAAATGCCATCATTGTTTAAGAGCTGCAGTTAGGTAGTCTACTGCTTATAGCTGGACATATGCTAACTGTTATAAGCCCTAGACCCCTCTTTATAATATCTATCTTCTACTTACACTTTTTAAATATAAGTGAGTATATTGTACACTATCATGTAAGAATTGAATCGCCAGTCTAAGTCTGACGCAGGATGCAGCATGCTTGGGGCTGGTGCATGGGGATGACCCAGAGAGATGTTATGGGGAGGGAGGTGGGAGGGGGGTTCATGTTTGGGAACGCATGTAAGAATTAAAGATATTAAAATTTAAAAAAAAAAGAAAAAAATAAATATAAGTGAGTATATGGATACACATGCCTATAAATGTATGTCAATATATACTTTCTGGTTTATGTACAATTAAATATACATAGAAAAAAATAAATATACATAGGGAAAGAGATTTTTTAAGTAGATGAGTATAATAAAATGCTGAGTGGTAATGAATGATATAATTTCTTCTATGTTTCCATATTTTACAAATTTCCTATGAAAATAGACATTAATCTTCACATCAAAAAACACATTGTATTTTCAGGAAATAAAACTTTAGTGGGAAAAAATTTTTTGTAGTACAATAATAGAATTTAACCATGACAACATTTCATGGAAGTTTCATTAGCTAAAAGCAGAGTACCTACTACAGCATAACAATGCAAAGGACCCTACATACTTATCTACTACCTGAAAACAAACAAAATGGGAAATGGGCCTACTTTACAACAGGAAAGATTAAAAACTGAAGCTCTTTCTGTCTAATAAAAATAGCAGTGGTCTAGGCAGGCTGATCTCCAGTGAACTGACAAGAAGACATTACCACAGCAGCTTCTCCCAGGATTTTAGGAATATTGCATGGCCATTGATTCAGTTCAGTTCAGTTCAGTTCAGTCGCTCAGTTGTGTCTGACTCTTTGTGACTCCATGAATCGCCAGGCCTCCCTGTCCATTACCAACTCCCGGAGTTCATTCAAACTCACGTCCATTGAGTCAGTGAAGCCATCCAGCCATCTCATCCTCTGTCGTCACCTTCTCCTGTTGCCCCCAATTTCTCCCAGCATCAGAGTCTTTTCCAATGAGTCAACACTTCACATCAGGTAGCCAAAGTATTGGAGTTTCAGCCTCAGCATCAGTCCTTCCAATGAACACCCAGGACTGATCTCCTTTAGGATGGACTGGTTGGATCTCCTTGCAGTCCAAAGGACTCTCAAGAGTCTTCTCCAACACCACAGTTCAAAAGCATCAATTCTTCAGCACTCAGCTTTCTTCACATCCTTACATGACCACTGGGAAAACCACAGCCTTGACTAGACAGACCGTTGTTGGCAAAGTAATATCTCTGCTTTTTAATATGCTATCTAGGTTGGTCATTAACTTTCCTTCCAGGAGTAAGTGTCTTTTAATTTCATGGCTGAAATCACCATCTGCAGTGATTTTGGAGCCCCCCAAAATAAAGTCTGACACTGTTTCCACTGTTTCCCCATCTATTTCCCATGAAGTGATGGGACCAGATGCCATGATCTTTGTTTTCTGAATGTTGAGCTTTAAGCCAACTTTTTCACTCTCCTCTTTCACTTTCATCAAGAGGCTTTTTAGTTCCTCTTCACTTTCTGCCATAAGGGTGGTGTCATCTCCATACCTGAGTTTATTGATATTTCTCCTGGCAATCTTGATTCCAGCTTGTGCTTCTTCCAGCCCAGTGTTTCTCATGAAGTACTCTGCATAGAAGTTAAATAAGCAGGGTGACAATATACAGCCTTGATGTACTCCTTTTCCTATTTGGAACAAGTCTGTTGTTCCATGTTCACTTCTAACTGTTGCTTCCTGACCTGCAAATAGGTTTTTTAAGAGGCAGGTCAGGTGGTGTGGTATTCCCATCTCTTTCAGAATTTTCCACAGTTTATTGTGATCCACACAGTCAAAGGCTTTGGCATAGGCAATAAAGCAGAAATAGATGTTTTTCTGGAACTCCCTTGCTGTTTCCATGATCCAGTGGATGTTGGCAATTTGATCTCTGGTTCCTCTGCCTTTTCTAAAACCAGCTTGAACATCAGGAAGTTCACAGTTCACATACTGCTGAAGCCTGGCTTGGTGAATTTTGAGCATTACTTTACTAGCGTATGAGATGAGTGCAATTGTGTGATAGTTTGAGCATTCTTTGGCATTGCCTTTCTTTGGGATTGGAATAAAAACTGACATTTTCCAGTCCTGTGGCCACTGCCGAGTTTTCCAAATGTGCTGGCATATTGAGTGCAATACTTTCACAGCATCATCTTTCAGGATTTGAAATAGCTCAACTGGAATGCCATCACCTCCACTAGCTTTGTTCGTAGTGATGCTTTCTAAGGCCCACTTGATTTCACATTCCAGGATGTCTGGCTCTAGGTGAGTGATCACACCATTGTGATTATCTGGGTCATGAAGCTATTTTTTGTACAGTTCTTCTGTGTATTCTTGCCACCTTTTCTTAATATCTTATGCTTCTGTTAGGTCCATACCATTTTTGT
This sequence comes from Ovis aries, assembly GCF_016772045.2. NCBI lineage: Eukaryota > Metazoa > Chordata > Mammalia > Artiodactyla > Bovidae > Ovis > Ovis aries. The sequence goes on along the minus strand of NC_056054.1, from coordinate 77,896,874 downwards.
CCTTTATTGAGCCCATCTTTGCATGAAATGTTCCCTTTGTACCTCTAATTTTCTTGAAGAGATCTCTAGTCTTTCTCGTTCCGTTGTTTTCAATATTTCTTTGCACTGATCGCTGAGGAAGGCTTTCTTATCTCTCTTTGCTATTCTTTGGAACTCTGCATTCAGATGCTTATATTTTTCCTTTTCTCCTTTGGTTTTCGCCTCTCTTCTTTTCACAGCTATTTGTAAGGCCTCCCCAGCCAGCCATTTTGCTTTTTTGCATTTCTTTTCCATGGGGATGGTCTTAATCCCTGTCTCCTGTACAATGTCACGAACCTCATTCCATAGTTCATCAGGCACTCTATCTATCAGATCTAGTCCCTTAAATCTATTTCTCACTTCCACTGTATAATCATAAGGGATTTGATTTAGGTCATACCTGAATGGTCTAGTGGTTTTCCCCACTTTCTTCAATTTAAGTCTGAATTTGGCAATAAGGAGTTCATGATCTGAGCCACAGTCAGCTCCTGGTCTTGTTTTTGCTGACTGTATAGAGCTTCTCCATCTTTGGCTGCAAAGAATATAATCAATCTGATTTTGGTGTTGACCATCTGGTGATTTCCATGTGTAGAGTCTTCTCTTGTGTTGTTGGAAGAGCGTGTTTGCTATGACCAATGTGCTCTCTTGGCAAATCTCTATTAGCCTTTGCCCTGCTTCATTCTGTACTCCAAGGCCAAATTTGCCTGTTACTGCAGGTGTTTCTTGACTTCCTACTTTTGCATTCCAGTCCCCTATAGTAAAAAGGAACATCTTTGGGGGGTGTTAGTTCTAAAAGGTCTTGTAGGTCTTCGTAGAACCATTCGACTTCAGCTTCTTCAGCGTTACTGGTTGGGGCATAGGCTTGGATTACCATGATATTGAATGGTTTGCCTTGGAAACGAGCAGAGATCATTCTGACGTTTTTGAGATTGCATCCAAGTACTGTATTTTGGATTCGTTTGTTGACCATGATGGCTACTCCATTTCTTCTGAGGGATTCCTGCCCGCAGTAGTAGATATAATGGTCATCTGAGTTAAATTCACCCATTGCAGTCCATTTTAGTTCGCTGATTCCTAGAATGTCGACGTTCACTCTTGCCATCTCCTGTTTGACCACTTCCAATTTGCCTTGATTCATGGACCTGACATTCCAGGTTCCTATGCAATACTGCTCTTTACAACATCAAACCTTGCTTCTATCACCAGTCACATCCACAACTGGGTGATGTTTTTGCTTTGGCTCCATCCCTTCATTCTTTCTGGAGTTATTTCTCCACTGATCTCCAGCAGCATATTGGCCACCTGCCGATCTGGGGAGTTCCTCTTTCAGTGTCGTATATTTTTGCCTTTTCATACTGTTCATGGGGTTCTCAAGGCAAGAATACTGAAGTGGTTTGCCATTCCCTTCTCCAGTGGACCACATTCTGTCAGACCTCTCCACCATGACCCTCCCATCTTGGGTGGCCCCACACAGCATAGCTTAGTTTCATTGATTTAGACAAGACTGTGGTCCGTGTGATTAGATTGACTAGTTTTTGTGATTATGGTTTCAGTGTGTCTGCCCTCTGATGCCCTCTCACAACACCATCCGTCTTACTTGGGTTTCTCTTACCTTGGACGTGGGGTATCTCTTCATGGCTATTCCAGCAAAGCGCAGCTGCTGCTCCTTACCTTGGACGAGGGGTATCTCCTCACAGCCGCCTCTCTTGACCTTGAATGTGGAGTAGCTCCTCTTGGCCCTCCTGCGCCTGCGCAGCTGCCGCTCCTTGGATGTTTAAAGCTTTTAGAAATCAAATATACAAAACTTTACTATGCAAGGCCCTGAGAAAGAAGTACATATCTAATTATTGAATATTTGTTCAGTAATTTGACCTTGAATTTAAAGTAGTAATTAGAACTGAAACTCCTTATTGTTGTTTTTGTCAGTGTGAACAGAGCTTGGATAACAGGAATGTAAACTTTCCCCCAAATGATCAGTCAGTCAGTTCAGTCACTCAGTCATGTCTGTGTTTTTGCTATCCCATGGACTGCAGCATGCCAGGCTTCCCTGTCCATCACCAACTCCCTGAGCTTGCTCAAACTCCTGTCCATCGAGTCGGTGATACTATCCAACCATCTCATCCTCTGTCATCCCCTTCTCCTCCCACCTTCAATCTTTCCCAGCATCAGGGTCTTTTCCAATGAGTCAGTTCTTTGCATCAGGTGGCCAAAGTATTGGAATTTCAGCTTCAGCATCAGTTCTTCCAATGAATATTCCAGACGGATTTCCTTTAGGATGGACTAGTTGGATCTCCTTGCAGTCCAAAGGACTCTCAAGAGTCTTCTCCAACACCACAGTTCAAAAGCATCAATTCTTCGACTCTCAGCTGCCACAATTATAGTTTTTTGAATGTTGGGCCCCAAACAATAGTGTGTGATTTATACACATGGCTCATAATCCCATACATTATTACTCTCGGATATCCTTTGGCAAGATATGAGTTGGGAAATAGGATTTATTCTCAGTCTGTTTTATTAAGAGAAAAATATACAGGCAAGGAAAGGATCAAATCTTTTTCTCTCTCAAAATTCTTATCAACTATAAACATACACGAATTATTTAGTATATTTCAGGTAACTGGTTACTAAAAGATAAAAATGTGTAAATTTATTAAAGAGATGGAAATATCAGACCACCTTACCTGCCTCCTGAGAAACCTGTATGCAGGTCAAGAAGCAACAGCTAGAACCGGACGTGGAACAACAGACCGGTTCCAAATTGGAAAAGGAGTAGGTCAAAGCCACATATTGTCACCCTGCTTACTTATCTTATATGCAGAGTACATCATGTGAAATGCCAGGCTGGATAAAACACAAGCTGGAATCAAGATTGCCAGGAGAAATATCAATAACCTCAGAAATACAAATGACATCACCCTTATGGCAGAAAGTGGAGAGGAACTAAAGAGCCTCTTGA